>NC_067406.1:22579386-22892064 GCF_009764475.1 Pristis pectinata
ATCAGCTGCAAGAAGATCAAGGTCAAACCTTTCAAGGACACCACAAAAGTTGCCTATTTGGGAACATGTATGACTTTGATATTGACTTTGTATGTTACATTAAAGGGTGTTCACTATTCCTGGTAAGTTTCTGCTGGAGGTGTGAAATAAAGTCCTGAAACACATTGGGAAACTTTCAAATATACTTTGTTAAGGTGTCACCAATACATGAAGAACATTTATTCCAGAAACTCTGAACTTAGTGAGTGCTGTGTTGCCCTGTGTAAAAGCATGCCTTATAGCAATCATTAGGGGAAAGGACATAGGTCACAAGCATTTAGCTATGGTCGGGAGGAGGACATGAGGCCAGGCAGGAGAGCACGACTGGAGGGACAGGAAGACATGGTAGACTCCTTCCCTATTACAAGTAAAGGACATGCCTCCTCCTCCAGATCTCCTCCACCAGGACCTCCAATTCCACATCTAAACAGCTGCCTGCCTTGGTCTTGCTTAGTCCATGAGCCAACCTCCACTGTACACCAGGCACTGCATTCCACAGCTTTCGTGGACATTGGTACCAGGAGCCCACATACACTATTCCATAACTAATTGGTTCTTGAGTGCTAAATACCTGAGTGCATCTGAATTAGCACCTCTAGGGAAGTTCGTATTATAAGAATCAGCAATTGGCTCCAAAATTCTGGCCTCAATCCAGACTTTCAAATGGGCTAATATAAAAGTAAAATATCGTGGATGCTGGAAATTTGCAGTAAAAACTGAACGTCCTGCAAGTAATCAGAATGAACGTATCAGGTCAACAGCTGGAAAGCATGAGAGACTTTAATGTTTAAACAAGTACAGTCAGGAAAAAGGAAGGTTCGGGTGGTATTCAGGAGAAATTAAACCTGCTTCTTTCAATTCAGTTTCTTCTATTCATTGCTCACAATGTATACATAAAATGCTTTTTTATCAAATCATCAAGTCATACAGCACTGAAACAGGACCCTCGTCCCAACTAGTCCATACTGACCAAGACACCCGACTAAGCTAGTCCCACTTGCCCATGTTTGGCACATATCCCTCGAAACCTTTCCTATCCATGTACTGTCCAAGTGCTTTATAAATGTTGTTAATGTATCTGCCCAACCACTTCCTCTGGCAGCTCATTCCATACACTTACCACCCTCTGGGTGAAAGAGTTGCCCTGCAGGTTCCTATTAAATCTCTCCCCTCTCACCCTAAACCTATGTCCTCAAGTCCCCAACCCTGGGAAAAAGAAAATGCATAATCTATGCATAAATATAAACACTAGGACATTATGCATAGAATATAAAAGTTGGGATGTTAGGTTACAACTTTACAAAACGCTAATTAGACTGCACTTGGAGCATAGTGTGCAGTTCTGGTCACCACACTATAGGAAGGATGTGATTGTGCTGGAGAGGGTGTAGAGCAGATTCGCCAGGATGTTGCCAAGATTGGAGGACTTTAGTTATGGGGAGAGATTATATAAACTGGGTTTGTTTTTCCTGGAACTAAGGAGGCTAATGGGTGACCTATTAGAGGTATATAAAATTATGAGAGGCATAGGTAGGATAGATAGCCAGAATCTTTTTCCCAGGGTTGAGGTTTCAAAAACAAGAGGGCATAGGAGACACAAGAGATGGCAGATGCTGAAATCTGGAACAATAAACAAGATACTGGAGGAATTCAGTGGTCCAGGAAGCATCTGTTGAGGGAAAAGGACCGTCAACTTTTCGGGTTGAGACCTTTCATCTGGACTGAAAGATGGAGGGGAGGTAGCCATTATTGAGAGAGCATAGGTTTAAGGAGAGAGGAAGGAGTTTTATAGGGGATCTGAGGGAAAAGATTTTTTACACAGAGAGTCGCTGATATCTGGAACATGCTGCCAGTGGAGGTGGTGGAGAAATCAGATACTATCACTATGTTTGAGAGGTATTTAGAGAGGAATTTGAATAAGCAAGACATTGGAAGATTCGGACCTAGTGCGGACAAATGGTATTAATGTAGATGGACAAAAGAGTTGGCATGGAATTGGAGGCCGAAGGGCCTGCTGTATGGCTCTATGACTCTGATTCTAAAAACAGTTAGAGGGCTCAGGCTTTGTTTCAAAGTCAAAGTTAAAGTCAAAGTCGAGTTTATTGTCATATGCGCAAGTCCATGTGTGCACTGGTGCAATGTAGAACTTTCTTGCAGCAGCATCACAGGCACATAGCATCAGTTAAGCAGCATTCACAAGAAAAACATAAATTAAACATAAATTGTACGCAATTTTTACAGGAAAGAACACAATTAGACAAAAAAAAAGTCCATTTTAGCGCCAAGTGATCAAAGTGGTCATAGTGTTGCTGAACTGTAGTGATTTGGGTTTTTCCAATTGGTTCAAGAACCAAATGGTTGAAACTGTTCTTGAACCTGGTGGTGTGGGACCTCAGGTTTCTTTACCTCATGCCCGATGGTAGCTGCAAAAATTTGGCATGGCCCAGATGGTGGGGATCTTTGATGATAGATGCTGCCTTCTTGAGGCAGTGCCTCGTGTCGATACTACCAATGGTGGGGAGGCATGTGCCCATGATGTATTGGGCTGAGTCAACTATTCCCTGCAATTTCATATGTTCCTGTGCTTTTGAATTGCCATAGCAGACCATGATGCAACCAGTCAGGATACTTTGAACAGTACATCTGTAGAAGTTTGTTAGAGTGTTCGGTGACAAGCCAAACTGCTGTGAAAGTAAAGACACTGACATGCTTTCCTTATGATTGCATCTATGTGCTGGGCCCAGGACAGGTCATCTGATATGTTGAAGAAGTCCTGAAGAAGGGTCCTGACCCAAAACGTTGACCGCCTGCTTTTCTCCACGGCTGCTGCCTGGCCTAATGAGTTCCTCCAGCATCATAGTGTTTTTCATCTGATATGTCAACGCCCAGGAATTTAAAGCTGCTGAGTCTCTCCACCGCTGATTCCCCAATGTAGACTGGCACATGTTCACCCTCCTTCCTCTTCCTGAAGTCAACAATCAGCTCTTTAGTTTTGCTGATGTTGAGGGAGAGGTTGTTGTCGCAGCACTGCTCAACCAGGTGTCCTATCTCACTCCTGTACGCTGACTCATCACCACTGTGATTTGTCCAACAGCAGTGGTGTCATCAGCGAATTTGAAGATGACATTGGAGCTGTGCTTAGCCACACAGTCACGTGTGTATAGAGAGTAGAGCAGGGGGCTATGCTCGTAGCCTTGCGGCGCACCTGTGTTGATGCTCAGCAAGGAGGAGATGTTGTTACCAATTGAGGTCTGCCAGTGAGGAAGTGAAGTATCCAGCTGCAGATGGAGGTACAGAGGCCCAGGTCTTGAATCTTGATGAAAGGTTTGGATGATAGTATCTCAGTTAAAAATTGGTTAGTATCCAGTTAAAAATTGGTGTAGAGATGGTGTAATGAAGAGTCATTACAAAAGCTGCTGTCTGAATGAAAAAGGGTATGGTTCTGATTTGAAAGTGTTGAACTCAATATTAAATACAGAAGACTGATGAGTTTAGTTGAAGGATGAGGTATTATTCCTTGAACTTGCATTGAATTTCATTGGAACAGTGCAGGACATCAAGGATGGGAAGGTCAGAGTGGGAGAGGGATGAAGAATTAAAGTGTCAAGAGGTCAAAAGCCTGGTGTTATGCTTGTAGATTGAACTGAGATCTACCTCAAAGTATTCCCCTATCTGTACTTTGTCTCCCAGCATAGAGATTGCATTGTGAGCAGTGCATAGTGGAAACTGAATTGAAAGAAGCAGGTATAAGTTCTCCTGTATACCACCCTAAATCAGACCTTCCTGAACCTTGACCCTAACCCTAATCCATCAACTGGCAGAAATCCTGCCTGTTGGGAAATTGGGCCAACTCTTTCTGCAATTTACCTAACACTGGTATCAATTCCTCATTGTATTTCACACAGGTTCTGAGTTCATCAAGTGTGTCGTGCACTTCTCCGGCTTACAGACATAATTTGGATCAATAGGTCATGACCTCTGACCTTCATTTTGTTGCTCACCATAAAACAACACGTGGAAAGTTGAGAAACACACACGAATCAATGGCTTCTATTGGAGCATTGGTTTTGTTTTCACTGACTGCCCGCACTATGGTTTGCAAGTGCTGCCCTTTCAAAGACAGACAGCACTGACAAAGATCGCAGAACAAGTGCACTAAGTGCTGCAGACTGAGACCCAAAAGTCACTGTGGCAGCACCTGATTATGGCATAGACTTGTAGAGTTGTAAAGTCATAAAGCATAGAAACAGGCCCTCTGATCCACTACGTCCCTGCCAACCACTGTACCTATCTGTACTAATCTCATTTGCCTGCACTATGTCCAGCTTCCTAGGCTTTGGCTATTCAAGTACTTGTCTACGTGCTTCTTAAATGCTGTGGGAGTACCTGCCTCCACTGTCTCTTCAGGCAGCGCATTCCTGATTCCAACCACCCTCTTGAGAAAAAAATTCCCCCTCAGATCCTCTCTTATATTTATGTCTTCTTGTTTTAGACAACCTCAATGTGGGAAAATGATTCTTACCATCTGCCCTATCTATTCCCCTCATAATTTTGTACACCTCTGTCAGGTCAAGCCTCAGCTTCCTCCACTCCAGGGAAAACAAACCCAGGTGTCGAATCTCTCCTTCTAAGTGAAACTCTCCATCTGAGGCAGCAACCTGGTGAATCTCCTCTGCACCCTCTCCAGTTCAATCACATTCTTCCTGTAGTGTGGTGACCAGAGCTGCACTCAGTACTCCAAGTGTGACCTAACCAGGGTTTTATGGTGCAGCATGGGGTCGGATCAGACTGCTCCTTATTATCCAAACAGGGTGCCATGTAACCCTTCTTCCTATCGTAATTCTCCCTCCCCATCCATCCCACCCACCCCATGATTTTTCCTTTCGATATACCCCCTGCCCCTATTTGCCTGTGGCTACTTGGGAGGCACTGATCCAGTGGGCAAGTTGGCTTCTGTCACTTCTATGTGGGAGAATACTACAATAGTAATTTCTTCAAGTCAGAATGTTCCAAATTGGAAGTTTATTTTGGTGATAATTAAGTTTGCGTTAGGGCAAAAGGTAGTGCCCATTTAGCACATCAACAATGGGTAAAATCTTGTTTCTTTATTTGTCTACGTACACCCCTTTTGCCTTGCTCTGCTATCCTGCCTGGATTAGAGAACACGTCTTACGAGGAAAGGTTGAGTGAGCTAGGGCTTTTCTCTTTGGAGCAACGCAGGATGAGAGGCGACTTGATAGAGGTGTATAAGATTATGAGAGACATAGATGACAGCCACCACCTTTCTCCCAGGATAGCAATGGCCAATACCAGAGGACATCCTTTTAAGGTGAACAGAGGAAAGTTTAAGGCAGATGTCAGAGGTAGGTTTTTCACACAGAGAGTGGTGGGTGCTTGGAGCACACTGATGGGGGTGTTGGTAGAGGCTGATACAATAGGGACATTTAAAAGACTCTTAGATAGGCGCATGGATATAAGAAAAATGGAGGGTTATGGACTGTGTAGGAGGGAAGAGTTAGATCAATCATGAAATAGGCTTATATAGGTTGGCACAACATCGTGGGCCGAAGGGCCTGTACTGTGCTGTACTGTTCTATGTTCTATCTCTCTGCCGGTCACAGACCTTCTCCTTTCTTCTCTCCCCCTTTCCCAACCGTGCACTTGCTTGAAAGTTGCTACATCTGCAAGATCTTCCAGATCTGAAGATTCAAAACCAGATTTCAACGGTGTACATGCACCTGTCTACATCAATGGTGCTGAGGTCGAGAGGGTTGAGAGCTTCAAATTCCTGGGAGTGATATCACCAACAGCCTGTCCTGGTCAAATCACGTAGATGCCACGGCCAAGAAAGCTCACCAGCACCTCTACTTCCTCAAGAGGCTAAAGAAATTCAGTTTGTCCCCTTTGACACTCACCAATTTTTATCGATGCACCATAGAAAGCATCCTATCTGGATGTATCATGGCTTGGTACGGTTACTGCTCTGCCCAAGACCACAAGAAACTGCAGAGAGTTGTGGACACAGCCCAGCGCATCACGGACACCAGCCTCCCCTCCTTGGACTCTGTCTTTACCTCTCGCTGCCTTGGTGAAGCAGCCAGCATAATCAAAGACCCCACCCAACCGGGTCATTCTTTCTTCTCTCCTCTTCCATTGGGTAGAAGATACAGGAGCCTGAGGGCACGTACCACCAGACTCAAGAACAGCTTCTACCCCACTGTGATAAGATTATTGAATGGTTCCCTTATATGATGAGATTGACTATGACCTCACAATCTACCTTGTTGTGACCTCACACCTTATTACGCTGCACTTTCTCTGTAGCTGTGACACTTTACTCTATATTGTTATTGTTTTTACCTGTACTACCTCAATGCACTCTGTACTAATTCAATGTAACGGCACTGTGTAATGAATTGACCTGTACATACCCCCTACGATCGGAATGTAAGGGAAGTTTTTCACTGCATCTCGGTGCAAGTGACAATAATAAACCAATACCAATACCAATGCACAGATGCCACTATACTGGGGGGAGTGGCTAAATGCAGATTAAAGGAACAATACCTCATATTCCGTCTTGGTAGTCTCCAACCTGACGGCATCAACATTGATTTCTCTAACTTCTGGTAACCCTTCCCCTCTGTCCCCCCTTTGTTTTCCCTTATCTCACCGGCCCCATCCCCCCTTCTCTTTGCCCTCCACCACCCTCATGACCTGCCCATTACCCTCACGTTCCTCCCTCTGGTTCCCCACCTGCTTCCCTTTATTCCATGGTCTACTGTCCTCTCCTATCAGATTCCTTCTTGTTCAGCCCTTTCCCTCTTCCACCTATCACCACCCAGCTTCACAAATCATTCCCACTTACCCCCCTCCCCCACCTACCTACCTTCCCCCCCTCACCTGGACTCACCTATCACCCACCAGCTCGTGCTCCTCCCCCTTCCCCTCCCCCCACCCTTTTATTCTGGCTTCTGCCCTTTTCTTTCCAGTCCTGATGAAGGGTCTCGGCCCGAAACGTCGACTGTTCATTTCCCTCCATAGATGCTGCCTGACCAGCTGAGTTCCTCCAGCATTTTGTATGTGTTACTCCATTAGTTTTTGAGCCATTTTTTTCAACTCACCTGATCAACTTCAAGGATTTGTGAACATGGATACTAAAATCTCTCTGCAGAGCTACACTGTGGAATAGGAAAAGAAGGAATACATAAATGACATGATTTTTATTGCATGCTCTGTCTATATTAGTCCTCATAATGTATATCACTTCATATTTCCCCACACTGGATCCCATGCTGTTCCAATATCCTGTGTTATTCTGAATCTCACACTAGTGTCATCACTATTTAATACTTTGCGAAGTTTCACAACATTTGCCAAATTTCTAATCTTTTCTGAGTGATTTATAAAAACTGTAAAGAGTAATAGATTCACAACTGACCATCTGCCAGAAGAACATCAATCACCTTACTTTGCATCCTGCCATAGAGCTAACTTTGTATCCATTCCACCACTTCCCCCGTAATTCCATTTTTTTCATCAGACCTCTGGCTGAAAGTCATAGATTCTTCCAGTTATAGATTCATACAGAACAAAAGCAAACCCTTTGGTCCATCACGTTCATGCTGAGCATCAAATACTAATCCATTTACCAGCACTTGCTCTGTAGCCTCCTCTATCTTGGTGATCCAAGAGCTCATTTAGATATTTATGAAATGTTATGAGGGTAACTCTACCATAAGATAAGATTTCTTTATTAGTCACATGTACATCGAAACACACAGTGAAGTACACCTTTTGCGTAGAGTGTTCTGGGGACAGCCCGCAAGTGTCGCCATGCTTCCGGCGCCAACATAGCATGCCCACAGCTTCCTAACCAGTATGTCTTTGAAATGTGGGAGGAAACTGGAGCACCCGGAGGAAACCCACGCAGACACGGGGAGAACGTACAATCTCCTTACAGGCAGCGGCCGGAATTGAACCCGGGTCGCTGGCGCTGTAATAGCGTTACGCTAACCGCTACACTACCGTGCCTGCCCACTCACTCACTCACCATCATCCATTCAGGTAGTGTTCTAGATTGCAGCCACTCTCCAGGTGAAAACTCAGTCAGGACCCCTCTTAGCCACCTTCACTCCAAGGAAAACAAAGCAAACCCATCCAGTTTCTCCTTATAAATGAAGTGCTCCATTGTATGAGAAGACCCATGTGAAATTGGTTGTTTATGGAACAACCTAAGCCCTTGTTATGCTATGGCCTCTTGGATCTAGGAGATAAAATATTTCTTGTGCAATCCTGTGTCCACCTGCCAGATACATCAGATCTTTTAAAATCCTAACTGGTCTGCTGCTGCTTGAAATATGAAAAAAAAACTGGCAATAACTTGTAGTTTGCTAGAGGTCCAGTGTATGCATTTAGCAGAACAGCTTTAAAACAGCAATCGACGCCCTTCCGTCTCTGTCGTTCCTGGGCGTTGTCATTCAGATCTTCTATTTTTCTGGCATTATAGGGATTCCTCTCCTCAGCTAAAAATACTAAACTGTTCCATGAAGCAGAAATAAATTTGTTTGTGCCAATGCCACTTTCTTCTCTTGTACCCCATATAATGCAGATGGCAGATGCAGTGTCTGGTACTCCCGCTTTTTGTTTGTCTGGCAGAACAAGAATGGCTAATGTGTTTTGTCATCTATCCCACTGGGCCTTGACAGGGTAATGGTCTCCTCTGGCTGGGGTGTCTAGGACCAGTAGTCACAAAATACGGAGTCAGCCATTCAGGTCTAAGTTCCTCACCCAGAGGGGAGTGAACGTTTGATATTCTCTACTCAAGATGGGTGTGGAAGCTCAGTCACTGATTATGTTCAAGGCAGAAATCGGTAGATCTTTAAGTGAATGCGGTTATCGGGTTATTGAGGAAATTCAAGATCTGCCATATTGTAAGGAGCCAAGTGGCCCTGCTTTTACTTCTTGTGTTGTTATGTTTGCTGGCTGCCTCCTTCAGGCCACTCAGCTGAGAAGATGAAGAAAACACATAAGGAAACAAATTAAAGTACTTCTATAAAGTCTTCCACATCCTCAAATTTTTCAGCTATAGTACTTTAGAAATGCTGTCACAGCTGTAGTATAGGTGACTTGTAATGAACTGATCTGTACGATCAGTATGCAAGACAAGTTTTTCACTGTACCTCAGTACATGTGACAATAATAAACCAGTTTCAATTCCAATTCCAATGTTATATCACATGTTTAACACACAATTCCCCACATCCCTCTGTGAACATTACACCACAAACACCTGTGAGTACTCAAGGAAATATCTTTCTGCAGAGATCTGCATTTAAAGCTTGTTCTGTGCAAAACAGTTAGGAAGGTAAACACTGAAAACCAGAACATCTACCCTTTAACTTTAAACATATGTTCACAATTATAGACTCCCAGTAAGTACATATTCAGATTCAACATCAAGTCATTTTGATATCAAGACAGAAGTAGAAACTACACCTTCAGACGACAAAGTTATTTTCCAACTTTTAAATCAAATGTTTTTTTAAAATAATACATGTCAATTTTTATAATCGTGTCAGTTGAACAATAAATTAATAATGGGTAGATATCGTGTGATGGTTTGTAAAATATCAATCAATCATGACTGGTAGCTTTCATTATATGGGAGTCTCAGTCACTTAATAGATTTACACTGTTTCTAACTTCCATTGCTGGTAACCACAACACAATACTTAATATAGATGTGATTGTGATAAATGAAATCTGACATTCCCAGAGAAGGCAGCATTGGTGTCAGTTGTCCAGAATGTGCTTTAAAACATCAGATGAAAAGTGTTAGCTGTGGTAAATAATGATGAAGTGTCTTCCTTGCACATCTCT
Organism: Pristis pectinata; assembly: GCF_009764475.1. Lineage (NCBI taxonomy): Eukaryota > Metazoa > Chordata > Chondrichthyes > Rhinopristiformes > Pristidae > Pristis > Pristis pectinata. The sequence continues at coordinate 22,589,308 of NC_067406.1, forward strand.
AAATTAAGATATCTATGTTGACCCCAAGTGACAAGGGGCAACTCTAATGTACTCCCAGTGTATATTAGACAGTGGAGTTCCTATGAAGTAAACTAAAATAAAATGCTTTTCCAAATAAGGCTGGAACCTTAATTCTTAACATGGTGGAGCTTTATAGCTCTCTGGTTAGAGCCAGTAGCACCTCAACTAGAAAAAGATGCAAAGAAAGGCAGTAAGTGTAATAACCTAAAAAATGATTGAAGTACACATGAAGTGCACCAGCATCAGATATAGTAAAACTACATTATTATTTTTTGTGTGATTCTTTATATGACCCATATATTTAAAAGCAGTACCTGATATAGAAAAAATAAGATTTGGCCTTAATGGTGCCAATACTCTGAAACCATCTTTGTTAGTTGGGCTTACAGCCACTGAGAAATCAGCATCATTAACATGCATGTCTAACAATGTCACAACGCAAGATAACATACTATCAAATATAAAGTAGGACTCTGGTTAGGCTGCATTTAGAGTATTGCGTGCAATTCTGGTCACCTCATTATAAGAAGGATGTCAAGGCTTTAGAGAGGGTGCAGAGGAGGTTTACTAGGATGCTGCCTGGATTAGAGGGCATGTGCTATCAGGAGAGGCTGGACAAACTTGGGCTCTTTTCTCTGGAGCGGCGGAAGCTGAGGGGTGATCTGTTGGAAGTGTATAAAATTATGAGGGGCATAGATAGGGTGGGCAAGCAATATCTTTTTCCCATTATTGAGTGATCAAATACCAGAGGGCATGCATTTAAGGTGAGAGAGGCTAGGTTCAGAGGAGACGTGATGGGTACATTTTTTACTGAGAGAGTGGTGGATTCCTAAAATGTGTTGCCTGATAGGGTGGTGGAGGCAAATTCATTGGGGGCTTTTAAGAGGGGCTTGGATAGGCACATGAATGAGAGGAAAATAAAGGGATATGGGCATTCTGTAGGTAGGAGGGAATAGCTATGTCGGCACAACATTGTGGGCAAATGGCCTGTTCTGTGCTGTACTGTTTTATGTTCTATGTTCTATAACTAATGCTCTTTCCCCTATTTTACTTTAAATTTGCTCTTTCATGACAAGGTCAGCTTCTACTGCCCATCCTTAACTGCCTTTCAGTAGATGCAGGGATCACTGCTGCCCAGCAGACCCTAAGTTTTGTGCCAGGTTTGAGGTCCTGATCTTCGAACACCTGTTTCCTCAAATGACCAAGGCCTGTGCAAGTTCACTGAAAGCAGTGGTTGATGTCTGCTATTGCTGAGAGATGGCTCTGGAGATATGGAAAACAAAACACGTGTTCCAGGGTTTTGCCATGAATCTTTACTATGCTTCTCTCAAGCCAATGTCCCTAACATTGAGGTCCTAATGAAACTCAGTGGCTTTGGGCAGGCCACATTGTTTGCATGCTTGACACAAGAGTCCTGAAACACTCTATTTCAAGCTCTGTCACAGGAAGAGATTACCAAGTGGACAGCAGAAATGTGCTCAAAGCTTTCTTGGAAAAATACAGTATCTTCACTGACTCTTGGAAAACCCTGGCCCATGATTGCTCAAAATGGAGAAGAATATCATTGAGAACCTTGAGTCCATTCATCGAAGTGCACAGTGTAAACAGAAGAAGAAGCACACCACTTCACAAACTGCTCACCCTCCGGCGTGAGACAGCTGTTGAAGTGCCTGCAGTTCCTACACTGGCTTCATCATTTACTTCAGAACCCCAAAAAACCCCAAAAAACCACTGGCTGAGTGCCTTATTTCTTCTTCTCAGGACGTCCCTTGATCCTGAGGGTCTTCCTGAGAAGAAGAAATAAGGCACTCACCCAGTGCTGTTAGATAGGGAGCTCCATATGTTGTCCTAGCAACAATGATGGAATGACAAGAGCCTAGAAATATATCACATCGTACAGTGTACCAGCAGTGTACTGTGCCTTTGAAGTTCAGCCCGAAAGCACGTACCACCAGGATCGAGGGCAGCTTCTATCCCACTGTTGTAAGACTATTGAATGATAAGATGGACTCTTGACCTCACAGTCTACCTTGTCATGGCCTTGTATCTTATTGTCCGCCCTCACTGCACTTTCTCTGTAACTGTAACATGATTTTCTGCATTCTGTTATTGCTTTTCCCCATGTACTACCTTGATGTACTGATGTGGTGAAATGATCTGTATGGATGGCAGGAAAACAAAGTTTTTCTACTGTACCTCAGTACATGTGACAATAATAAACCAATTACCATTCCAATGAAACTGGTGGAATTTCTAGAAGATATATTTCTAAGATATTCTGTGATTTGCAGGGATCTTCAGGTGGTGGTGGATCATGTTCCCACTTGTTCTTCTAAGTGTGGAACAGTACAGATTTGGGAGGTGCTTCTGAGGAAACCAGGGCAAGTTGCTGCAGGGTACCTTGCAGATGCAGTAAGTCCTATAATAGACTGGCTTACTATTATGCAATTGTGATGGATTCCAAGTTCTGAGGGTTGTGAAAGTTGCTATCTGATTGCAAATTATCTTGGTTCTTTCTGCTGATCTCACTAGTTTTGATTAGCTTTATATCCATTTCATTCACTGATGATTACAAATCCAGTCTGCAAACTAATTATAAATACAAAACAGCATGTCAATTTGTTCACCACAGATGTGAATGTGTGCTGTCATCACCTGTAGTTTTGCCAGTCAGTTCAACGCTTGTGTTGTCAGATTAGCCCAAATGCTTGTGGTTCTGGCCTAACTCTAAAGTGAGCATTCCAGGGTGCAGGAGTATGGTGCTGAGTGACATACTGAAGCTTGGTACAGCAAAGGCTCTGCGGGGAAGAACTACAGACTGGAGTTGGACATTGGACATTGAGGGACTGGGCTGTATGTAAAGGCCTCTCAAATGCTTCATGGATGCACTGTTTAAGGAGGAAAGTACATTGAATTGATGTACAATGAATATAGAGAAGGACATGTATCAATCGTATTTATTGCATATATTACAAATAAAGTATATATTTGAAATTAAAATAAAAACTAAAGTGAGCCAGGTCATCAGATCTGTGATCCAATCAGTGTTGCTGCATTTGGCACAGAAGTGACCCACATCCTGTTCTTGCAGAGCAGAAATCTTCAGAGCCAACTTCCAAATGGAATGTGTCCACAACGACTCGATGTACAGGTCTCCAGAGAAAGGGGGTAAAAATTTACCCAAAATAATGTTTATCCTGATGGCTACCTTGGTTTGATCTGGTGGGAAAAGGAGAGCGTGGATCCTGTGGGATGGTTCTTTGGGCAGACTATCAAAGTCATTTGGCAGAATGCCTCATCATCAGAACTCACAATCGAGTGCCAAAGCTTGCTTCACTGATGTCGAGAAGGGCCCTTCTTATCAGATCTTTCACGCACAGCCAATGACTCAGCACCACCGCACTCTCCGCACTCTGCCCTTGAGGCTGTTGCACTGGGAATAGGGCCGTCATCCATTTCCTTCTGGAAGGTGGGTTTGCCAAGAAGATCTGGAAAGAGATGCAATGGTCTTTGTCAAGATTCATCCTAAGCAGCTGCATTTCACAGAACTCTGTGCTGTACATACTATTCCCAGGGACACATACTGAGCTAAATATCATCTGCTGCTGGAAGACCATCAAATGGGTGAAAGATGCCTTCCTGAAGTTTGCTAGTCTTCCAGTACAAGGAGCTGTCCATGACAGAATGTTGTGGACAGGCACATTCCAATGTTCAGGACACACTGAAGCTTCGTGCAGCTGCAGCGAAGACCCTCGGGGGAAGGTCATAGTTTAAGGGGTTGCTGCTGTTGCTCACAGGCTTGGAACCATGTGAAAACATCCAGTCACTCTATGACTCTATGACTGTCCTTGGACTTTTTTGTCATGGATTACATGAAAAGAAAATTAATGTCATTCTGATATAATGCGAATATTATAAACAAAATGATTTATGAATGGTGACATACATATTGCTAATTTTATGAATAAAGTATATTTTTTGGAGAAAATTCCTTAACATAAAGAACAATAATGAGCAAAAAGCAGAGGAAAAAATCAAACCATGGGTGAGGTTGTGCTGCTTAACTCCCAAACATCACAAATTTGAGTGAGATAGAACAATCTGCCAGCATATGATTTTGGTTCCACATTCACTGGTTGCTTATTTCTTAAACCTATAACACAGTTCTCACTACCAATCTACACTTTTTCCACAACAAATCATTACAACAAATAAAATGTTGTTTCTTATTATGTCTCCAGTGCTGGCTTCTCTTTTTCAATATAGGTATTAGATGTCTTTATTAGTCACATGTACATTGAAACACACAGTGAAATACATCTTTTGCGTAGAGTGTTCTGGGGGCAGCCCGCAAGTGTCGCCCACTTCTGGCACCAACATAGCATGCCCACATCTTCCTAACCTGTAGGTCTTTGGAATGTGGGAGGAAACCGGAGCACCCGGAGGAAACCCACACAGACACAGGGAGAACGTACAAACTCCTTACAGACAGCGGCTGGAATTGAACCTGGGTCCCAGGCACTGTAATAGCATTGTGCTAACCGCTACACTACCGTGCCTGCCTATGTGCTTCACACTTAAGACACAGAGAGACATAGGAGTAAACAGGGGTCAATGAGTACAAGTACATAGTTCGCTGAAAGTGGCATCACAGGTAGATGGGGTGGTGAAGAAGGTGTTTGGCATGCTGGCCTTCAGGGCATTGAGTATAGGAGTTGGGACGTTATGTTGCAGTTGTGCAAGACGTTGGTGAGACCACACTTGGAGTATTGTGTACAGTTTTGGTTGCCCTAGAAAGACATCATTAAACTGGAAAGAGTGCAGATTTATGAAGATGCTGGATAAGAATTGGAATTGAAATTGGTTTATTGTTGTCACATGTATTGGTATTGGTATTGGTTTATTACTGTCACTTGTACTGAAGTACAATGAAAACCTTGTCTTGCATACCATTTGTACAGATCAATTCATTACACAGTGCTTTGAGTTAGTACAGGGTAAAAGCACTAACAGAATACGGAGTAGAGTGTCACAACTACAGAGGAAGTGCAGTGCAGGTAGACAATAAGATGCAAAGTCATAACAAGGTAAATTGTGAGGTCAAGAGTCCATCTCATCGTATAAGGGAACCGTTCAATAGCCTTATCACAGTGGGATAGAGGTTGTCCTTGAGCCTGGTGGTATGTGTATCTCCTGTATCTTCTGCCTGATGGGAGGGGGGAGAAGAGAGAATGACCTGGGTGGGTGGGGTCTTTGATTATGCTGGCTGCTTCACAAAGGCAGCAAGAGGTAAAGACAGAGTCCATGGAGAGGAGGCTGGTTTCCATGACGCACTGGGCTGTGTCCACAACTCTCTGCATTTTCTTGTGGTCCCGGGCAGAGCAGTTGCCATACCAAGCCGTGATACATCCAGATAGGATGCTTTCTATGGTGCATCGATAAAAGTTGGTGAGTGTCAAAGGGGATATGCCAAATTTCTTTAGCCTCCTGAGGAAGTAAAGGCGCTGGTGAGCTTTCTTAGCTGTGGTGTCTATGTGGTTAGACCAGGACAGGCTATTGGTGACGTTCACTCTGAGGAACTTGAAGCTCTCAACCCTCTTGACCTCAGTGCCCCCTTTCCTGAAGTCAATGACCAGCTCTTTTGTTTTGCTGACATTGAAGAAAAGGTTGTTGTCATGACACCATGTCACTAAGCTCTCTATCTTCTTCCTCTACTCTGACTTGTCGTTATTTGAGATATGGCCCACTACAGTGGTATCATCTGCAAACTTGTAGATGGAGTTAGAGCAGAATCTGGCTATGCAGTCATGAGTATATAGGGAGTAGAGCAGAGGGCTGAGGATGCAGCCTTGTTGGGCACCAGTGTTGAGAATAATTGTGCCGGAGGTATTGCTGCCTGTCCTCACTGATTGCGGTCTGTTGGTCAGAAAGTCAACCATCCAGTTGCAGAGGGAGGTGTTGAGTCCCAGGTCTCGGAGTTTGGTGACGAGTTTGCTTGGAATTATAGTATTGAAGACAGAGCTGTAGTCAATCAACAATAGTCTAATGTAGGTGCCTTTACTGTCCAGATGCTCCAGAGATGAGTGTAGGGCCAGGGAGATGACGGATTCCACCATAGACTTGTTTTGGCGGTAGGCGAATTGCAGTGGGTCGAGGCTTTCTGGGAGGCTGGAGTTGATGTGTGCCATGACCAGCCTCTCAAAGCACTTCATGATGGTGAACGTCAGAGCCACTGGTCTGTCGCCATTAAGGCAAGTTACCTTGTTTTTCTTAGGTACGGGGATGATAGTGATCTTCTTAATGTGTATTGAGATACAGTGAAAAAACTTAGTTTTGCAAGACATCCATACAGATCATTTCAAAATGTAAGTACATTGAGGTTGTACAGTGGAAAAGCAATAACAGAAAGCAGAATATAATGTTACAGTTAAAACTACAGAGAAAGTGCAATTCAGGTAGACGATAAGGTGCAAGGGTCATGACGAGGTAGATTGGTAGATTAAGTACATGGGTAGGAGAAGTTTAGAGGGATATGAACCAAATGCAATCAAACGGGTCTAGCCGGGCACCATAGTCAGCAGGGATGAGTTGGGCTGAAGGGCCTGTTTCCATGCTGTATTAATCTATGATTATGACAGATATTAGTATTGGTTTATTATTGTTACTTGTACCAAGGTACAGTGAAAAACCTGTCTTGCATACTGTTCGTACAGATCAATTCATTACACAGTGCAGATACACTGAGTTAGTACAGAGTACATTGAGGAAGTACAGGTAAAAAATAACAGTACAGAGTAAAGTATTGCAGCTACAGGGAAGTGCATTGCAGGTAGACAATAAGGTGCAAGGTCACAACAAAGTAGATTGTGTGATCAAGAGTCCATCTCATCGTATAAGGGAACCGTTCAATAGTCTTATCACAGTGGGATAGAAGCTGTCCTTGAGCCTGGTGGTATGTGCCCTCAGGCTCCTATATCTTCTGCCTGATGGGAGAGAAGAGAAGAGAGAATGTCCCGGGTGGATGGGGTCAAATGAAATAGTTATCAGGGAGTTGCTGCTGAAGACTGCCTGCTGGCAATAGGCCACTCTAAATCCTAGAGTGGAGTTGGGTGGAGTGAGAGAGTGATGTTTAGGTACTTGGTTTGTTGACTGTAACCCTAGTGTTCATATTTTGTGGGTCTATTTCCTCACTAGCCTTCCCTTACCTCTAAAGTAGTGCCTAGTCTTTAAGAAAATAAATGTAGAGCAAGAAATTCTTGTGGAAGTGCTATGTTATGTTTTTGTTGGGTGTTGCCATGCTGTCCTTGCTTCGAAACCTAATAGCCACATTGCTGAAGCTTAAGTTCCAGATACCAGTGTAGCCACAACATCTTGAGGGTTACCCTGACCTAAAATCACATTAGTAATTCTCATAGAGAACCCAGAACATACAAATCATTGACTCACCTTCTAATCTGTGCCAGTCCTTCAAAAGCAACCAGTTTGGGGGAGGGTGGCAGAAAATTTGACTGGGTTCTATAAAATATCATCAAACAATGTCCTCCTGACATGCAGAAGTTAGAGCTTTACAACTGGCTTCAGCTTTTCTGGGACAAAGAATGAAAAATAGCATCCAGTGCTCCTTATCACATTCAACAACTTGCAAACTTTGACAGTATCCAGTTTCCTGGCCCTAACTATCTTCTTTTCGCTGACATTTAATCCTTCATCACTTCTACCCCATCAGGTCAGCCTGAGGGTCCTAATGTTTCTTCTATGAACTGCTGCCCAAACACTTCCTCTCTACCACCGATCTCCTCTTCCTGACTGAACTTCTCACATTAAGATGCTTCTTCTCAGATACTACTCACTTCCCCAGGTTGATGGTGCTGCTTTTTAATTCATTTTTCAAGATGCAGCATTTGCTGACAAGCTCAGTATGTACTGTCCATCTCCAATTGCTCTTGAGAAGGCGGCAGTGAACTGTGTTCTTGAGTGGCTGCAGTCCTTCTAGTGAAGGTGCTTCCACACAGGAATAGAAAATTCCTGGATTCAGGCTCAGTCATGAGGAAAGCCGGGCAATATTTTTCCATGTCAAGGTTAGGTGATGATATATTTCCAAGTCATGATGCCCTGTGACTCAGAAGGAACCTGCAGGTTTAGTCTGGATGGTGTTGAGCATCTGCAATGTTGTGAAATCAGCACTCTGGACCAGAGAAGAATATTCCCACATTTTCCTGACCTGTCACTTGCTGGTAACACTTCTGTGGCATTAGAAGTTACTTATCACTTGCTAGCACATTTTTAAATGTTGTCTAGGTCTTGTTGCAAGCAGGCTTGGGAGCCTCATTTGCTGTCTGTCTCAGTCTTCAGTATACTGAAGGATTTAGCCTATGCAGCTTTGTGAGTTAGAGAATACCAAAGATTCCGAATCTGCCAAAAGAACTCCTCACCTCTGTATTAACCAGACATTTCTTTACTCTGAAACTATGCCCTGTAGGTCCAGTTATCGTCAACAGAGGAAATATCCTCTCAGCACCTTTCCCTTAGAAACTTAAAATAAAAAAAACTGCAAATGCTGGAAATCTAAGACAAGAACAGGAACTACTGGAAACACTCAGCGGATCAGGACGCCTCAGTGGGAAGAGAAACAGAGTTGATGTTTCATGGCAAAGACCCTTCGTCCATCCATTCAGAAATTTACATGTTTTAGTAAATCTTAACTTCCTCATTCTTCTGAACTCATTGAGTATCGGCCCAACATGCTCAATCTTCCATCAGAAGACAAGCCAGGAACCAATTTGGTGAAGCTTCTCAGCACTGCTTCCAACTCAAGTACTTTCTTCCTTAAACATGAGGAACGAGACTGGACACAGTACTCCAGGTGTGTCTCACCAGTGCCCTGTAAGGCTTCATCAAAACTTCTCAACTTTTACACCCCATACCCCTTGCCATACAAGCTAACATTCCATTTTCCTTCCTAATAATTGGCTGCAACTGCACACCAACTTCTAATGTTAAAAACATTTTAAAAACTTTGAAAAGTAGTGGTTAGTGTAACACTATTACAGTGGCAGTGACCCGGGTTCAATTCCGGCCACTGTCTTTGAGGAGTTTGTATGTTCTCCCCGTGTCTGCGTGGGTTTCCTCCAGGTGCTCTGGTTTCCTCCCACATTCCAAAGACGTGCGGGTTAGGAAGTTGTGAACGTGCTATGTTGGCGCCGGAAGTGTGGCGACACTTGCGGGCTGCCCCCAGAACACTCTACGAAAAAGATGTATTTCACTGTGTGTTTCAATGTACATGTGACTAATAAAGATATGTTATCTTAAATAATTTAGATTAAGCAAAAGTTAAAAAGGAAAACAAGCCTCTTACCCTCAACTACATCTCCTCCCATCATCTCCCTTGTAAGGGCACCATCCCTTTCTCTCAGTTTCTCCATCTCTGCTGCATCTTAAGATAAAGTTTTCTGTTCCAGGACTTCTGAAGTGTCCTCCTTTCTCAGGAACTGTGGCTGCCCTCTAACGTTTCCTCCATTTACCGGATGTCTGCTCTCCCTCCCTCCCACAAGACAGAACAGAGATAGACTTCCCTTGGCCCTTGCCTTTCACCCTACCAGCCTCTACATCCAGCATATCATCCTTCACCATTTCCACAAGCTGCAACAGGATCCCATCACCTGTCACATCTTCCCTTCTCTCCCCTTTCTGCTTTCCGCAGTGATCACTCCTTACGTGACTCCTTGGTCTGATCATTCCTCCCTACCCACCCCACCCCGTCCCCTGGTGCTTTCCCCTGCAAACTTAGGTGGTGTAAAACCTGTCCCTTCAGCTCCTCACTCATCATCATCCAGGGACTTAAAGAGCACTTCCAGGTGAGAGGTTCGTGTGCACCTCCTCCAACCTCATCTGTTGGATTTGGTTTTGTGATGTTGCCATGTGGCCCCCTTTACGTCGGTGAGGCCAAGTGCAGACGAGGCAAACGTCTTTCTCTGTCTGCAATGGGCACCTTGAACTTCCAATTGCGTGTCATTTGAACTCCCCTCCCCCATCCCATATGAACCTGTCTGACCTCAGCCTTCTCCACTGCCACAGTGAGGCCAAACATCAAATAGAATGACACCTCATATTCCACTTGGGTAGCATACAATCCAACAGCAAGAACATTGAATTTTCCAATTTCAGGTAACCCACGCCCCGTGTGTCCCCTTCCTTCTTTTGCTGGTCCACCTAAGTTCTCTCTCCCTTTGTTCACCTTTTCCATTTCCTTCCCTACCTTCTTTACCTAGATTTGTCACCTTTCCCCAACCTGGTTTTATCTGCCCATCACCCACGTACATATCATAGAGTCATAGAGTCATAGTCATGCAGCACAGGAACAGGTCTTTCAGCCCAGCTGCTCCATGCCGACCAAGATTCCCATCTAAGCAAGTCCCATTTGCCTGCATTTATAAGATAAGATAAGAAAAGATTTCTTTTTTAGTCACATGTACATCGAAACACACAATGAAATACATCTTTTGCATAGAGTGTTCTGGGGGCAGCCCGCAAGTGTTGCCACGCATCCGGCGCCAACATAGCGTGCCCACAAATTCCTAACCCATACACCTTTGGAATGTAGGATGAAACCAGAGCACCCGGAAGAAACCCACACAGACACAGGGAGAACGTACAAATTCCTTACAGACAACAGCCTGAGTTGAACCCAGGTCTCTGGCACTGTAAAGTGTTACGCTATCCGCTACACTACCGTGCCTGCCCATATCCCGCTAAACATTTCCTATGCATGTACCTTTCCAAGTGCCTTTTAAATATTGTTAATGTACCTGCCTCAACCACTTCCTCTGGCAACTCATTCCATATACTGACCACCCTCTGGGTGAAAAAATTGCCACTCATGTTCCTCTTAAACCTTTCTCCTCTCACCTTAAACGTATGTCCACTAGTTCTTCGTTCCCCAACCCTGGGAAAGAGACTGTGCACATTCACCCTGTCTATGCCACTCATGATTTCATACACCTCTATAGTATTGCCTCACATTCTCCTGCACTCCAATGAATAAAGTCCCAACCTGCACAACCTCTCTCCATAACTCAGTTCCTTGAGATCAAAACTAAACACAATATTCCAAATATAGCCTCACTAACATCTTGTACAACAGCAACATAACATCCCAACTGAGTTTCTTCTCCTCTGGCCTTCCCTTCATATCCCCTCCCCCACCGGTTCTATCTGCCCATCATCCCTCCCTTATCTGATTCCAAATCACTTCCATCCTGTGTCTCTCCCTTCCCCTCCCCTCTGCCTACCTGTCTCTGTCTGCCTATATTTTTTTCCTTATCTGTTTCCAGCCACCATCCTCTATCTCACCCCTCCGTTTCACCTCATAGTACGGGCTATCTTCCCTCTGTACTCTCAGTCCTGATGCAGGGTCTCAAGCTGAAATGTTCACCACTGTTTTACCTCCACAGATGCTGTTTGACTGCTTGAGTTCCTCTAGCAGTTTGATTTTTGACTTAAAATCCATGCTCAGCACAGTCCTTTTTGCTTTTATTTGATGAATTAAGCTCTATATCTGCCTGGAATGGTATTTAAATTTTGATTGGAAGCTGCTTTTCACTTTAAGATGCTGGCAAGCATGCAGTTCAGATTGTAAGATTTGTGAATGGATTGAATTGGACTTATCTCGGTCCACTCCCCAGCGGGTGTGAATCCAAACCACAAAAATACCACTAAATTACAGTAATTGACCTGAACAGGTCTCTTGCTGGTCTCTCAATAAAGAAGGCGAAAGAAAGCAGAAATGATCCCCTGTCACAAGGGAAGTGTGCTTCCGAAACACAGATTTGGACTCTGCTGTAGATGCAAAATAGATACTGATTCACTGTCATGGCATTGCAACCCATTTATCACAGCAGTGACTGCTTCTTCAAAATTACTGTATTATTTATGAAACACCTTGTGGCTATATTGTGAAAGGTATTAGCACAAATTATTCTTTCCTTGGAAGTAACCCCAACAATGGCAGCCCAAATTAAATGCAGATTAAAAAAAGTGCAGATACCTACACAGATGAAGGGTCTTGACCCAAAACGTTAACTGTTCATTTCCCTCCATAGATGCTGCCTGACCCACTGAGTTCCTCTAACACTTTGTGTGTTGCTCCAGATTCCAGCATCTGCTGTCTCTTGTGCCTGCAGATACTATACACCCATTGGCCAGAGGACATTATTTACAGCTTATTCCCAAGCCAACCCTGTCCTCACCCGATCAGAGTTATTCCCTTTGTCCATCCCTCCCCACCCTTCCTGCAGATTGATACTAACTTACATTGAATGAAAGATTATCAATAACCCCACATCCACTTCTTTCCTTCCCAGTTCGGATGAGTGGTCTTTCACCTGAAAGGTTAACTCTGACTCTGTTTCCACAGATGCCTCCCAACCTGCTGAGCGTTTCCAACATATCTTTATTTCCGGTTAAATGCAGCTCCATTTGGCCAGCCATGGTTCACTAGGTGGCATTCATACTTCTAAGTCGGTATATCGCTGAGGACACTTGAGCACCTAATCCTGAAAAGATTTCAACAACGAACAGCGGAAGGACACATTTTCCAGATCTCACCTCAGTCAGAGGCTCTGTCTGCCCTCTAGAAAAGCTTCATTTCAAAGAAGGACAGGGATCTTTTCCTGCTAACCCAGCTGATATAAATCCTCAACCATCCTCACTGGAGCAGATTACCCAGTTATTATCATATTACTGTTTGTGGAAGATTGCAGTATCCAAACTGGCAACATATTTTTCTACAATACTTAAATCACCAAAGTATAAAAGTCTATGGACCAAGTGCCAGTGAGTGGGATTAGTATAGATGGTTACCTGATGGTTGGCATAGACATGGTGGGGGCCTGTTTGCGTGCTACATGACTCTATTACAGTAATGAATGCACTTGGAACATGAGAATCCTTAGCTTGTGAATGGCAGTATAGAAATTAATACCTTTCTACACATCATAACTGTGCTTCAGAGTCCAGATACTCACAAGAATGATCATGAAGATCATCGGAGGATGAAAGAATAGGAATACCTGGGCATAGATATAGTTCCTTGGTCAACAGATTGCGTTTTTCAACAAATGGTACAATGAGATAACTGAGTCTAAGGGAGCCAGGTATAAAAACAAAATAAGATAAGATAGATACTGTAAGATAGATGCGTATCTATTAGTCACATGTATATTGAAACACACAGTGAAATGCATCTTTTGCATAGAATGTTCTGGGGGCAGCCCGCAAGTGTCACCACGCTTCCAGCGCCAACATAGCATGCCCACAACTTCCTAACCTGTACGTCTTTGGAACGTGGGAGGAGACCGGAGCACCTGGAGAAAACCCACATAGACACGGGGAGAACATACAAACTCCTTACAGACAGCGGCCAGAATTGAACCTGGGTTGGTGGCGCTGTAATAGTGTTACGCTAACTGCTACACTACCGTGCCGACAAATAGTCATTTGTACTATGCTACAAATAGCTAGGAGGTCAGACAGCATCAAGGGAGTGAGAAATATAGTTAACATTTCAGTTCAATGACCCTTTGAAAAATTCCAGTTCTAACACAAGACATCCAACCTGAAATATTACCTCTGTTTCTCTCTTCACAGATGCTGCCTGACCTGCTGAATGTTTCTAGCATTGTCTGTTTTTATTTCAGATTTCTGGCATCTGCAGATTTTTTTGATTTTCATACAAAGGAGGCAAGCCTGTAATCTACTGTTGACAGGGTGACAATTTACAACTGTCTGACACCAACGACTTTACCAGAAAATAATTATACAAAAAAAAACAGCTGCTTATCTAAAGCCCATTTAGTATGAGATCATCTGCAAGTCAGAACAGGAAAACTGCTACTTTGAGCTTTTTCTTCCTTGAGGGAAATTTATTTAACTGTAAAACATACACTGAAAGAAAGATTATCAATAACACTACACCCATGTTTTGATGGTTATATTCTGAAGGGCCCAGACATTTCAAACTCATAGAAGTGCAAAGGGCAGTGTAAAATTCACCAATTGGATGTCAATGTGCAGAACTACAAACTATAGTTTAAATCAGAGATTAAAATTCTGTTGCTTAAAAAGAAGGAATCACAAAGGCAGGTAGAGCAGAAGATTGGTCCTGGGAGGGTGTGACACATGCAGGGACTACTGGGTGGTAAGTTGTAACCACTAGCCTCTAATACTCAATCCAGTTCATGAACGCAAGATGAAAGACTGCCAGATCTTAACTTCAAACCCAGATCTCCACACTCACCTTCTTGGGACATTCTAATCACGTAATTCGCCTCCTGGCATGTCAAGGTTCATCCACCGACGACAAGACACAAATCTGGAATGTGATGGAATACTCTCTCCACTTGTTTGGATGAATGCAACACCATAAACCTGACATCATCCAAGACAAAGCAACTCACTTGACAAGTACCTCAACCATTCATTCCCTGTCCCCACCAGTGCATCCTGCCTGCAGTGTGTACCATGTGAAAAATGCACTGTGGTCACCCACCTAGTCTACTCCAACAGCGACCTCTCTAACCAATAAAAACAAGGACAGTAGATGCATGGAAACATCAAGTTCAAGATTATTGTCATGGCCATACATACCCAGGGTATAAATGCCATGAAAATTAGCTTTTAGCAGCAGCAGCACAGTAAATTACAAACATAACAAACATCAATTACATAAATTATACATAACTTACACAACAAAATAAACAAAAATAAAAATCATGACCTGCAAGTCCCCCTCCAAGTCACACATGTGCTGATTCTACCACTTACATCTTTAGGAAGTTGGGAGAGACCCACATGGCATTGGTTTATTATTGTCACTTGACCGAGGTACAGTGAAAAACTTGTCTTGCATACCAATTGTACAGGTCGATTCATTACACAGTGCAGTTACATTGAGTTAGTACAAAGTGCATTGATGTAGTACAGGTAAAAACAATAACAGTACAGAGTAAAGTGTCACAGCTACAGAGAAAGTGCAGTGCAATAAGGTGCAAGGTCACAACAAGGTAGATCGTGAGGTCAGAGTCCATCTCATCGTATAAGGGAACCGTTCGATAGTCTTATCACAGTGGGATAGAAGCTGTCCTTAGGCCTGGTGGTATGTGCCCTCAGGCACCTGTATCTTCTACCTGATGGAAGAGGAAAGAGAGAATGACCCGGGTCACAGGCAAAATGTGCCAACTCCATACAGACAGCATCAAAGGTTGGGATTGAAGCTGGGTTGGCGGAGCTGTGAGACAGCAGCTCTACCAGCCATTCCACTGTGCTGGCTCTGTCCCAAACAACAGCCTGTGAAAACTTTACGTGCCTGGATCCCGGCCTGCTTCACATTTGCCTGGCTTTAGGCACTGGGAGGATTGTGCAACTTTGTGGTCTAAAGTTAAGAAGGGAAAAAAACAGCTTATCTGGCATGGTTTTCTCTTTATAAATGCTGCTGAATATTTCCAGCAATTCAGATTTTGTTATAGATTTTTCAATATTTACTTTTTAAGATGATAAAAGGCATCCAACCCTCTTTATACATCAATCCAGAAGAATCCTAATCTGTTACTAATGCCATCTCATTACTCCTGAACTAAAACCCCACTGGTTGTCAGGACCACTTGGCACCAGATCTCATCACAACCTTGGGTCACACATGGACCAAAGACTTGAAGTCTAGAGGTGAGGTGAGACTGTCTACACTTGACATTAATGCAGCATTTGATGGAGTGTAGTATCAAAGTTCATCATGAGGAAAACACTCCAATGGATGGTGTTATACAGCGCACAAAGGAAGATGGTTGTGGTTGGCAGAGATCAATCATCCCAGTCCCAGGACATCATGGCAAGAGTTCCTCAGGGCAATGACCTAGGCCCAACCACCTTTAGCTGCTTCATCAATAATCTTCCTTCTTCATTAAGGCTAGAATTTGGAATGCTTGATAATGATTTCACAAATTTCAGTTCCATTTGCAACTCCTCAACAAATGAAGATCTGGACAACATCCAGAAATAGGCTGATAAGTGGCAAGTCACACCACAAAAGTGTCAAGCAATAAACACTTCCAACAAGAGAGAGTCTAACCACCTGCTGTTGACATTCAATGGCATTACCATTGCCAAATCTCCCACCATCAACCTCCTGGGGATCACCACTGAACAAAATCTGCACTGGACCAACCAATATATATTGTGACGACAAGAGAAAGTCAGAGGCTGGGTATCCTATAGGTGGGTGACTCACTTCCTGACATCCCAAGCCCTTCCCACAAGCTACAAGTCAGAAGCATGATGGAATACTTTCCATTTGTCTGAATAAGTGCAGCTCTAACAACTTGCATGAGGTTTTACGTCATCCAGGACACAGCAGCCTGCATGCTTGTCACCCCATCAACCAACCTAAACATTCCTTCCTTCCACCATTGGTACACAGTGGCTGCATTGTGCACCATCTACAAAATGCACTGTAGTTACGCACTCAGGCTACTCTGACAGCACCTCCCAAGTGCCTGACCTCGGCTATCAAGAAGGACAAAGGGCAGCAGGTGTATGGAAACCCACTGCCAGCAGGGTCCCCTTCAAGTTTCATGCCATCTTGACTTGGAAATATGTTGCTGATCCAACATCGTCACTGAGTCTAAGTCCTGGAACTCCCTATTCAATTGTACTCTGAGAGTACTTTCACCCGAAGGACTGCAGCGGTTCAAGAAAGTGGCTCCAGTGAATAGCACTGTACAGGTGAGATCCAATCATGTTCCACCTTCAAAAATTAAATCTTAAATAAACACCCGGGAGGCTGTTGGGTGAGTTCAGTTTATGTAATGTTTTAACATGTAATTTGTATTATTGTTTCTAGCAAAATGTCGTCAGCACCAGCATGCTGAATCCTTGAGATTACAAGCCTGGAATTGTAGGCACTACTGACTTCACCTAATGTTTGATTTACAACATTTTAAGTGCCTAGAGGACAACTGAGGGGTTGATTTTGAATGGGCGGCACCCACCTGATATGCTTGATGACCCACCTATTTTCGTAGCTAGGCCTCCTCCACCTGAATCAGCACTTGCTGACAGGTAGCTGGGCTGGGGGTGATGGGTGGGTGGGGAGATGAAGTCTACTGACTCCTCTGTGCAGCCAATGTCAAAATGTCACAATGTCAAAATGTGGAGAAAATAAAATGAGAAAGGGAGAGGGCTTGGAATCCAGGCTACTCCTGGCCCACAAAGGTCTGTGAGCTGCAGAATAACTGGGCCTGAAGCAGTTTGCAGGCACCACTTTAAGCAGCGCTGGTTGGATTGATCCACACCTGGTCCCAAGGCATGGCTCAAAGTGACACCAGAGCCTTGTGTGTGTTGTGGGAGTGTGTCTTGTACATCACAAGTAGACCATAACAAAAATGGCAGCAGATAGATGGAGAGTGGCAATGAACTGGCAGGTTCAAACAAGTTTATCCCTTCAAGTGTTCATGCAATTCTCTCATGAGAGTTACCATTGAACCTGCTTCACATCTCATTTCAGTTAATAATAATTTTCTGCATTAAATAATCTTTTCTTCTATTGCCAATTATTTACATTTTATGTCCTCTGGTTACTGACTCTTTTGTCCATGGAAGCTTCTTTACTCTAACAAAATGTTTCCAGATATGGAACAGTTATATCAAAATCCTTGCTCTAAGGAGACCAAACCTCATCCTTGAGGCTCACCATATAACTGAAGTCCCTCACCCCTGTTACAATTCCAGTAAATCTCCTCTACAGCTGCACAAAGCATTTCAAATCCTTCCTGAGGCAAGATGCCCACAACGGGTCAGAATATTGCAGAGGGTACCTAACTATGGTTCTATAAAGGATTAACATAACATCCTTGTTTTCTTTTTAACTCATTGAAGGTTAACAATCTCATATGTTGTTATACCATCTTTGCCACCTTGCCAGCTTCAAAGATTTATCCACGTACAACTCTGGTCTTTCCCTACTGTACCCATTTTAAAATTGATCTTTCATTGCCTCTCCACTATCCTCCTGCCGAAATAAATCACTTCACACATCTCTGTATTAACCTTCAGAGCCATGGGTCTGATCATTTCTCGTCCATGAACTTGGAGAAACTGTAGCCCTGCCTCCACATTATGCCACCCATTACGTTTCTTCTATAGATGGACCACGAAGCTTTCCCCAGGGACTCTCTGCCTTAAATTCCTATGAAATCTCCTGACATCCAATAACTAGCTTCCATCTCCACTGTCTTACAATGGAGACTCAGTGCAAAGGTTAGTCCAGAGAACTGTGATGTATTACTGGGATATGTTGATTTGTTTTGTTGCAAGCATGGAAAACTGAAAGTTGTGTAAACAGTTTATTAATATTAATCTGCCAAAGTTCTCAAAGTTACGCTTTGTGTGTCACAGCAGGAAATGTGGAAAATGGAGGACTAGTTATATATGCAGAACCTGTGGAGAGGGAAACAGGTTGAAGTTTTAGGTCACTGACCTTCTATCAGAACTCTTTGAACTCACATGCATAATTCAAAAAGAAAGGGAGGGAGAACACACAATCTTTATCACTGTTACATTTCTGCTAAAATATTTGCAAACCATTTGAGAAGAGGTTGGAAACAACAATCAATACAAAATATATCGTCTCAAGTTGACTTCAAAATGGTAATGAGTCTGAAAAGCCATGCGAGCTTAGTTCTAGTTTTAGACCCACAGATTGTAATATTCACTGTGCACAATGCCTAATGCAGTTGCATTAAGAAAACCTCACAAATGTGTCTCATCCGTAATCTTACCCCAGTGAGGATAATGGAGGCCTTGGATGAAATTGAATTCTGAAGTGGATAAGTGATGAGGGGAGGGGAGGAGAGAACTATGTGTGGTGAGAGATGGAGGAAGAAACATGAATGCAGCTGAAGAAAGTGGGTCATGACAGAAGGAGTGTGGGGAGATGATTCGTTGGCAATTAATTAGGGGATATAAGTTCAGGGGAGCTTAGTCAGGAGAGTCGGGGTTGTGCTTACATAGGAAGAGTGAGGGACTGCTATCAGTGGGGTCATTTGGGGAGACTCAGACTGGTTGGGGATGGTCACTTTGGTAGGTTAGGATTTGAACTGAGGTCATAGGCAGCAACAGTGGTGGTGGGGGTAATCACTTTAAGATGAACCCACCTGGAAGAAGAATCACACTCTGGACTCCTGGCCATGACCAGGGTAATCCTGGCCCCCTTGTAAGTCCCTCAGGTGAGACCTGTTGGAAGGCCACCACTGTTTGCCAGCTGGATCTGACATGTTTAATTCTGTGTACATCAAAACAAACATTGCAGAGATTTGACATCACTCAAAGTCTTCATGCAAATTCAAGAGCTGTAACCTAATCCCAATTTATATAGAAGCTATTGGTGCATATAGTACCCAACTTAATTGAGTGATTGTTTTTGGTAAAACTCTGCTGTTGACTACACAGAAATGTTGAGTAACACAACAGAATATCCAGGCCACTGTTTCTTAATCTGCACCGTATATAAGATAATTTCATTCATGCAGTCGAGTGGGGCACAGGATTGATTCTGAGTATTCTTTGGGTACGTCATGAGTAAATCATGGACAAGGGGATTATACAGTGATCAGTTTGTTGTTCGCTAATTTTAGGAATTGAAATCAAAGTGTGGGATTTTGCCAATGAGCATGCTTATAAGCAACCCATTTATCACCATTCTAACAAATTGTTAACCAGCTGCAATTTCAAATCATTAATATTTTAACAAGAAATTTGCTGAATTAATCCAGTTAACAGCAGAGAAAGGCTTCATTGTAAATCTGTTAGTGAAGTCATACATTTCCTGAGACAAAATATAATTAATTCATTAATCTTCTGTAGCATGGTGGCTTGCATTTAGCGACATACATACATCACGTAAAGGGGATGTGAAGTAAGAAAATGTCAGTCTGCAATATTCAGTCCATCCCATCATGGTCTGTACCTCATCCGCTCAATCCTTTGAAGCAAATATTCCCTTATCTCCCCTTTCAATACATCCCAGAGCAATCCTGAAGAAGAGCAGATGAATTATCCCAAGTGTTCTGGCCAATAATTATATCTCAACCAGAATTACAGTTATGGACTATAAGTTCACTGTGTGATTGTTGTTTGTGGGACCTTGCTGTGCACAGAAATGTTATCTATTTCCATAATTACACCATTAAATATATCCAAAATTACTTCATTGGCAGTGACTTGTCCTGAGGTAGCAAAAGCAGCCAATATGAAAGCAAATTCTTACTTTCTACTTGCTATGCTTGTGTGCGTGTGTAAGAGTAAAGACATCATTGCTCATATAATAACATCCCAGTGTCCTTGATAGCAAACTGATCTGGTATGGATTAAGTAAGGTACCGAAGTGTGTGTTATTAAATAGTAACTGTTAAACCACAGCTATGTCTGGTCAAGTCTCTGCATTACTGGGGAGATGCTTGCACCCACAATGAATATGCAACAGTACTTTCAAAGCAGCTGATGCTTTGACCTTCTCAATTTGTCTTCGAATCAACAAGTTTCATTTTGTAGCAGATACTTTGGATATGGTCCATGCTGGAGCATTTTAAAATTACTTACTTACTATTCTAACAGATTATTTACTACTCAATAATAAATGGGTTTCAACATAATTTATCTAGATTTCCTGCTTGATTTACTGGCTGGTGAACACAGAAACCACTGTTGCCAGGTTCATCTAAATAGGCCCATTGTAATATCACAATTATCACTAACATCATAAACTTACACTTTTCCCTATTATGTGCTGAATCATTTGAGTTATGAGAATGTCAGGAAAATAAAATGGGTTTGGGTAGGATTAGTGTAAAAGAAAATGGGTGCTTGCTGGTTGGTGCAGATGGGCCATCCTGTATCTCTCTATAACACTATATAGTTCTACAGGCACTGGGGAGTGTGGGGGGGGGGGGGGGGTGGTGGATAAAAAACCCATTTTCCACAGGCAAGCCTGAATGGGAAGTATCACAAGCTGATACCAGTCCTTCCTTCACTCTATGATAATTGAGTAGCGTTCACCGTGTGGTGGTCAGGAGTGATACACTTGGCCCACAAGTCCTCTTGTAATGGCCCCACTGCTAGCTCAGCCTCCAGACGCTTCCAATGGCTCAGTAACATATCACGTTGTTAATTCACCTGCTGGTGTACCAAAGAGGATAATCCGAGTGTTCCCAAACCAGAAACCATGGATGAACTGGGAGATCCACTCCCTATTGAAGTCCAGGACTGCAGTATTCAAATCAGGTAACTCTGACCTCATTTTCTTCATTTTCAGTCCCAAGAGCAAACTAAGATGAGATAAGATATCTTAATTAGTCACATGTACATCAAAACACACAGTGAAATGCATCTTTTGCGCAGTGTGTTCTGGGAGCAGCCCACATGTGTTGCCACGCTTCCGGCACCAACATAGCATGCCCACAACTTCCTAACCTGTCCATCTTTGGAATGTGGGAGGAAACCGGAGCACCCAGAGGAAACCTGCGCAGACAGTGGGAGAATGTACAAGCTCCTTACAGACAGTGGCTGGAATTGAACTGGGTCGCTGGTGCTGTAATAGCGTTACACTAACCACTACACTACTGTGCCTGCAAACTGGAGGAACAGCACCTCATTTTCCGTTGTGGAACCTTGCAGCCTAACAGCATGAACATTGAATCCTCCCACTTTAGATAATTCCCACACCCCTTCTCCCACCACACACCCCCTACCATGTCTCTTCTTTTCTTCCCTTTCCTAGCCTATCTCTCTTTTTTATATCCCCTTTTTGTTTCTCTCCTTACCTTGACCCATCCCATGGCGGATCTGCCCTCCCCTCCTCACCTGCACCTGCCTATCACTATCTCTTATCTACATCTACCTATCACCACCCTGTGCCCACCCCACCTCCCCTCTTTTGTCCACCTATCACTGCTCCTGAAGAAGGGTCCTGACCTGAAATGTTGACTGCCTGCTTTTCTCCACGGATGCTACCTGGCCTGCTGAGTTCCTCCAGCATCATAGTGTTTTCATATTGACCCTGACCTTTACAAAATTCGAGATAAGACCTCTGTAAAGCCATCAGGATTGCCAAGAGACAATACCAGTCCAAAATTGAGCCCCAGACCAGCTATCAGTTGTGGCAGGGTTGACATGCTATTACGGCCTACAAAATGAAGTCGGACAGCATCACCGACAACAACACATCCCTTCCCGATGTGGTTAATGCATTCTATGCATGTTTTGAACAGAAGGGGATTGGAATGTCACCACCCACCCCAACAGCCTCCGATGTGCCTGAACCCACAGTCACCATTGCGGACGTAAGATCAGTCTTCCAGTGAGTGAACCCTCAGAAAGCATCTGGCCCGGATGGTGTCCCTAGCCGTGTCCTTAGATCCTGTGCAGATCAGCTGGTGGGGGTAATTGCAACATTTTTAATATCTCCCTGCTTCAATCTGAGGTTCCCACCTGTTTTAAGAAGACCACTATCAACCCAGTACCTAAGAAAAACAATGTAACGGGCTTTAATGACTACAGCCCGGTGGCTCTGACATCCACCATCATGAAGTGCTTCGAGAGGCTGGTCACGGCATGCATTAACTCCAGTCTCCCAGACAACCTCGACCCACTGTAATTCGCCTATCACCAAAAAAGATCTGCGGTGGATGCCACCTCCCTGGCCCTACACTCATCTCTGGAACATCTGGACAGTAAAGACACCTATGTTAGACTACTGCTGATTGACTACAGCTCCGCTTTCAATACTATAATTCCAAGCAAACTACGAGACCTGGGACTCAACACCTCGCTTTGCAACTGGATCCTTGACTTCCTGACCAACAGACTACGATCAGTAATTTAGGCAGTAACACCTCCAACATGATTATTCTCAACACTGCTGCCTCACAAGGCTGCATCCTCAGTTTGCAGATGATACCATCGTAGTGGGTCATATCTCAAATAATGATGAGTTGGAGTACAGGAAGGAGATAGAGAGCTTAGTGACATGGTGTCATGACAACAACCTTTCCCTCAATGTCAGCAAAATAAAAGAGCTGGTCATTGACTTCAGGAAGGCAGGCAGTATATACGCTCCTCTTTACATTAACAGTGCTGAGGTCAAGAGGGTTGAGAGCTTCAAGTTCCTTGGAATGAACATCACCAGTAGCCTGTCCTGGTCCAACCACGTAGATGTCACAGCCAAGAAAGCTCACCAGCACCTCTATTTCCTCAGGAGGCTGAAGAAATTTGGCATGTCCCCTTTGGCCCTCACCAATTTTTATCGATGCTCCATAGAAAGCATCCTATCTGGATGTATCACGGCTTGGTAAAGCAACTGCTCTGCCCGGGACTGCAAGAAACTGCAGAGAGTTATGGACACAGTTCAGCACATCATGGAAACCAGCCTCCCCTCCATGGACTCATCTATACTTCTCACTGCCTCGGTAAAGCAGCCAGCATAATCAAAGACCCCCCCCCCCCCCCCCCCCATCCAGGACATTCTCTCTTCTCTCGTCTCCCATCAAGCAGAAGATAGAAAAGCATGAAAGCACATACCACCAGGTTCAAGGACACCTTTTATCCTGCTGTAATAAGACTATTGAACGGTTCCCTAGTAGAATACGATGGACTCTGACCTCACAATTTACCTTGTTATGACCTTGCACCTTACTGTCTACCTGCACTGCACAAGATTGGAATATACCATATTAATGTAGCATCTGATAATATGGTTATTATAGAGGTATAATAAAATATTTTATATTTTAAGAAGCAGAGAAGTCTGAACCAATTATCTGAGGGAATGTCAACTCACATATATAAATTCATGGTTTTAAGGCCAAAGTGTTGTTTAGTAAGCAATTATGGCTTATTAACAATTCATTTACAAAAATGTGTAAGTTTTTCTAGGTTTTTACATTGAGAATAGTTTATTTGCTAATTTATATCGAATGTACTGGAGAAGGCTGCAAAGCAATACAACCTCTGAAGGAAAAGAAAATCACTGACACTGTCTTCCAAATGTTATTGTTTAATAATGCAAGTTGCTTCAGTTTGCAGAGTCATGCTGACAGTTTCCTCATCAACATAACCATAGGATCATGTTTGTTACCTTCAACAGGATCTCACCACCCTGTCTATAGGTTGAGCGAGCTTGGGCTTTTCTCTTTGGAGAGAAGGAGGATGAGAGGTGACTTGATAGAGGTGTACAAGATGATAAGAGGCATAGATCGAGTGGACAGTCAGAGACTTTTTCCCAGGGTGACAATGGCTAACACAAGGGGACATAATTTTAAGGTGATTGGAGGAAGATATGAGGGAGACGTCAGGGGTAAGTTTTTTTACACAGAGAGTGGTGGGTGCGTGGAACGCACTGCTGGCAGAGGTTGTGGGAGCAGATACATTGGGGACATTTAAGAGACTCTTAGATAGATACATGAATGATAGAAAAATAGGGGGCTAGGTGGGAGGGAAGAGCTAGAAAGATCTTAGAGTAGGATAAAATGTCGGCACAACATAGTGGGCCAAAGAGCCTGTACTGTGCTGTAATGTTCTATGTTCTATGTTCTTCTCTTGGAGCTGTTGAAATCTTCACTAGAATATAAGTCAACAGATGGTGGTCATACTCCAGAATCTTTGAACCCAGTGTACACAGGCGCCTCAATGGTGAGTGGGGGGGGGGGGGGGGGGTGGTCCGGTGATGGAGTATAGGACCACGGCATCCATTGCACACTTACAGCAAAAAAACTGAATAATTTCCAGCCTCCTTAAGCTGGCATATTGGAAACTAAATGCAATCCATTTATCTCCGCTTGAAAATAACTTTGAAAAGGTGTCTAAAAGTCTCTTGAAAATGAAGGAGAAAAATAATCAGTTTTCCATAAGCTCTCAGAAAATGGTTAACTTATAGAGAACTCGACTTTTTTTTCAAACATCGGATGAATAATAGCTTTGTGAATGAGGCAAGGATTTATATGAGATTGAATTTAATGGCTTCGAAGTATTAACTGATCCACAAAAGCAACACTGTGTATTTATGCTGTAGATTTGGTATTCTGTTACAGTGGCTGTGACTAGCCAGAACTATTCTGTGAATGCCTGTCAGCTTTGATTGTCAAGCCCTGTACACTAATATTTCACACACTGTTTATATCAGGAGTCTGATCTGGACAGCCTGAAGCTGTTTACAGTCCAGACATTGATTGCTCTGTGCTGTCAGCCTGAAGCAAAAACTCTACGTTCCTTAAAGTTCCTCTCCATTTCATTGCAAAAATGTTTGGGCACTTCACAAAAAGAAATTTTGCTTTGGACAGCAACATGATACTTCTTGAATACATGAAGAAATCTCACCTACAAACGAGAGGAAGAAGCAAGGTGACTGCAGATGCTGGAACCTGGAGCGGCAAACAATCCTCTGGAGGAACTCAGCGGTTTGAGCAGCATCAGTCAGGGGAAAGGAATTGTCAATGCTTCAGGACAAAACTATGCGTCAGGACCTTGCTTCAGGACCTGTTGCAAGTTGCAACAGGGGCTGAAGCAAGGTGAAAAGCTGGATTATCACTTTGAGAAAAATGAACGTTGCATTTTGCCTCCATGAGTGTGGAAGGTATGAAATAAATAAAATAAACTCTGAGCTTGCCATTTCTGGATCAGTTTCTCACACTCTCAGCCTTGAGTCAGTTCATATTCCTCTCTGTAGACTTGAACTTCAGATCTGTGATTGATATTCTAGAGCAATCCTAAGAGAGTTCTGCTTTGTCGCAGTGACATAAAACTAAGACCCTGTTTGAATTCTCCTGGCTGGCTGTGGAAAGAGGAACAAAGTTAAGATAAGGTAAGATAAGATTTCTTTATTAGTCACATCTACATCGAAACACACAGTGAAATACATCTTTTGCACAGAGTGTTCTGGGGGCAGCCCGCAAGTGTCGCCAAGCTTCCAGCGCCAACAGAGCGTGCCCACAACTTCCAAACCCGTACATCTTTGGAATGTGGGAGGAAACCCACGCAGACACAGGGAGAACATACAAACTCCTTACAGACAGTGGCTGGAATTGAACCCAGGTCGCTGGTGCTGTCAAGTGTTATGCTAACCACTACACCACCATGCTTGGTTCGGGTCTGAGATCCCCCATTTTTGATTCTCATCTTTCTCCTTTTGATGTGATGTATTCTGCAGCCACACCACTCACTGAGTGAAGAGACACTAAAGCATCAGTACACAGAACTTGCACTGTAGTGTACTCTGTGCTTCACAAGCAGTGCCTTCAAGTCCATCTATCACACAATGTTGTTCACCTTCTGCTTTCGGGCCTGGCTAAAGACCACATGTTACCATAAAAAAGAAACATCACGTACAAAAATTAGCAATGCCCAAACAGTTGGTAGTGAAGACATCTTTCATTAGAGCTTCTGGGTACCAGATTTCAATTCACAGCTCGATTTCATGACATTACTGTTCCTTAAATAGACAGAAGGCAGGTATGTTCTGCTCTGTAGTGGAATCACTACTGTATAAGATACATCTGTCTTGAAATAACATTGTGTGACTAAACTAATTATTTGTGTAATTGAATGTGTCTGATGAAGGGATAGGATGAAGATGATGCCCTCAATGTGAAAGTTTGTGCATTTGTAATAAATACTGTTACATTGACAATGCAGGAACAACGCAAGTTGGGTCACTTTAACTCCTAGAATAAGAAGAAATTCCGCAAAATGCAATGTATTTTCTCATCCAGGCTGCTCTGACAGCAACTCCCAAAGTCGCAACCTCTACCACTGAGAAGAATGAAGGGTAACAACTTCATGGGAACCATATGCAAGTTCTCCAGCCAATTATTACACCATCCTGACTTGGACATCTCTTGTCCATTCCTTCATCGTTACTGGGTCTCAATCCAGGAACTCCCTTTTCAACAGCACTGTGGGAACACCTTCACCAGAAACGCAGCAGTTCAATAAAGCTGCTCGCCGCCACCATCTCAGGGGCAGCCAGAGATGGCCAATAAATCCTGGTCTTGCCCACAAAGTCTCAATCCCAGTAAGTGAAAAAGCAAACAAAACCCCTGTAATTGGAAGAGTCATTTTAACTCCTTCATTTGGAAAGTCACTTTAAACTCTGGGAATGGAAGAGTATATTTAACTGTTTCATTTTAACTCTGGCACTACTTTTATCTCTTGAAGGACTCTCAGAATAAGCCAGGTTGCCCTTCCATCACACATATGTCCCGCTGCCTTTCCATGCATTCTTTATCTGGCAATGCACCTCTTTACCTGAGGTTCTCATTGCTATTCTCCTCCTGCACTTTTAATTTTACATTTAACAGTCTGGAAGACATGCTGGCTGCAGACTTAAGTGACAGGGCTGCCCCAGGCTTTCCTGATGCCTCAAACTCTCCTGCATAGGTTCCAACAGAGGATGCAATTGGTAGATAGAAGTACAGCAGGGAACCTTAGTGATGAAAGATGTGACTGTAATAGTCTGATCAAAGTGGGTGGGGATTAAAATTGGTCCTTTGGGCTGGTTGGGGTGAGGGGGAGTGGATTGATATTGTACTAATGACAGCCAGCAGTTTGCGGGCTTGGGATATTTTTCCACCAATTCCTGGGTCAGTAAGAGGGCAAAGCTTTGGCAGGACATCAAAGGGAACTGTGGCTCTACAGCAGCCTACTCATGTTTAACCGGCGCCCCTGCACCATGCCTGGGCAGCCACTCTTCCTGCTGAAAGGCTTGCAGCTGCCTGAGCCTGACTAAAATTACACTGGGTGGCAGAAGGTCCAGTCAATGGTTGAAGTACATATATCCCATGCGCGCACGCACACACACAAACACACACACACACACACACACACACACACACACACACGCAGACACACACACACACAGAAGCACACACACACACACACAGACACGAACACGCACAAATGCACACATACACACTTGCACTCACATACTTGTGCACACACTTACTCGCACGTACACTCAAACACACAGGCACAGATATAGACACACACACACACACACACATGCACAGGCAAACACACAAGCACACACACATAAACACATGCACATACACTCGCATTCACACTCACACACATACTTGTGCTCACACATATACATTCACAGACACACAGAGATATAGACACGTGCACACTTGCACGTGCGCACACACATAAACACACAGTTTTGTTCACACACAGACACACACTCTCACTCAGACACATTTGTACACATGCACACACACACACACACACACACACACACACACACACACATACACAGCTGTGCGCACACACACATACACATACGTGCACAGACATGGGAGTGTCCCACATGGGAGGCTGCTCCAGAAGGTTAAGTCGCTTGGCAATCAGGATGAAGTAGTCAATTGAATTCAACAATGGTTTAGCAGGAGAAGCCAGAGAGTGGTAGTAGATGGCTGCCTCTCTTGACTACAGGCCTGTGATTAGTGGGGTGCTGCAGGAATCGGTGCTGGATCCATTGTTGTTTCAGATGATAATGTGGTAAACTGGATCAACGAATTTGTGGATGACACCAAGATTGGGGGCATAGTGGAGAGCAAGGAAGGTTATCAAAGCTTGCAGTATGATCTTGACCAGCTAGGAAAATGGGCTGAAAAATGGCAGATGGAATTTAATGCAGACAGGTGTGAGGTGTTGCACCTTAGGAGGGCAGACTAGGGTAAGACTTGCACAATGAATGGTAGGGCTCTGAGGTGTGCGGTAGAACAAAGAGACTTGAGAATACAGATCCATAATTCCTTGAAAGTGGCATCACAGGTAGATAGAGTAGTAAAAAGAGCTTTTGGCACTTTGGCCTTCATAAATCAGGGCATTGAGTATAGGAGTTGGGATATTATGTTGAAGTTGTATAAGATGTTGGTGAGCCCAAATTTAGAGTATTGTGTGCAGTTCTGGTCACCTACCTACAGGAAAGATATCAGTAAGCTTTAAAGGATGCAGAGAAAATTTACATGGATTTTGCCGGGAAATGAGGATCCAAGTTACAGAGACAGGTTGAATAGGTTAGGACTTTATTCCATGGGGCGCAGGAGAATGAGGGGAGATCTTATAGAGGTATACAAAATTATGAGGGGTATAGATAGGGTGAATGCATGCAGGCTTTTTCCCCTCAGGTGGGGTGAGACTAGAACTAGAGGACATAGGTTTAGGGTGAAAGGTGAAATATTTAAGGGGAATCTGAGGGGAAACTTCTTCACCCAGAGGCTGGTGCGAGTGTGGAACAAGTTGCCAGTGGAAGTGGTAGACACAGGTTCAACTGTAACACTTAAGAGAAGTTTGTATAGGTACATGGAATGAGAGAGGTATGGAGGGCTATGGTCCAGGTGCAGGTAGATGGGACTAGGCAGAAAACCAGGTTGGCATGGACTAGATGGGCCAAATGTCCTGTTTCTGTGCTGTAGTGCTCTATGACTCTATGACTCTATACACACTTGCTTGCACACACATACAATCACAGATACACATACACTTGCACGTACACACTTGAACACACACCAACACATACAGTGACACACCATGCATTCACTCACACACACCACACCTTGCACATACATATGCACACACGCACACACACACACACACACACACACACACACACACACACACACACACACACACACACACACACACACACACGACTGTTTAAAAAGACAGTTCTGCAGAATCAGGAGTTGGTTTCTCTGTACCTAGTTTCTGCTCCTTCATAGCATCTATCCATTTATTGCCATGTACTGTTCACAGAACCCATTCTGTCATTTGCCAGGAATACATTCACTGATGGAAATTCCAGCAGTCAAGGGTCTAAATTAACCTTTGATGGTAACACCAAGTGAAGAAGAATGAACAGGCAGAACATTGCACACCCCTCCCAATTTATGTTAACTTTAAGCTGCTGTTTTGATATCACTCTTTTTATCAAAGAGCAATGTTAACCCCAAGCAATATTACATCTACCTTTAACTGGATCCCCTATGTCACTGGGGGACAGCCTAATGAGATTAACAGCAATACCGAGCTGGACAATACCGAGCTGTACCAATGACCTGCCTTGACTTTGTTATCCCTTCCCTGAAAACCCACAAAGAAAAAATATCTTATGAGCAATTTTTTCCTCAAGTTTATCCAGAGATTGATCCAAAATGGATGGTTTGCACTTCCTCTTGGTTTCCAAGTTATTCTGACCCAGATTTAGCAATGTTACTTGAGGGTTAAATAGTGATGTTATTCTCCTTCAAGTAGGATTTATTTTACATCTAGAAGTGGGAAGATGTGTGGGGAATGCAACACTGGGGTGAACATGAGATTTTCTTTAAATAGACCATGAAAGCCATCTACACTCAATGTGTCTCATTGGATGGCCTGGAAATCTCTGGCAAGTCATGGTCAAGGATTGGAGTGGAGTAATTCTCTGGCAGAGGTGGTGGGAGCTGGATCACTAGAAGTATCTAGAGAGGAGGTGGGTAAGTCTTTGATAGATTGAGGAATAGAGGGGTATGGAGAAATGGCACAGGAGAAGAGTAGAGACCAGCATAGATCAACCATGATCATATTAAATGGCAGGGCAAGCCTGAAGGGCCTGATGGTCTACTCCTGCTCCTATTTTCTTGTGTTCTTGTGAGGGGTGTTTATGATCCCAGTAGGAGTACCATGGACCTTGAGACAGGCTCCTTCTTCTTCTGGGATTAACAGGTTATTCTTGTTGACTAGAATTCCCTTCCTACACCTCTCCCCCGACTATCTCCCTCTCCCTGGATGTTTTATCACATTAAATACCTTGGCTAAGGGGTTTGGAATCATTTCCCATTTAAAGGCTGGAATTCTATTACAGCCCCAAGCTGATGTAGGGAGCAAATTCATTTTCCACTTAGACGTAAAGTGACTAAAATTACACTTTCAAGCCCCATATTTTAAGATTCTGTAACCTTAAATTGTTTGGTGGCCCCAAGGTTAGGGCCATGGAGTAACGAGTCATCAGCACAGAAAGAGGCCCTTCAGCCCACTGAGTCCACTTCGACCATCAAACCTCCATTTACACTAATCCAATACTAATTCCATTCCCCTGCTCACCACCTAATTCCCATCTCCCCTGCTCTATTCTTCTGCCAGCTACCTACAATAGGGGCAATTTACAGCAGTAAATTAACCTATCGACCACTGAGAACTACCGTTGAAGTTGTGTGTGTGTGTGCGTGTGTGTGTGTGTGTGTGTGTGTGTGTGTCTGCGTGTGTGTCTGCGTGTTTGTGTGAGCGAGAGAGAGAGAGAGAAAGAGATGTATATTGGTACTTGTGTATCTTTTTGTGTGTGTATGCAAGCACATACGTACATATATGAGTGTGCCGGGGAACGATAACTAAGGAGTCACACAAAGAATTCTGCCAAGGAGAAGATGAATATGGTCTCAATCAAAGGACAAGATTTTTTGTTGCTGCACCATTTTCCAAAGGTATGAATTGCTGTGTGTTCACCATGCCTTGAGGCCAGCGAGCTTTAGCTGAATTCTGTCTGAACTTCCCTGAATCAGCTCTTCCCAAACAAATCAAAAATTTATCACTCAGATCTTAGTGCTGAAAACAGGAAAAATCATAAGGTTTTCTTTGGCTAATATCTTTCAGTATTAATAAATCCTATTTAACATTAAAGTGTGAGAAACTATGTTTTATTCATTGCATTAACTTTGTGAGACTTCTTGGGTAATTCTGTAAATCATATCTAGACACCTCTGAGAAATTCTGTGGGTTGCCAGATTCGAATTAAGGATATTGCAAGAGATTAATGTTTTGCTTCATCGGGGTGATGGGTTTGAAGTTTCACTTTTTCAGTCAGCAAGGAGGACAGCTGTGGGAACTGAGCAGGGAAGAAGCTGATTTTTGGTTAGGTAATAAATAGTTTTTTAAATTTTTAGTTGCAGGAGGTTCAGGGGTAATCATTATGCAGGTATTTCTTCAGATTCTTTACCTTTTTAAAAGAAACCATTTAGAAAAAATAAAACCATCTTAAAAGTAAAATTAATCCTTCCTTGCCTGTTTGTGAAGGTGGGTTCCATGTTTTTCCTTTGAGTCACTCAGTGTTACTGCTATGTTATTAAATTTTTTAAATATTTTATTTTTTAAAAATTTAAATTTTCTAAAAATTTAAAAATTTTATTTACAGCGTGGTAACAGGCCCTTCTGGCCCAACGAGTCCGCGCCGCCCATTTTAAACCCAAATTAACCTACCTGTACGTCTTTGCAATGTGGGAGGGAACTGGAGCACCCGGAGGAAACCCATGCAGACACGGGAGGACATACAACCTCTTTACAGACAGCAACGGGAATCAAACCCCGATCGCTGGCGCCGTAATAGCGTTGCGATAACCGCTACGCTACCGTGCAATAACTGCAGGTGAAAATTCTCTGGAAATATTGCTACCACACGTGGTTTTAACCCATAGTTTACATTTAGAGTTATAGAGTCATAGAATCATACAGCATGGAAACAGACCCTTTGGCCCAACTGGTCCATGCTGACCAAGATGCCCATTGAAACTAGTCCCATTTTCCCGCATTTGGCCCATATCTCTCTAAACCTTTCCTATCCATGTATGTGTCCAACTGTCTTTTATTGTATTGAGAAACTTAAGTGACACCCTTATCTCTGAGTCAGGAAGTCATGGATTCAATTATCAATGGAGATGGGATAACACAATGAAAAGAGCAGTGCTGAGCAAATAAGATAAGATATCTTTATTAGTCACATGTACATCGAAACACACAGTGAAATGCATCTTTTGCGTTGAGTGTTCTGGGGGGCAGCTCGCAAGTGTTGCCACGCTTCTGGTGCCAACATAGCATGCCCACAACTTCCTAACCCGTACGTCTTTGGAATGTGGGAGGAAACCGGAGCACCCGGAGGAAGCCCATGCAGACACGGGGAGAACATACAAACTGCTTACAGACAGTGGCCAGAATTGAACCCGGGTTTCTGGCACTGTAATAGCGTTACGCTAACCGCTACACTACCGTACCTGCCCATGTTGCATTGTCAGAGATGTTGTTTTGTGCATGAGATGATAAATGGAACCCTGGTGGTGTATTTGGAAAAGAGCAGAAAAATTTCCTGGTTTTCACTTCCAGTGCTTCATAGAAAGTATAAATGGAGAAAATGCTCTTCGGTCCAGCAGTTACATAAACCAATTGGCACATGGAACAGGATCTACTGTGAATTCTGTTGCTGCTGACGGCAAGTGTTGCATAAATATTCCCCAGTCCCCAAATGTTAATCAAGCAGAATTCCAGTTTGTTCATGCATCCTCTACCTCTACTGTTCAAACTTGGCTGACCACCCCCTCCACCACCCTTCACAGAGAGAAGTTGTCCCCTGTTCCTTTCTTCACTTGCTGCCAGATGCAGGGGGCTCAGGAGAGAGGAGATGCTCCCTTCATTTCAAAACAAATTCAAACCTGCATTGCACCAATGAGCATAAAGGGCTCTAATCCAAAGGACATGAGAAAAATGTTTTCATTTAACTGGAAAATTAAACAATAAAATACAGTTTCATTGCTGGGAATTTGACAGAACTTTTCAAATCTTTGCTGGGCGCAGACAAGCCAAGGGCAGCGAATGTGGTACTTTTATTCAAGAAGGGCAGCAGAGATAAGCCAGGTAATAAGAGGCTGGTGAGTTTAATGTCAGTAGTAGTGAAGTTATCAGCACAAATTCAGAGAAGTAGGATTAATCAGCTTGAGGAGAGGCAGGATTAATCAAAGGTAGTCTGCATGACTTTGTTAAGGGGAGTCCTGACTGATTAATTTGGCAGAATTTTTTAAGGAGGTGACGAAGTGCATCAATGAAGGCAATGTGATTGATGTCATCTACACTGAGGCCTTTGACATGCCCTGCATAGGAGATTGGTACAAATGTTCAGATCCCAGGGGATCCAGGCAATTTGGCAAATGGGATCTAAAATTGGCCTGGTGATTGAAGGCAGAGGATGAAAATGTAGGCTTTTAATTGTGATTGGAAGCCTGTGACCAGTGGTGTACCACAAGGATCAGTGCTGGGACCCTAGTGTTTGTTATATGCATTAAAGATCTGGATGTGAATGCAAGAGGTATGATTAGTAAGCTTGTAGATGACATGATGATTGGTGTTGCTGTTGATAGTGAAGAGTAAACAGTAAACAATGATGTTGATCAGTGAGTAAAATGGGCAGAGAGTAAAATGGGCAGAGAAATGACAGATGAAATTTAATCTGAAAATGTGGTGTTAAAGCTTGAGAGGATGAATGGGATATTTGTCCTCTGACAAATAGGATAGGATAGACATAATGAATGGTAGGGGCTGAGGGAGTATAGAGGAACGGAGGGATCTTGGTGTACATGTCCTAGGATCCTTGAAGGTGACAGCACAGGTAGATAAGGTGATTAAGAAGTAAATAGGAAATTTGTCTTCATTAGCTGGGGCATAGAATATAAGAGCATAAAGGTTATTGAACAACTATAGGCCACATCTGGAATATTGTCACACTCTAGGATGGATGTGATTTTACTGGAGAGGGTGCAGACGAGAATCACTGGGAATATGAGGAAAGACTGGCAGGCTGGGTTTATTTTCCTTGGACTGGAGGAGGCTGAGGGATGAAACCTGATCACGGTATGCAAAATCATGAGAGGTACAGATAGGGTAAAGAATGAGAAACTACCCACAGCAGAGGTGTCTATAATCAGAGAGGTATGAGATTTACAGGGAATTTGAAGAATTTTTTTGTCATGCAGAGGATGGTTGAATATCTGGAACTCACTGCCTGAGGGGGTGATGGAAGCAGGTCATCTCAAAACTTTGAAGAAATATTTATACAAGCACTTGAAATGCCATGGCATAGAAGGCTGTGGGTTGAGAGCTAGAAAATGGGATTGGAATAGACCAGGAGGGCCTATTTCTGCACCGTCTAACTCCCTGACTCTATGAGTCTATGAAAGATGATGAAGATATTTGGCCAAAGGATATATAACAATCAGTTTTTGGATGAGAGTTTAACTGAGGCCCCATTTCCCTTCTTAGTTGAATGAAAAAGTGTTCCATAAGAACTTCATCTTAATGCCAATCTCCTTCCCAGTTCCTCAGAATACCGACCCAAAAGATGAGACATCATTGCATGGAGCAAACCTCCTCGTGTGGAGTCGACCTCAGTGTAATGCCTTCATGATTTTAATATGTCTTGAATTTAGGCAGCCAAACTTTGTAATCTGGGACTGATACACAAACATTCCAGATGAGATGCCATTGTTTTCCCACTAGGGATCTTCATTTTCCTGAAGGGTTACAGTAATTGGGAGGCAGGGACAGGAGAGATTCAAACACAAGGTTACAAATGTTATACTTGCAGCACTGAGGTTCCAGTGTCAAGCAGTGATCCAGATTTAATGTGTGACCAGGTCAACTGTGTGTGAAAGGATACAGGCAGTACATTTTCTTCAGATAGGCTGAAGTTGGAGGAAGATTAGGACAGGAATTGACAAAACTGGAGGTGCCAAACCCATAGATGAAGGTTCCAAACCCATGGATGAAGGTTCCAGTGATAGACTTGCTGAGGTGGAGGTGGGCATGGGCACTGTTACCAAGGTGCAAGTGGATGACTTCTGTGAAGGAAGTTGGAGTTGATTAGCATGCTGAAATTCCAAGGAACATCATAAAGATGAGGAAGAATAAGGTAGATCTTTGTGGAGCAGGTATAGGAAAAGAAGGTGTTACTGGAAATGATGTGACAGAATTCCTGGGTGTTAGCATATCAGATGACCTGTCCTGGGCCCAGCACATGGATGCAATCACAAGGAAAGCACGCCAGCATCTTTACTTTCTTGGAAGGTTAAGGAGGTTTGGCATGTCACCGAACACTCCAACAAACTTCTACAGATGTACTGTTGAAATTATCCTGACTGGTTGCATCATGCAGCAATTCGAATGCGCAGGAATGTAAGAAGCTGCAGAGAATAGTGGACTCTGCTCAGTACATCACGGGCACATCCCTCCGCCCCATTGGTAGGATCTACAGGAGGCGCTGCCTCAAGAAGGCAACATCTATCATCAAAGATCCCCACCACCTGGGCCCTATTGTCTTCTCGCAGCTATCATCAGGCAGGAGGTACAGAAGCCTGAAGTCCCACACCACCAGGTTCAAGAGCAGCTACTTCCCTTCAACCATTCAGTCCTTGAACAAACCCGCACAACCCTAATCACTACCTCAGTATAACAACAGTATGACCACTCTTCACTACAATGGACTTTGTTTTTGTTTTGTTCTAATTGTGTTCTTTCTTGTAAAAATTGTGTATAATTTATGCTTAATTTATGATTTTCTTGTGAATGCTGCTTACCTGATGCTATGTGCCTGCGATGCTGCTGCAAGTAAGTTTTTCACTGCATACATGTACTTGTGCATATAACAATAAACTCAACTTTGACTTTGACTTTGACTTTGACTTTGAAGCAAAGCCTGAGCCCTCCAACCAAGTGGGAAAGAGATTTAGTTGAATGAGGATGGGGTGGTTAACCATGTCAAAGGCTGCAGAAATCAGGAAAAGGACATGACTCCCAAAGTGACACCATGTTAGGTTGAGGCAGGGACAGTTAATTGGACAGTTGGATTTTTAGCAAAAATTCACACATGATTATTTTCCTGGTGGCAGTGTGCAGATTTAATTTCAATTACCACTGAGGAAAGTGACATTCACCCCTGACATTAAGCGTGCAGGAGAATCTTGGCTGCAGGCTGTAGTCACCTCTTCAACTGTTTTCTTCTTTTTTCTTTTTCAATCTTTTTATTGAATTTCAAATTAATTCAAATTAATATACATAACATTAATGATTATACATGTGGTGCAAAGAGATCGGGATAACAATAAGAACAGGTAATATTTATACTCACAAAGAGTAAAATATGTAATCTGGACCTCCCGCTCTCTTGCTAAGTGAACATGATACAAAAAGAAGAAATTGAAAAGAAATTTGATTATATGAAAAAAAAACCCAAATCAAAAAAAAGTATAATAATAAACAAAAGCAAACCAAAAACATCAAAAAAAACTGGACTGATATTTCTTCGGTTAAAAAAAAACATTATTATGTCGTTAGCTCCGCTCCTTTATATTCAAAGGTTATTGAGAGGGATTCGAGAAAGGTCTGACCTCTTCACCTTCAATTCCATGGAAGTTCGGGACCAGTGAAGAATTTCTCACCAGGAATTGTTGCAAGTATAACCATGGGCCTCCTGTGAACCAAAAACTAACGCTTCCTCTCCCCCCATTTAGAAAATGGCAGTGGGTAAAATAACATTCAGCACAAAATAAATTGCTAAAAATTGTCATTAGATTGATGTGGTTATTTGATAATGTAATATTTGTTTCCCATTACTGAATGTTATGATTACAGTAACTGGTGGCCTCTGCAATTTACGCAAGACTTCCAAACATTCCCTGTATTAGCAGGATATAAAAAGCACTCAGGTACCATCTTCACATTTCCATCAACACTCAATTAGTCGAGTCCACACTTGCACTGAACATGCTGCCTGAAGAGAAAGGCTGTGTCAACAAAGGACGCTTTGTCTCCACGTACAGCTTGCACACTTAATCTCTACTCACAGTTGGAGTTTGCTTTTATTCAGCAGTACAACTGTTTCTGATTCTTGACTCCTCTAAACAGTAATAGACAGCTTTGATGATTGCATTGAATGTTCTGAACACATAACTAGATCTAATTAATTTTTAACCTCCTTCTGCCGCGACAGAGAGTGCTACAATGCAGGCTGTTCATTATCAACTGAGCTTTAAATATCAATAGGAATCATACTACACAAACGTTAGGCACAGGAGTAGACCAATATGATCTTCAGAGATGCATAGCCATTCAGTTAGATCCACACCCACACTCCATTCCTCTGCCATTCTCCTTGTTTATTCATACCTGAAATTTAGCAATTTCAGTAGCAAAAACTCTAATTTTTGTTTATTCATTCATGGGATGAGGACTTTGAAGGCAAGACTAGCATTATTGTCCATCCCTAATTGCCCTTGAATAGAATGGCTCTCTAGGTTATCTTACAGTGCAGTTAAAAGTCAAACAAATGTACATGGGCCAGCTATGGAAGGCAGATTTCTTTCCTCGAAAGACACTAGTGAACCAAATGGGTTTTCAGCAACAATCTGACATTTTCATGGTCACCATACCAGCTTTTCATTCAAAATTTATTTAATTCAATTAACTTTAATTTCTCAGCTACCATGCTGGGATTCATTCTCATGTCTCTGGATCAATGGTCTTGTAATTTAACTACTATGCTATTGCCCAGCACCCACTGCCTTTTGGGGAAAGAACCCTGAATTTCTATAACTTTTTCTGTGAGCTAATTTGTCCTCATGCTCTCCTTGTCTCCACCTGAGTGAACAGTTTCTTCATGCTTACACTACTAAATCCTTTCAAAATTTTGAACCCTTCGATCAGATCACCTCTCAGTCTTGTACACTGAAGGCAAGTTAATTAAACTCTAAGGTAGCCTTTCTTTACATTCTGTATCACTATGCAAATGTATCCTAACTCCCTAACTCTAACCCCTACGTCAGCCCTTTCAGATACAGCAGGTCCTCACTACGTGATACTAAATCTGCTGGAGCTGCAGAGGACTGCAAAATCTACATAGATTAAGAATGACTGCTTTAAACATTGTTAACTTGCCAGTTGACAAAACCTGGTATATATCCTAGAACTAGCTCGCACCTAAATTGTAGTTTGAGATCAGACGCACCCAGTGTTCAAATGCTTCCATTGTGTATGTTTGCCCATAGACATCAGCCAAGTATGAATGCCTAAATTTCAAACATGCATGCTTAACTTTCAATGCCCTTCTCACACCTCATCTTGCTTACTGTACGGTCCAGGCAAGCGAGTCATCCGTTAACTAAGTTGTTAAACATCACAATAGATCAAAGTCTCCTGTCAAAAACACTCTCCAGCTTTCCATTGCTGGAATTCTGCTGCTTATACTTGGAACAATATTTATTTATTCTACATCTGTAGGAAAAGCTTGGGAAAACATTCCCCTGCATATTTGATCTGTAGCTTGCCCTAGTTAGCACGATTTCGAAATTCTGATGAGATTAATCTTTAGATAAAACTTTGATTATAAATGTAGAACATGGAAAACAAGTCAGAACCTCTTTTGGGAAAAACTTAGCATTGCAAATTTTCATTAACATTAATTTAAATCAGTTTCACAAAGGAGCATGTGAGGGTTCATGGCACTAATTATGTGCTGTAACAATTTCCTTTTTTATTTGTATTTCTCTCCTTTTTCTTTTATTTTCCCCTTTCTTTTCAGCTTTCAGTGCTTGGACCAGAGATTATTCCTTTATCAGCAGACAACATATTGCTTTGTCTCTGGCGTATTAGCAAACGTGTGAGCTGTTTTGGAGTGGCTCATGGAAAACTAGTTGTTTTTTGTTATATGCAGCCTCCAAGATTCTCAAATAATATCTCTGCTTTTTAGCCAGTGTGTGAAGGTATGACTCTTTTTCTTTCTATCCTACCGGTGAGTGTCTGTGGCCATAACTTGCCCAGTTCCAGTGAGTGTGGGTGTGTGAAGTTATATCTTACCTGATAGTAATTTGTGCATGGGTGTATGAAGCTGTATCTTTCTCTGGGATCCATTTCCAGCAACAGTCACCTTTATATTCTGTCTGAGATCATACTGTATGTAAGGGTACATGTAAGTGGATGCTGAATATTGTGTAGAGACTGGGGCTTTCTGAGAGTCTGGGCAGTTGGTTCTATTTGCTTGCTGAGTAAGATCATTTAGAGTAATGGGTTTATTTTGTTTGGTGGGATTGGTTTCAAACACACAACTCCTGACATGAAATAGTTCTGCAACTCACTATATCACCCAGTCTCCTAAATTATAGGCAAACTGTGATTGATTTGATTAAGATGTGGCAAAGGCAAGGATAACTGATGAATAGTCATTAACCACCACTGTCTGTTGTGAAACCTGGAAGTCCTGGCTTTCATTTATGCTGCGAGTTTTTTGTGACAAGTACTCAAAAGCAGCCTATAAAAGTCTGATGGTTTTACAACAGATTTACTATGTATCTCTGGTCTAGACTTACAGCTCACCTATTGGCCTCCTCTGAAGAGTATTTTAATGCCATTACTGCCAAATCATTAATGTGTTATTGCAAAGAGCAGCAAAGGTTATTGTAGTACAAAAGTGCATGGCTCTGTGTGTGAGAGTTAAATGTCCACAGCTGCTCCTGAATACTCCCCCAGGTTGAAGTTGAAGCAACTGAGGAAGAATCATTAACAGAATAGCTGTGGCCTGGAGGAGGCCATCAAAACTGTCTTATTAATCCCATAGATAAGAGAGAGGCACAATGAAATCATCTCTTCACTTTGTGTTAGCTTTGAGCATTTGGCAGAAAGAAAACCAAAACATTCATGCATAAACAAACATAAAAATCTCCTCTGGACAGGCTAGTAGTAGTGATTTTTGGCCATTCTATTCTTTCATTCCATTTTATGAGAAGCACACACAACTTTCCTTGACAGTCCACTGCAGAACTTGCATAATTGTAATACAGCACAAAACCACTAGGTGCCAGTGTTTAGTTGCAGGCAGAAACATAAGAATGAATCACAAAGTGTACTCTGAGTTAAACAGTATTGTCTCTGTGATTTTCTTAATCAGTTCCTGACTATATTATGACTTTGGGACTATCTTGTTGTAGATTAAGATCCCACGCTGGAATCTGGGCTGGAACTTCACTGAGTGAGTGGTACTGTTTTTCCGTGGGGTGCTAATGTGAGGATTTATCTGCTCTCTCTTGCCATTGTTAGTTGGGTTTCTCCTGCTGTGCACCTTAACCACAATCACTAAGGCAGATGTTTAAGTAACTTATTGTACTGCTGGTTATGAAATCCTGCAGTGCACAAGGTGGTGACTTCAGTTCCTGCATTGCATCAGTGACCATGCTTCTGAAGTTACTTAATTTGCTAAAATACATTTGGGCACATCCATATGCTGTGGAATTCACTACAGCTACTGTCCTTTCAATCTAAAGGTTTGCTTTCTTTGTCACCCTTGCATTTTGCATGTTACCATCAGGTGATTTACATTTACTATTTGTATATCCTAGAAATAAAACATGTCACCACTGTACCTTAAAGTTTTATGACTCACGGTAAACATCACACTGTATCATATGACTCAGGCTTAAAAATTGGGTTCACAGAATCATAAAATTGTTTTACCACAGAAGAAGACCATTGGACTATTGAGCCAGTGTCAGCTGATTGTGGAGCTCTTCCATCTCCAGCTCTTTCCCCACAGCCCTGCAAATTATTTTCCCAAAGACCTATCCAATTCCCCTTTGAAAACCCAGATTGGCTCCATTTCCATCATTCTTAATGGCAGTGAGTTTCAGCTGATAGCGCTCTCTGCGTAGAGGGTGTAAATGAGTCACATGCACACGTGTGTGTGTGTGTGTGTGTGTGTGTGTGTGTGTGTGTGTGTGTGTGTAGATGTGTGTGGTGCAATAAGGTCACCATAGGTGTGAGGTAAGCACATTGTTAGTCATTGTTAGTCTGCAATAAACAGGTATCACATCTCCCCCCTCACCTGGATCCCACCTACACCCGCCAGTTGTTACTCCACCCCTTCCCCCACCTTCTCAGTCCAAGGCTATTTGAAATAGTAGCAAATCACACATTTGGCATAAAGAATCAAATAATGGGAGACTCAGTCAGTGACTATATTTTTTCATTGAAGGATGATTGCATAGAATGGAACTTTGGAGAATGCTTAACCATGTGCTGCAAAATAGATGTGGTTTAAATGATGAATCAATTTGGTCCAAATTGTTAAACGGGCAGTGTCTTAACTTTGACATGGCTTGCAAAATTACAACCTCAATGGAAATGGAAGCGATAAGTGCCAAAGGAATTTATCCACCCTGAGTCAAAAACTTGACTGGAGCTAATAATCAGAAGGCAGCAGCAAAGATTCCATTCCTGAAAGATGTCTATCATCACATGAGTGCGAGTGGCATGGATTTTTGCTACAGCTGCAATGGCAGGTCCTTTAAGGAGGGAAAGTGTTATATGTGTCAGAAGAAAGGGCAACCTGTAAGAGCATGTAAATCCTAGCCCAGACTGACTAATCAGTGCTACCAGTGCAACCCCTTCACAGAGGGGAACTGTGGTCAACAAGAAAATACAGAGAGTGAGTCTGCATAACACTGAAATCAATTCAGACAGAGTAGAACCAGACATGTAATGCACCTACGTAGTTAGTGGAAATGGTGGGAAGGAGCCAGATTTCAAGATATAAGTAGATAAATGAACAGTCAGTAGAAATGAATGTGATACAATAGCAGGTTGTTCTATCACTCAGAGGTACCCACAGCAGGAAAGTCAGCTGTCTGCCTTTGACAGAAAGTACAATAAATATCAAAAGATACTTTGATGAACTACTGAAAGTACTAGGGAAAATATAATGAACTATGTTTTGCTGGCCAATGATTAGAAATGGCAATGGTCATAGCTGTCAATAGAGAGCAACAGACGTCATTAGGCAAGGATTGGCTAAGAAAGTGAAAGATCAGTTGGAAAGATATGTTTAGTATGCATGTGGATACTGTGAAATCATAGTTGGGAAAGCTATTAAGTAAATATGAAGAAACCTTTAAGAATGTTTATGCTGGCATTACCAGCTCGAAGGCACACATCCACATCAAGAATGTTGCTAATCTATTTTGTGTTTTTTTAAACCCCGACCAATAGCAAACTTGCTAAAAGGTCAGGTGGAAGGAAAGCTGGAAAAGCCCGAGAAGAATGGAGTCTTATTGAAAAACGACTCAAGATGAATGGGCAATCTTAATTGTGATGTTGACGAGATGCTTAGATTATGCCGTAGCTATACATTGACTCTCAACCGATGGCCCATATACATTGCTGTCATCTCAAAATCTTCATACAGAATAGGAAAGAACCTGCTTCTTTCCAAGATTAGTCACATGCATACATTCAATCAAACATAGATAAAGAGAATCAACATACACTCCAAAACTATGTACATGGATCTGTAGTTTCATACCAAATTGCCATAAGGAATAAAATCATCAATGAAAATTTTCCAGTCAACATGTGACAAAATGTTCCATGGCACAGACAATTGCCTATGCAACAGGCTATCTGCATTAGAAGAGCTTCTCAAGTGACTACATCCATCTAACATGAACTTTAAATGAAGAAAATGTATCTTTGTCCAATGAGAAGTTATCTATCTGAGATTAAAGTGGACACAAACAATTTACAACCTATTGAGACAAAGGTGAGCCATTGTAAACTGAGAGAGAAGAGAAAATGTTGTCCTAATTACTTTCTGTACCTGCATACTAACCTTTTGCAAACATGTACTAGGAGACATAGATCCTATTACATCTCAATAGTCTGCAATCTACCATTTAGTTAAGCTTTTTTAAACTTTCCCGAATAATTTTTCATATTTTTCCATGTTATACTCCATTTGTCAGATCTTTTCCCTCTAGCTAAACCCATTAATGTTCCTTTGTGGTCTCCTCATGCTCTCTTTACAACTTATTTTCCTACTTATCATTGTGTCATCAGCAAATCTAGTGACCTTGTGTGCCTTCATCCAAGTTGCTAAACCCATGCTATGTTTTGCCAACCAGAAGAAGACTCATTTATGCCTATTCTCTGTATCCTGTTAGCCAGCCAACTTCAATCACAGCATTGAGCTTCTGCCTTCCAAACAAAACACAGATGCATATGCTTTCTTCAGGCTGATGACTTCCTTGTTACTGAGATCAGAGACAGCAGAGCAAGATATGTTTCCGAAACAAATCTATGAGCATGTTACCAAAGATTGGACCAATTCAGATAAGTGTCCTAATGTGAACTTGCAGCTATTTTACAACAGAAAATTTGAATTGTCTGCTGATCAAGGACCTCTGAAGTGGGGGCATAGATTAGTCATCCCCTGAGAAGATGACTCTTACATTCAGAATGTGCCAGCTCTGTAAATATTATGGCTTTTGCCAGAGGCTTTGTACATTCAAACATAGGAACATAGAAACATAGAAAAACTACAGCACAATTCAGGCCCTTTGGCCCACAAAGCTGTGCCGAACATGTCCCCACCCTAGAAATTACTAGGCTTATCCATAGCCCTCTATTTTTCTCAGTTCCATGTACCTATCTAACAGTCTCTTAAAAGACCTTATCGTATCCGCCTCCACCACCGTTGCCGGCAGCCCATTCCACACACTCACCACTCTCTGAGTAAAAAACTTACCCCTGACATCTCCTCTATATCTACTCCCCAGCACCTTAAACATATGTCCTCTTCAGCCCTGCGGAAAAGCCTCTGACTATCTACCCAATCAATACCTCTCGTCATCTTATATACCTCTATCAGGTCCCCCCTCATCCTCCGTCTCTCCAAGGAGTAAAGGCCGAGTTCCCTCAACCTACTTTCATAAGGCATGCTCCGCATTCCAGGCAGCATCCTTGTAAATCTCCTCTGCACCCTTTCTATGGCTTCCACATCCTTCCTGTAGTGAGGTCACCAGAACTGAGAACAGTACTCCAAGTGAGGTCTGACCAGGGACCTATATAGCTGCAACAAT
The DNA here is from genome assembly GCF_009764475.1 of Pristis pectinata. Classification (NCBI taxonomy): domain Eukaryota; kingdom Metazoa; phylum Chordata; class Chondrichthyes; order Rhinopristiformes; family Pristidae; genus Pristis; species Pristis pectinata. The sequence continues at coordinate 22,634,115 of NC_067406.1, forward strand.
ACCTCTCAGCTCCTAAATTCAATTCCTCGATTGATGAAGGACAATACACCATATGCCTTCTTAACCACAGAGTCAACCTGCGCAGCGGCTTTGAACATCCTATGGACTCGGACCCCAAGATCCCTCTGATCCTCCACGTTGCCAAGAGTCCTACCATTAAGACTATATTCTGCCATCATATTTGACCTACCAAAATGAACCACTTCACACTTATCTGGGTTGAACTGCATCTGCCACTTCTCAGCCCAACTTTGCATCCTATCTATGTCCCTCTGTAACCTCTGACAGCCCTCCAAACTATCCACAACACCCCCAACCTTTGTGTCCTCCGCAAACTTACTAACCCACCCCTCCACTTCCTCATCCAGGTCGCTTATAAAAATCACAAAGAGCAAGGGTACCAGTACAGATCCCTGAGGTACACCACTGGTCACCGACCTCCACGCAGAATATGACACTTCAACAACCACTCTTTGCCTTCTGTGGGCCAGCCAGTTCTGAATCCACACTGCAATGCCCCCTTGGATCCCATGCCTCCTTACTTTCTCAATAAGCCTTGCATGGGGTACCTTATCAAACGCTTTGCTGAAATCCATATACACTACATCTACTGCCCTCCCTTCATCGATGTATTTAGTCACATCCTCAAAAAATTCAATCAGGCTCGTAAGGCAGAACCTGCCCTTGACAAAGCCATGCTGGCTATTCCTAATCATATTATACCTCTCCAAATGTTCATAAATCCTGCCTCTCAGGATCTTCTCCATCAGCTTACCAACCACTGAGGTAAGACTCACCCGTCTATAATTCCCTGGGGCTATCCCTACTCCCTTTCTTGAATAAGGGAACAACATCCGCAACCCTCCAATCTTCTGGAACCTCTCCCGTCTCCATCCACAATGCAAAAATCATCATCAGAGGCTCCGCAATCTCTTCCCTCGCGTCCCACAGCAGCCTGGGGTACATCTCATCCAGTCCCGGTGACTTATCCAATTCGATATTTCCAAAAGTTTCAGCACCTCCTCTTTCCTAATATCTACATTGGCCAGATATTAACAAAGATCAAGAAGATTTTGTGTCAACATGTACAGCCTGTCAAGAGTGCAGAACACAGACACCGCTACAAGTAGGCTGACATGATTATTGCAGAGTGTCCACGTTGATTTTTGACAGAAAGGCCATCACAATTTTGCTGCCCTCATCAATGAACTGAAGTTCAACATGTGGGATAATGAACAATGGCATAACATACACTTAAGGAGCTGAAATTGATTTTTGTGACCATGCTATACTTGAAGAGTTGGAGTCAATTTATAGGCCTCAGTTCACATTAAGTTTCTTTGAATACTTCATGATGTGCAACAGTAGCAAGCATTTATTAAAATACCATCCATCCAGACTCTAATAGTGCATCTGATTATCTGCACATGTTCTTTAAGTACCCATCCAAACACAAATCCTATTTGCCAACACTTGATATGTCCCCTTCAATGTATGGCAATCCAAGTGCTTGTCTAGAAACTTCTTCAATATTGAGGGAAAACCTGCCTCCAACCACCCACTCAAGTATGTTGTTTCATCAACAAACAAATTGCTGGAGGAAATCAGCCAGTTGAGTAGCACCACGGGGGGGGGGGAGGGGGGGGGGAAGGAATGTCAATCTTTCCTCCCACAGATACTGCCTGACCCGCCGAGTTCCTCCAGCAGATTGTTTGTTGCTCCAGATTCCAGCATCTGCAGTCTCTTGCAACTCCTATGTTGATGCATCTGGAGTTTATGTCTGTCCAGATTGGAGGGGAGCGCAGTGCATAAAAGCAAATTCATGATTCACTTATTTCATAGAACATAGAACATAGAACAGTACAGCACAGGAACAGGACCTTCGGCCCACAATGTTGTGCCGAACCAATTACATCAGTAATATGATGAGAAAGACGGAGGCTCTCAGAACAATCCCATTCATGCACTTATTTCCCTGTAACCTGTTCTCACACATATTCATTAACACCCATCTCATTTTCCTGTCACCCATCCACAAGAGGTCCAATTTACAGCTGTCAATCAACCTAACAACCAGTATGTCTTTGGGATGCGGGAGGAAACCGAAGCAGCCGGGGGAATACCGTGTGGTCACAGGAGAACGTGCAAACTCCACACTTACATCACCAGAGGTCAGGATTGAACCCGGGACTCCGGAGCTGCGAGTCAGATGAGCTACCTGCTGTGCTGCTGTGCCAACAGCTCAATCAGGCAAAAATGCAAAGTATAGAAAATGAGAGGAAATGAAAGGGTTAAGAATGAATAAACATAACCTGCAGTAGGCTGAATAAGTATGACAGGCCCAAGTGGGATATTGCAGAGACATGCAGTGTCAAACAATATCTAGTGCAAATTGGAGTAAAAGTCATAAGTGTGCACATTGAGCAAATGATTGCAGAACATAATTGAAGAAATATGTGGAGGTGAATTTATTCCAAAGTGCTTATAGAGGAAGAGGAGGTGCAAATCAATAGCACGTCAAGTCAGGATGTCACACATTCTTCAGGTCAAGAAATAACGACAACGCCAAGAATCTGAATGCAGTTAAGAAGGTCAAAGTTCCTGAGAATGCCAGTTAACAGGCTGAATCTTTAATAGCTATAACATATTTTTAAAAGGAGAAAGCAGTGTAGTATATATTTGTATGTAAATAGGTCATGTACATGTGTAATGCAATGATGTCATCATACATTTGGCATAAGTTTAGTGGGCAGTTATTAACAGTCAGCATAAAGACTTAACACATCCTCTGAAGCCTCTGGAGTTTATTATGGCCTTAATTATCAGCTTGACAAGATCAGCACACAGAACACTTCCAAGTACATTGCACCACTCTCTGACAACGACACGTGAAAACTACGATTGACAGAGGTAATATCACTGGGATACCTTGTACCTAACTGAAAATGAGGACGATACTTGTTAATTCTAGGACATTTTATGTCAGGGGGTAAAAAGTAGCCCTACAAATCATATTTGGGACTCATGCCATTTCAAGCAGTGGCAGAGCTGCTGTTCTTACTCTGTGCCAAAAGAAGGATGTAGCATGATTCTGCTAGTGGAAAGTGATGGCTAAGGCATGGAGAGCAGGTGTTCAGACCTGCAGTCAAAGAGTTAGAAGCAATAACTCATCGATCTGTAGTATTGGATGAAAGATGTACAAAGCCTTTAAAGAGCAAAGTCTCCCCCTCCTCACCCAATTATGTCTTTACCTTGAAGGATGAAGTTACCTTGGGCATTTTCAGATGCAGCACCTCAATAATTCAGCACGTCATGTGATAGGTGTCCTATGCTTGAGAGAAACTGGTGGGTTTTTTTTTTGTTCTGTGTTCCCAAAGTTCTGCACCACTGAGGTCTCCCTGTGATCTTTCTAAGTCTGCTGTATATTAATGGATAAAAGCTTTTTTTTTGTGGTTGGACATCTCCGTATTTCTTGCATCATGCAGTTTCTGGGATACTAAGGACCTCTATCCTTGTTTATGAATTCTACTGCTCTGATTTTTCCATTGCTGATTTCTTCCATTATTTTTTATTGCGGATTGGGAGACGGCAGATAAGGAGCTGGTATTAAACTTGGTTAACTTTGTCCTGTTTTTGTGGAGCAGACATGGGCAATTTGATAAACCCTGTTTAATTTGAGTGCAAATTCTTTCTGGTTAATTTGCCTGTGGGGTTGATGTGATGAGTTCAAAAATCCATGTGCTGTAAACTGCTTTGGGACATTCTGAGGTCATTAGCAGGTGCTATATAAATGGGAGTTTGTTTGCTCATACATTCTTCTTATTTGTTGAATGCATTTTTGAAGAGAACTTTATATTTATGATTTCAAGTATGATATCTGACCTGATGCCTGGAATATGTCAGGCTTACTCAGGGTGAAAGAAATATAGGAATATAAACTTATGCCATGATTAATAACTATTGAATAGATTCAATTGAATACAAATGTATGAAACTTTGAATTCATTTTATTTGTTATCATTGGTTCCTTTGTGGTGGACACAATTGGCAATGAGCTAGAATACTGTATTACAGTCACTAAATAAATTAAATTCCATTTTTTATTGTGTGGGATTCTGGAATTTTCACCAGCTTGTTGGAGATTGTGTTCCATGATTCCGTTCAGTTTTCGGTTAAAAGTGCAAACCTGCAAATTCTTAATTATCAGGAATTGACTTTTCTGTTTATTCATTCACGGAATATTGAAATCGATGGGTCACCCCTAGTTACCCCAGACTGTTGTGTTAAGAGGTCACCTTCCTGAAGCACTCTGGTGAAGGTACTCCCACAGTATTGTTGGATGGGAAGTGCCAGGATTTTGGCCCTGTGACAGTGAAAGAATTCAGATATATTTCAAAGTTAGGAGAGATGGGAACTTGCAAGTGCTGCTACTCCCAGATGTGTGTTGCCCTCATTCTTCTCAATGATGATGATTGGGAGATGGTCTTCAGTAAGTCATGAGTCATAGAGCAGTAGATCACAGAGACAGGCCCTTAAGCCCGTCATATCCACGCTAACCTTTGCACCAACCTATACTAATCCTATTTACTTTCATTAAGTCTATAGTCTTCTATGCCTTGGTGATTCAAGTACTTGTCTAGGTGCTTCTTAAATGAAGTGAGAGTAGCTACCTCCACACCTTCTCAGGCAGCACATTCCAGATTCCAACCACTCTCCACGTGAAACAATTAACCTCAGCTCCCTTCTAAACCTTCTATCTCTCACCTTAAACCTATGCACTCTTGTCTTAGTCACGCCCATCATAGAAAAAAAAGATTCTTGTTATCTTCTGCCTCATAATTTCCTTTAATTCTACCAGATCATCCCTCAGCCTCCTCTGTCCCAGGGAAAACAAACCTAACCTATCCGATCTCTCCATATGACTGAACTGCTCCAATCCAGGCAACATCCTGGTGAATCCCCTCTGCACCCTCTCCAGCACAGTCATATTCTTCCTGTAGTGTGGCAACCAGAACTGCACGGAGTGCATAAATTAACTTATATTCTCAGTCCTGATGCAGGGTTTCGATCCGAAACGTTGATAATTCCTTTCCTCCCACAGATGCTGCTTGATCCGCTGAGTTCCTCCAGCAGATTGTTTGTTGCTCAATGTTTTATGAAGTTACATCATGACATCCCAGCACTTATATTCTATGTCATAGCCAGTGAAGGTAAGCATCCATCCTCAACGTCCTTGCTGCCTGTGCTGCCACTTTCAGGAATTTATGCATGTACCCCAAGGTCCTTCTTTTCATCAATATTCCCTAGGACCCTACCATTTTACTGCCCTTTGTTTGCCCTTCCTAAGTACATTACCATGCACTTGTCAGGATTAATTTCCATAAATCTTGGTTAGTTGCTGCAGTGGGAATCATGTAGATGGTACTCCTTGCAATAACAGTATAATGGTGGTGAAAGGAATGTGAGGGGTGCTGATCAAGCAATTGTCTTGTTCTGGACGGCGCCGAGCTTCTTGAGTGGTTTTGCATTTGCACCCATACAGAAAAGTGGAAAGTACTCCAAAAAATTCTTGACATGCCTTGTAGATGGCAGGAAGTGAGTCATTCACTGCAGAATACCCACTAGAGTCTTTCTGGGAATAATCCAGTCAAATCCCTGCCAGTGGTGACTTCCAGGAATTTGATGATGGGGATACAGTGATGATAATGGCAAACAGAGTATTAACAGGAGATTTAAAAAACAAAATGCTGGAGGAACCCAGCTGGGTCTGACAGCTTCTGTGAAGGCAGAGGGATGGTCAATGCTTTGGGTCATGACCCTGCATCAAGGCTATGATGCAGGGTCTTGACGTGAAATGTCAAGCATCCCTCTGCTTCCACAGATGCTGTTTGACCTGCTGAGGGCCTCGAGCATTCTGTTTTTTTGCTGCAGATTACAGCATTTGCAGTCTCTTGTGTCTCTTGCAGTCTCTTTGCAGGAGATGATCATTGCCTGGCACTTGTGTTAAATTTTAATGTTTCTCACTAACTATCAGTCCAAGCTGAAGCTTGCGGCATGCAGATGCAGACCACTCTATTATCTGAAGAGCTGCAAACTGACTTACCTTCTGCAATCATTAGCCAATGTCCCCGCTTCAGACCTAATGATGGAGAGGCCCAATAGAGCAACTGATGTTCGCTGGGCTTTGGACACCATCCTGCAGAGGAATAGTGGGGTTGGAATGATTGACCTTCAATAATCACAACTATCTTCTTTTTTGCTAGGTATGACTCCAGCCAATGGAGAGTCTCCTCCTGATTCCCAGTGACTTCAACTTTACTAGGAATCCTTGATGTCGCACATAGTGCCATGATGTCAAAGGCAGTCGCACCCCGACTGAAATCTCTCAGTGCAGGGAGGCACAGTAGTGTAGCGGTTAGCGTGATGCTATTACAGAGCCAGTGACCCGGGTTCAATTCCCGCCGCTGTCTGTAAGCAGCTTGTACGTTCTCCCTGTGTCTGTGTGGGTTTCCTCCGGGTGCTCCAGATTCCTCCCACATTGCAAAGATGTACAGGTTAGGAGCAGTGTGAATGCTATTTTGGCGCCAGAAGCGTGGCGACACTTGGGGGCTGCCCCCAGCACATTCTCAGTAATGCAAAAAGATGCATTTCACATGTGACTAATAAGTAAACGTCCTATATCTTACAACGATGGTAAGAAAATGACCGCTAATCAGTGCTCATGTACTCAACCAATGGGTTCTGTTTAAGCAGCTTCAGCCAAGTTCAAATCATGATAAATTGGTAAATTAGTAAATTGGTTTATTATTGTCACATGTACCGAGGTAGAAACATTTCCATACCATCCATACAGATCAATTCATTACAACAGTGCATTGAGGTAGTACGTGGTAAAAACAATAAGAGTGCAGAATAAAGTCTTACAATATAGAGAAAGTGCAGTGCAGGTAGACAGTAAGGTGCAAGGTCACAATGAGGTAGATTGTGAGGTCGAGTCCATCTTATCGTGCAAAGGAACCATTCATTAGTCTTATAACAGAGGGATAGAAGCTGTCCTTGAGCCTGGTGGTACGTGCTTTCAGGATCTTGTATCTTCTACCTGATGGGAGGGGGGAGAAGAGACAATGTCCAGGGTAGGTGGGATCTTTGATTATGCTGGCTGCTTTACCGAGGCAGCATGAAGTATAGACAGAATCCATGGAGGGGATGCTGGTTTCCATGATGTGCTGAGCTGCGTCCACAACTCTCTGCAGTTTCTTGTGGTCGTAGGCAGAGCAGTTGCCGTACCAAGCTGTGAGTCATCAGCCATTTGTCTCAAAACTGCATTGCTTCTTACCAGCACAGCACCAGTTTGGTGACCCTTTGACCATTTCACAGATATGTTCCTCTGTGACATTTGGAACATTTCAAAGAATAAAACCATATGGCACAGAAGGAGGCCATTTGGCTCCACTGAGCCTATGCTAGCTCCAAGCTGTAACCTTGTAAGGCCCATTCTCCCACTTTTTCTCCATAGCTTTACACTTTACTCCCTTTGAAATGCCAATCCAATTCCCTTTAGAAGGCCTGATAGATTCTCTTTCCATCACTCCAGAGAATTAAAAGATGGCTTTTGTCACATATCCCTGTACCTCTTGAGTTTGTTGGACTAGGAGAATTTAGATATTTTAGATATTTATTTATTAATCACATGTACATCAAAACACACAGTGAAATGCATCTTTTTACGTTACTGAGAATGTGCTGGGGGCAGCCCGCAAGTGTCACCACGCTTCTGGCGCCAACATAGCATGCCCACAACTCCTAACCCGTACATCATTGGAATGTGGGAGGAAATCGGAGCACCCGGAGGAAACCCACTCGGACACATGGGGAGAACGTACAAACTCCTTACAGACAGCGACCGGAATTGAACTCGGGTCGCTGGCACTGCAATCATGTTATGCTAACCGCTACACTACCGTGCCGCCCCAAATTTACCAGATTTAGGGCACTAGGCAAGATCCCCTGAGCAGAATAGATTTTTGTTTCATCAGTGACATTTCTATATTTTTACATTTTTATCAATTATTCATCTGTGAGAAAGTGCATTTGTTGGGGGCATCGTGCTTAACAGCTTAGTTGTAAATACATTTGACAACAATAGCTGCCACTTTGATTTTTACACTTTGTGTCAACAAAATTCTGCAGAATTGCTAATTATTCTCTCTCAGGCTGTGAGAAAAAGGAACTGTGCTTAAACATTTTCTGTCTAAGATTCTTGTCACTCAGCCAAGCCAAATCTCTGTAAGCCCTTGAGAAAACAAGCAGTCCGATTCATTTTTATTAGTCTCTTCATTGTTTTTATTGGACATCATGTCGTGAGGGGGAGTGGGGTTGTCACATGAAGATGTATAGGGGAGATGGACCTAAGATAAGACGTTTTAGTCAAAAGACAACACTTTGGACTGGCTCCAACATTCACACGTGCTTGCAGCAGGCTTGGGGAGCTCCTTCTGAATCATTTCAATTTTACCGCAAAACAAATGGAAGCACGGTATTTGCATCTTGCAGAAATCTTTCACCGTGACCAGATAAAGAAAACAAGCAGTTATTGTGCATGACCGGACTGACCAGAATGAGATATCCTGGAACTGGTGAACAGACTGAACTGTATTCATGGCCAAGTCTAGGTTCTGTTGAAAGGTTCCTAAAGTTACCAGGCACAACCTGATAACTGTTTCAGACTAAGAGTGAAAAGTACATTTAACTGAATAGGTAATATTTCTTAACATGCTGAGGCTATTGTGTTGCCCTGTGTAGTACAGTAAAATAGTTTGCATTGCCAGCTCTCACCCAATTCAACGATTTGCAAGTGAACACCAGTCTTCCTAACAACTGCACTATGAAAAAATTAGCAGAATTCAATTCTAGCCTTGGTATATTATGAAACATTGATATGTGTTCAAACAACTACTCTTGATATTAAAACATAGAAACATAGAAAAGTACAGCACAGGAACAGGACCTTCAGCTCACCATGTCTGCACCGAACATGATGCCATATTTAAACTAATCCCATCTGCCTGCACATGATCTGTATCCTTCTATTCCCTGCCTGTTCACGTGTCTGTCTAAATGCCTCTTAAACGTTGCTATTGCATCTGCTTCTACCACCTCCCCTGCCAGCGCATTCCAGGCACCTATCATTCTCTGCAAAGAAAACCTGCCTTGTAAATGTGCTTCAAACATTCACGCTCCCACCTGAAAGCTATGCCCTTTAGTATTTAACATTTCCACCCCGGGGAAAAGACCCTGGCTATCTACCCTATCTATGCCTCTCAAAATTTTGTATACTTCTATTAGGTCACCCCCCTCAGTCTCCCTCATTCCAGATGAAACAATCCAAGTTTCACGAACCCTCCTTATAGCCAATTCTTGTCCATTTTCATTCTTGTTTCCCTTAATTTTAATCTCCCAAAGAAAAAGCTTGACATAATGGGATTATTTCCAATGAGAAGAAAAGGCTGATTGTTTTGGTAGAGCAAAAAGGAAAAGACTATCTCCTAACATTTCAGGTATAATGGTCTTCAACAGCAAAAACAATAATAATAACAACTTGCATTCTTTTGCATCACTAGCATCCAAGGTCAGACAAAAATTTAAAAGCCACAGAGAAAACTAACAGTAAAGATGACCTAGGTATTAGGAAAGATCTTACAGGTCTTAGGAAATGTCTTAAAGAGGACAGAGAGGTGGAGAATTTTAGGCAGAGAGTCCATATCCTCAGACCAGCTGAAAGTTGGGCAATTAGAACAAAGTGACTGTAAAAGTTCACAATCAGAGGAGCAAGGAGATCCATAAGGTTTGCAGAACTATTCCTAAAATGGTAGGCAGTGATGTGGGTGGGGTGAGGGAGTGTCAGGGGAGATTGGAGAGGAGGTGAGGTGTTGGAAGGTAAGTGCTGGGAGGTTAGTGACTGGAAAAGAAGGGTGAGGATTTTTGAATTGTGATGTTTTCAGAGTAGAGACCATTGAAACTCCTTTAAGATGCAAGGGTTGAAGGAGACTTACAGTGAACAGAGATTTGGACAGCAGATTTTTGGAAGACCACCATTTATTTAGGGTAGAGGACCAGGTGCCAACTGGGAGGGCACTGGAATAGTCACCTCAAGGAAACAGAGTCATAGACAAGGGATTCAACAACAGATGAACAGAGCCAGGTGACGTTCTAGATGTAATTTGAAATAATTAACTTAACTTAGAAAGTCAATTTAAAATCATCTGTGAACCAGTGCAGAGAGCAGTTAGGAAGCATACTCTTTTCATTGACAGTTGATAGTCTGTTTTGCCACATTTGAGGTATTGCTTCCTTTGAATGAACATCAGACAACTAATTGAGGATATAGTGGAAGAAAGCAAGGCACTGGGATTCACTTTGGACTGAATTGTCAGAGTAACCTCCTGTTATACGGTACACTTCTGGATGGGTTCCGGAGATACAAAATAATGAATAAAACACAGAAGTATGTAACAGGATGAAAGAGATCTGTGTCCGCTGCCTGTAGACACCTTGGAAGGGCAGGCACGGTAGTGTAGAGGGCAGGCACGATAGTGTAGTGGTTAGCGTAACGCTATTACAGCGCCAGCAACCTGGGTTCAATTCCGGTTGCTGTCTGTAAGGAGTTTGTACGTTCTCCCCGTGTCTGCGTAGGTTTTCTCCAGGTGCTCCAGTTTCCTTCCACATTCCAAAGGCGTACGAGTTAGGAAGTTGTGGGCACGCTATGTTGACGCCGGAAGTGTGGCAACACTTGTGGGCTGCCCCCAGAACACTCTACGCAAAAGATGCATTTCACTGTGTGTTTCAATGCTGGAAATCTGAAATGAAAACAGAAGGTCAGGCAGCATCTCTGGAAAAAGAACCAGAGGTAATTCATCAATTTGGAGACCCTTCATCAGAACCAGGAAAGAGAGCAGAGGAGCAGGTCTTAAAGGTTGGCATTCCCGGAACAGATGTGACAGTGAATTCAACAATCAATGGGAAAAAACAGCGCAGATGCTGGAAATCTGAAATAAAAATAGAAAATGGTAGAACCCTGATCTGATTTGATAACTTTCATAGATTGGTGGGCAAGGCACAGCAGGCTCACATCTGGCATACAGCCAGACTCTCTTGGCTGTTCTTCCTTTGTGTGGCCTGGACAAACTATGGCAGAATAGTACAGCTTATTAAAGGTGCACATTGTGCTTTGATACCAAGCTGATGACAACTGGGCCACCTATATGGATTGCTTCAGTTGCTCCATTGCATGTTGGTTCAGGGTAGGAGTTTGCAGTGGGGCTCACTGACTGCATGCTACTGTATTTGTGGCTTGGCAAGTCTTTGGTGCAAAAGGCTCCCAGAGTGACCCAGGTTTACACTAAACTGTGTGCGGACCACAGGAGGAATGCCATTGCTGTTCATTGCACAATCCAGTTTTATTTCATCCAAGATCTGACAGTCAAGCAAGAGCAAGTTTGGAAACTGCAAACTACTTTCTTTTGCTTTTCCCCTCTGGGGTTTGCTGATCTTGCCTTCATTGAATCTAAGAGTTATTTGATTATGCTTGAACTGCATAAAATACCATTTAACATTCAGCTGAAGTTCTGGTCACCATATTGGAGAGGGGTGTGGTGCACATTGGATTGGTATTGGATTATTATTGTCACATGTACCGAGATACAGTGAAAAGCCTTGTTCTGCGTGCCATCCAGACAGATCATGCCATACACAATTACATCGCGGTAGTAAAAAGGAAACAGAATGCAGAATATAGTGTTGCAGTTACAGAGAAAGTGCAGTGCAGGTAGACAAATAAGGCGTAAGGGCCATGACGAGGTAGATTGGGAGATCAAGAGTTCATTGGTTGGAGAATTATAGTTGGAAGGAGAGACTACCATGGAGTTGCTTCCTTTGGAACAGAATAGTCAGAGGAAAGATCTAACTGAGATGTATAAAGTTGTAAGAGGCTCAGATAGGATGAATAAAAGGGATATGTTTCACTTAGCAGAGAGAAAAAAAAACAGGTAATATAGATTTGGTAGAAGGAATAGAGAAGGCAAACATCTTCACCCAAGTATAGTGGGGGTTTGAACATTGCCAGAAAAGCTAGTAAGGGAGAAACCCTTCATCAGATTTGAAAAGGACATGGATGAGCACCCAATATGTTTTAACAGCATGGCTTGCAGACCCAGAAACTGAAAGTGGGATTTATCAGAAAGGGCCTTTTCTGGTTCATTGATATGACAGACTATACCCCCTTCCTCTGCGCTGTAAATTTCTGTGATTGAATGATTGACGGGTCTGTCTATGTGCCAAAAATAGCACAATAGAATGGGTTCCAATGCAGTAACATTGAATTACAACAACTGCAACATAGATCAAACCTTTCAGTGTTGTACCAGGCAACCTGTTACTGTTTATATATTAACAAAACAGTAAATGCAAATATGCCCATTATTTTTTTGGAAAGTATTAGAGTGCATATAATTATTGCATAAAGCTCTCCCATGAGAAAAGTTTTGCAGACACTCAGACTACTTGGACTGCTCTTGCTGCACCAACACAGTAATTGACTGTAAAACACATTTACAATACCATTATAAAACAGGAAAAGTGGTCTTAAATCATCTATTACACTGTTGTGGCACAGATTTGGCATTCAGGTAATTTTATAAACAACTTGTAAATAATGTCCAATGAAGTGAATGATGCTGTGCCTGTTTCACAGGCTCCAAAAGGGAACTGAGCATCAAAAAAACTGGGCACAGCATACACATTCATTATGGACCTAAATGTTTTATCAAAGACAGAATAAAGGGCTTACAGAGTTTGTGACTGAAACATGCATTACACCCAGTGCATATCCCAGCAGGAGGCTGAATATAGTACCCCTATTCACAATTGTCCTGCACTGGGCTATGTATAAGCATCTGGATTAATAGAAAATAATCAATGGCTTGGAATAGTTACAGAAGGAATCTTTAGGATAGAGATACAGAGTGGGCAAAAATTTTGTCCTCACTTTGTCTATTTTCCAGGTGGAAAATAGGCTCAAGAAGGACTGCATTTTGAGCTTAATGTCCCACAGGATAATCTCCACCTGCTTAGTGGACACCACCATATAATTAGATAAGATAAGATATCTTTATTAGTTACATGTACATCAAAACACACAGGGAAATCATCTTTTGTGTAGAGTGTTCTAGGGACAGCCCACAAGTGTCGCCGTGCTTCCGGCGCCAACGTAGCATGCCCACAACTTCCTAACTCGTACGTCTTTGGAACGTCGGAGGAAACCGGAGCACCATGCAGACACGGGGAGAACGTACAAACTCCTTACAGACAGTGACTGGAATTGAACCCAAGTCGCTGGTGCGATAATAGTGTTATGCTAACCGCTACACTACCGTGTCTGCCCCAGTAATTGGTAATTGGTAATTAGTTTATTATTGTCACATGTACGAAGATACAGTGGAAATGCTCTGTTTTATATGCCATCCGTACAGATAATTTCAAAACATAAGTACATCGAGATAATACAAAGGGAAAAGCAGTAACAGAATGCAGAATATAGTATTGTAGTTAGAGTTCCAGAGAAAGTACAGTGCAGCTAGACAATAAAGTGTGAGGACCATGATGAGGTAGATTGTGAGATCAAGAGTTCATCTTTATCATACAAGAGCTCTGTTCAAGAGTCTTATCACAGCGGGATAGAAGCTGTCCTTGAGCCTGGTGGTGCATGTTTTCAAGCTCTTGTATCTTCTGCTGGATGGAAGGGGGGAGAAGAGAGAACGTCTAGGGTGGGAGGGATCTTTGATTATGGTGGCTATCTTCCTGATGCAACAGGAAGCGTAGACAGCATCCACGGAGGGGAGGTTGGTTTTCGTGATGGACTGAGCTGTGTCCACAACTCTCTGTAATTTTTTGCGGTCTTGGGTAGAGCAGTTGCCATACCAAAGTGTGATGCATCTGGATAGGATATATAAATGCAGATCTGTAGAAGCCCTGGGTGATGACCAATTACAGTTTTTGTCTGCTTACATATGTAAATGAAAGGACTAATGCTTCTTGATGTTCTGTGCCTTCATATAAACTCTGCAATGGTGACAGCCTCTGTTCTTTCTGTCACAAACAAGGGCATTCCTGACTCTTTCCTTGTACTACCTCCCTACCCCAACTACTTCATCTGTTCAGCCTATTGAAGGCAACATTTTTCCATTGGTCGCTTGCAACCATTTTCTCTAAATCAATTTGGCTCACTATTTTCTGCCTTACTCCTACATCTTAACTGGTACACCATCAACTACCCAAAACATTTGTTCGCTTGATCACCGGCACACTATGTACCATCTTTAAAATGCACAGCATTTACTTGCCCAGTATACTCTGAAAGAACCTGCCAAACCTGCAACTTCTGCAGGAAAATGGTATTGAGGTAGAAGTCAGCCATGCTCTTGTTGAATGGTAGAACTTGAGGGGCCGAATGGCCTACTCCTTCTCCAACTACTAATGTTTCTACATTCACAGAGACATACAGCATGGGAAGAGGGCTACTGAGTCCCAGCTGACCAACATCTTAAACTGATGGCCTCTCAACTGGTGTGGAAAAACTTAGATATCTAAATACATGGCTGGGGGTGGGGGAAGTGGGGTGGGGGGAGGGAGGACCGTGAATGGGTCAAGGCAGTGTGAATGAAATGATGAGAGGGGAAGTCCCTCAGGCAAAGAAAATGGAGGATCCAAAGGAGGTGTGAATGGGAACAACTGAATTTTACCATCCTCTGCTATCTGGAACATGGGTTTGGAGGTCATGGCTCACAGGCACCAGTTGCATAGAAAATTAAATTATTAGACTATTAATCCAGGATTACAAATTCAAATGCCACCATGCCTATTTGAGAAACTGATCTTGCTTTTAAAAGGAGTGATTATGTTAGAGTTAATACATTGGTTAAATAAAGGAAAGGAGACCTATCCTTTTCATTTGATATGATGTCCATTTGTGACTCCATGCCACTCCAAAGTAACTGATATCTAAATAGCCCAGAAAGCAACAATTGTGTGAATTTGATCAAAGTGTCCAATCCCAATTTCAAATGGAGCTGAGAAGGAATCTCTTCTCTCAGAGGATTGGGAACCTTTTGAATCCTCTTTCCCAGAGAGCTGTAGAGGTGAAGTCATTGAATATATTCAAGGTGAGGATTGACAAGATACTTGAACTGCAAGGAAGTGAGGGATGTGGAGATAATGTGGGGTTGTGCTGTAGAAGACAAGACTAGATCAGGTATAGTTTTATTGACTGGTGAAGCAGGCTCAAGGTACCAACTGGCCTACTTCTGCTCAAGGACAGCTTCTATTTCACTGTATGTCTCTTGAACAGACCTCTTAGATAATAAGGATGAACTCTTGATCTCTCAATCTACCTCATCATAGCCCTTGCACTTTACTTGTCTACCTGCACTGCACTTTTTCTGTAACTGTAACACTATATTCTATATTCTGTGTTTTTCCTTTTGTTATACCTCAATGTACTTATGTATGGAATGATCTGTCCTGACATACAAACAAAAGCTTTTCACTGTATCTCGGTACATGTGACAATAATAAACCAATTACCAATTATAGTTATCTAATACGTCCACATCCCATCAATGACTAAAACAGGAAACTAGTTGTTTCCATAAACTCAAATGAAGAAAGGGAAGATGGATTATGAAAGTAAACTAGCAGATGAAGTACAATGTTGGTAAATGCGAGGCCATCCACTTTGGAAGGAAAAATAGAAGATCGGATGGTGAAAGATTGCAGCATGCTGTTGTGCAGAGGGACTTGGGAGTGCTTGTGCATGAATCGCAAAAGGTTGGTTTGCAGGTGCAACAGGCTATCAAGAAGACAAATGGAATGTTGGCCTTCATTGCCAGAGGGATTGAATTTAAGAGCAGGGAGATTATGCTGCAACTGTACAGCGTACTGGTGAGGCCGCACCTGGACTACTGCATGCAGTTCTGTTCTCCTTACTTGAGAAAGGATATACTGGCTTTGGAGGTGGTGCAGAGGAGGTTCACCAGGTTGATTCCAGAGATGAGGGGGGGGTTAGCCAATGAGGAGAGATTGAGTCTCCTGGGACCAAACTCGCTGGAATTCAGAAGAATGAGAGGAGATCTTGTAGAAACATATAAAGTTATGAAAGGGATAGATAAGATAGAGACAGAAAAGTTGTTTCCACTGGTATGGTGAGAATGAGGGGGCACAGCTTCAAGATTGGAGGTGGGGTAGATTTAGAATGAAAATGAGAAGGAACTGCTTTTCCCAGAGTGTAGTGAATCTGTGGAATTCTCTGCCCAAGGAAACAGTAGAGGCTACTTCATTAAATATATTTAAGACACAGTCAGATAGATTTTTGCATAGTGGGGGAATTAAGAGTTATGGGGAAAAGGCAGGTAGGTGGAGTTAAGTCCGCGGCCAGGTCAGCCATGATCTTATTGAATGGCGGAGCAGGCTTGACGGGCCAGATGGCCTACTCCGGCTCCTATTTCTTATGTTCTTATTTTGTCACCTATCTGAAACAGTACATGGATTTCATTATCATTAAGATTAACACAATTTGCTCAATTCAGGACATTGCTCTTGAAAGTTACTTGAACTCCAATTTTCGTTGTTGGGTTTAATAGTTATTCTTTGGAAACAATGTTCTGTCACTTTATGGGAACAAGGCAACGATTTGACAGTTCTGACGAAAGGGTGCAGACCTGAAACATTGACTATTTCTCTTTCCATAGATGCTGCTTGACTTGCTGAGTTTTTCTAGTAATTATTTCAGATTTCCAGCATCTGCAGTTTTTTTTTGATTTTCAGCCATTATGGCAGATTATGTTGTGATTGCTATAAAACACATGCTGACATTTGGACAAAAATACAATGGGGAGTGGGAATTATTGAATAGTTCCTTCAAAAAGCTGGCACAAGCAGGGGGAGAATGTTTAGGAGAATGGGCAAGGAAATGGCAGATGAGATTCAATGTAGGGAAATGTGCAGTTGTACACTTTGGAAGCAGAAATAAGCGGGCAGATTATTATCTAGGAGGAGAGAAAATCCAAACCACGGAAGTACAAAGGGACTTGGGGGTACTCGTGCAGGATACCTTAAAGGTTAACCACCAGGTCGGATCGGTGGTAAAGAAAGCGAACGCTATGTTGGCATTCATTTCGAGAGGTATGGTGTATAAAAGTAAGGAAGTGTTGATGAGGATCTACGGGGCACTAGTGAGGCCTCATTTGGAATATTGTGCACAGTTTTGGGCCCCACATCTTAGGAAGGATGTGTTGACGTTGGAGAGGGTTCAGAGGAGATTTACGAGGATGATTCCAGGAATGAAAGGGCTTACATATGAGGAGCGTTTGTCGGCTCTTGGACTGTACTCACTGGTGTACAGAAGAATGAGAGGGGACCTCATAGCGACATTTAAAATATTGATAGGAAAGGACAGAGTAAATGTGGCTAGGCTGTTTCCCTTGGTGGGTGAGTCCAGGACCAGAGAGCACAATCTTAGAATTAGAGGGTACAGTTTCAAAACAGAGATGAGGAAAAATTTCTTTAGCCAGAGGGTGGTGAATTTGTGGAACTCCTTGCCACGTACAGCAGTGGAGGCCAGATCAGTGGGGGCGTTCAAGGAGGAGATAGATATCTAAATAGTCAGGATATCAAGGGATATGGGGATAAGGCCGGAAATTGGGATTAGAATAGTTTTTTTTCTTCTTCTTCTTCTTCCCCCATTCCCCATTTCTCATTTCTATTTCCCTTTCCTTGGAGCAGACTCGATGGGCCGAATGGCCTGCTTCTGCTCCCTTGTCTTGTGATCTTGTGAAGCACATTGGACTCAATGATCTCCTCATGCACTATAAGATTCTATGATCTGTGAATTGACCAAAATATTTGGGATGATCTTATTGTTTCTCAGGGTTTGGTCATTTTGTAAATATGAGTATGCAAAGATGCAAGTTCAAGTCCCACCATGACAGTTGGGGAACTTATATTCAAGTATAAATTTGGAATAAAAAGTAAAAAAAACATTGTTGTAAAAACAATCAGTTTTATTAATGTCCTCTTGGGAGGATATCTGCAGTCCTTCCCTTACTCCAGGGCCACCAAAATCTTAACTGGCTCCTCAGTTCAGGAGTCATTTAGGGATGAGCATTAAATGCTGGCAAATGTCCACATCAAGTTAATGTCTACAAAAAGCCTATCATTCTTCAAGGAAACAGTAATGATATAGCACATACACACTGTAGGAAATCATGTATTCTGCCCGTTGTCCTTGAGAAACCAGCTGCCCTGATCTCATGAGTTTGGGATGTGGGGGTGGGTGAAGAGATTTATTGTGTGCTTGGCAACACTTATTCAACAATCGATCTTGTGCCCCAGTTCACTTAGTCAGAGCAGGTCAATTCTTCATGGAAACAACTGCAATATATTTTATGTCATTGCTTAAGAAGCCAAATCAACAATTGTCGATGCAGCCAAACTGCTGTTAGCAAGTGAGTGAGAAAGAGAGTCAGATAGGCTTTGCCTATCAAAACAAGCCAGTACATGGCCAAGTTAGTTTGTAAAGGGGCATGTGTGTGGGTGAATGACACAGATAAGAATGGATGAGCATTTTGGATTCAGTTTATCATTTGAAGGAGAAAGCTTTTCAATTTGAGTTTGCCTACCTTTTGATCTGAGTTTTCAAACAGCGTGCAATACTTTTTTTTCATTAAAATGGTATTATTGGTGACTAAGGAGCTTCACTTGTGATTTAAATGAACTTTCATCTTTGGAATGTGTTTAGATCCAGGTGACAGATGTTATGAACTTGTGCTTTGCTCGGCAGCTGTTGAGAATCTCAGATGTTAGCACAGTTTCCAGTGAATGTTAGTTCATGGCAGGAGTCCATTAACTTGGCACTGTTAACAGAAATTGAATATTGTCACTCAGATATGGCATAAGTGGGAATGTCAGGACCTGGCCAGAAGAAGTGTTTTTTCACATCGTTTGCCAAGGTTAGGCAGAGTATTGATGCAATGAATCTCACTTATACTATTTCAATGCGGTCATTTCTCATCTTTAAGAGGGAAAGTGTCTAAATCAAACAGCAAAGTAACAGGGTATCATTCTAACACAGAGTCCTGCACTTCCTGCAACATTCTTAAATGTATCTTTAGCTTAGACTTTTTTTAGGGACTTAGTCCTTTTGAATGAGATGAGATGGCCCACCATCCGGGCCATGCTATCTTCTCGCAGCTACCATCAGGCAGGAGGTACAGAAGCCTGAAGTACCACACCACCAGGTTCAAGAACAGCTACTTCCCTTCAACCATTGGTTCTTGAAGCAACTGACACAACCCTACTTACCACAGTGTTGGAACACTGTGGCTACTTTGATTACTTTGCACTAAAATGTACTTTGTTTTGTTCTAGTTGTGTTCTTTCTTGTAAAAAATTGTCTATAATTTATGTTTAATTTATGCTTTTTCTTATGAATGCTGCTCATAAGATTATAAGACATAGGAGCAGAATGAGGCCATTTGGCCCATCGAGTCTGCTTTGCCATTCGATCATGGCTGATTTATTTTTCCCTGTCAACCCCATTCTCCTGCCTTCTCCCTGTAACCTTTGACACCCTTACTAATCAAGAACCTATCAACCTCAGCTTTAAGTATACCGAGTGACTTGGCATCCACAGTCGTCTGTGACAATGAATTCCACAGAAATGTGACATTGTCTGTGACAATGAACTCCACGTCCACTCTATCCAGCCCTTTCAATATTCGGTAGGTTTCAATGAGATCCCCCCTCGTCCTTCTAAATTCCAGCGGGTACAGGCCCAGAACCATCAAATGCTCCTCATACATTAACCCTTTCATTCCTGGGATCATTCTTGTAAACCTCCTCTGGACCCTCTCCAATGCCAGCACATCCTTCCTTAAATATGGGGCCCAAAACTGCTCTCAATACTCCAAATGCAGTCTGACTGACACCTTATAAAATCTCTACATCCTTGCTTTTATATTCTACTCATTTTTCTTTACTCAACCTGATCTGATGCAATGTGTGCGTGATGCTGTTGCAAGTAAGTTTTTCCTTACACCTCTGCATACATGTACTTGTGCATATGACAATAAACCTGACTTTGACTTTGACCAAGGCATCATTTGACTTTGCAGGAGGACACAATAGATCCTATATCACTATTTTCAGGTGCCCAGACCAATATATCTCTCTCAATTGGGACATACTGAGCCAGGGTGAGTGAAGCAACAGAGACATGAGGCCCCACCCCGATGATCATAAAGGATGTTAAGGACCAGGACACATTTGCGTAGATGTATATACATTTAATATCCTCCTCCAAAATTGGACCAAATTAACTTTCTGCTCATATCCCTGTCCCTCAACCAATATCACTAAAACTGGTTATTTGACCATTATCACATTAGCGTTGTGGGAGTTTGCCACACGTGATCTCCACATCACAATGGTGATTACATGTCTTAAGTGTTCACTTGGCTGTAAAGTTTTCTGAGACGCTATGCTAGGCTCATGAAAATTTGCTAAATAAACATAGCCTTTCTTTTAGCTTTGGCTGGTCAACCTTGCGTTCAGAGTCCGCCTTTTCCTAAAATGGTTACATGGAAGAGTTATGCTACAGGAGGAGGCTTCTTGGCTCATCGGGGCCTTGTTATGTTTTTTTAAGGCAGTGTCACAGCGAAGTGTAACTACCAGACTTTGGTTTTAAACTGAATTAGATTCTTAAATGCTTGCAATTTGACCTTCACTGATTTTTCCTGGATTCTTGGATTAGTAACTAATCACTGCGTTTTTGGGTGAATGAAACAGGCAAGTTTCAGAACATAAACCAGTAATGCATGCTGCTTGGCTGTGCATCCGCATAGCGCCTGAAAACTGAGCTCTTTCCTGTTCTCGCCCAGGGTGAGCAGCCCAGGATAATCCTAACTGTTCACGGCTCAGATATACTGGAACAAATTGTAACAAATCATTCAGTGACTCAACTGTGTCAACTGGGCTCAGACTGGAGAATGAATTTGGGACATTAACTGCTCTGCCAGTTGAAACTATAATTTCTGCAATACAAAACTGATGATACTATAAAATCATTTAACTGGCTGCAAACCACTTTGAGACAGCTGGCTGCTATATAAATACAAATTATTCGTTCATTGAATCAATGTGTCAGCCATGACTGGTTTCATTCTTATCTCTGAGTCAAAAGATTGTGGCTTCAGGCGATACTCCAGATAACTGAGCCCAAAGATCCTCTTGTTCAAGCTATTCTGAGGAATTGCTTCACTGCTGGAGGTGGTTTCTTTTGAATGATACATCTGCTCTTCAGATCAGAAGATAAAACAATAAGAAACAGGAGCAGGAGTCAGACAGTCGGCCCCATGAGCCTGCTCTGCCATTTACCAAGACTACAACTGATCCAATCTTGGCTTCAACACTACCTTCCCACTTTCTCCCCATACCCCTTTAACTCCCTTTTGGTTTAAATATCTGCCAGTCACCACCTTCAATGTATTCAGTGACTCCACCTCCACAGTTCTCTAGGGTAGAGAATTCTTAAGGTTGACTGCCCTCAGGAAGAAGAAATTCCTCCTCATCTCCATCTTAAATGGGCAACTCCTTTTCCTGAAACCGTTCCCTCTTGTTCTAGGTACCCCTACCAGGGAAAAACATCTTTTCAGTATCCAACTGTCAATCAGCCTCAGGAACCTAGATGTTTCATAGTTTCTTATTTCCTTATGATATAGAAGGGCACCACTCTGTTCATCAAGTCTATGTTGACTCTCAGAGCACTCCCATCATTCCCATACCCCCACTTGTTTCTTGTAACCCATCAACTCTACTCTGAACTCAGCCCAGTACATCACGGGCACATCCCTCCCCACTATCGGTAGAATCTACATGAGGCACTGCCTCAAGAAAGCAAGATCTATCATCAAAGATACCCACCATCCAGGCTATGCCATCTTCTTGCAGCTACTATTGGGCAGAAGGTACAGAAGCCTGAAGTCCCACACCACCAGGTTCAAGAACAGCTACTTCCCTTCAACCATTCAGTCCTTGAACCAACCTGCACAGCCCTAATCACTACCTCAGTAATAGCAACACTATGACCACTTTGCACTACATGGACTTTGTTTTTGTTTTGCTCTAATTGTGTTCTTTCTTATATAATTTTGCATAATTTATGGTTTTCTTGTGAATGTTGTGTCTCTCATGCTATGTGCCTGTGATGCTACTGCAAGTAAGTTTTTCATTGCACCTGTACATACATGTACTTGTGTATCTGACAATAAACTCAACTTTGACTTTGATTCTTTTACCACCTGCCTACATGGGGGTAATTTACAGTAACCAATTAACCCACGAAACAGCATGACTTTGGTTTGTGTGGGGAAACTAGAGCACCCAGTGAAGTCCATACTGTCACAGAACAACATGCAAAATCCATACAGATGGTACCAGTGATCAGGATGAAACAGGGGTCACTGGAGCTGTGAGGCAGCAGCACCTTTCATTCTTCTAAATCTCAATGAATATAGGCTCAACCTGCTCAATCTCTCTTCATCTGTCCTTCATCCCAGGAACCAATCTAGCAAACGTTCTTTGTAATGCAACAGATACTTCCTCAAATATGGAGACAAAGACTTTACAGAGCCCTCTGGGTGTGGTCTCACCAACAAGGTGTTGCATCAAAACTTCTCAGCTTTTATACTCTATATTCCTTTGCGTTAAAGACCAACTTTTCATTAGCCTTCCTAATTACTTGCTGGCCTTGCATGCCAATCCATTGTATTTCATGCACTGGGACCTCCATGTCCCTTTGGAATGCAACATTTTATACTCTTACATCATTTAAATAATAATTTGCTTCCATTTGTGATGGTGGAAGGTTCCCATGACATCAAGTTGAAGAGACTCACAACTGGTAGAGTTGCTACCTCGCAGCTCTAGTGACCCAGGCTCAATCCTGACCATCCATGCTGTCCGTGTGGAATTTGTATGTTCTTCCTGTGACCGCATGGCTTTCCTCCAATACTCCAGTCTCCCTTCACATTCTATTGATGTGCTGGTTGATGCATTAATTGACCATCATAAATTGCCCCTAAGATATTGCTCTGTAGTAGGATCTGGGGAGAGGGATTCAGTGGGAGGAATAAAATGAGATTAGCATAGGATGGGTGCTTGATGATCAATACAAATTTGGTGGGCCAAAGCGCTTGTTTCAGTGCTTTATGACTCTTTGACCTTTAGGAGCCAGGAAGTGATTCTTGGATCCTGACCAATATTTATTCTCCGTTTAACATCGCTGAAACAGTATCTAATGACCATCATATATATATAAGATATCTTTATTACTCCCATGTACATTGAAGCACACAGTGAAATGCAGCTTTTTGCGTAGTGTATTCTGGGGGCAGCCCACAAATGTCACCACTCTTCCGGTGCCAACATAGCATGCTCACAACTTCCCAACCTGTACTTCTTTGGAATGTGGGAAGAAACTGGAGCTCCCGGAGGAAACCCACGCAGACACACTGGGAGGACGTACAAACTCCTTACAGACAGCGGCCGGAATTGAACCCGGTTCGCTGGCACTGTAACAGCATCATGCTAACTGCTACTCTACGGCCTGCGGTTTATGAGAACTGGGTGAAAACTGTGTCCTACATTATAACAGTGACAACTGGTGAAATGATTTTGAATGAACTGAGATGATTGAAGATCCTACAGCAATGCAACTCAACAGCCTTTCCTTTATTTTCTCTCTTGCTCTCTTTCTCTCTCTTTCCTTTTTTCTCATTTGCTCTTTCTTTCATTGCTATTTAAGTTATATAGCAGAGAATTAATTCAGTCTCGATGGAAACTATTACTTAAAGGGAGAATTGAGCCAAACCATGGCCCCTTGATATAGCTTCCTGGATGACCACCCATTTGATTCCCTTGCAACTGGATTGCCTGGTGGAATTTTTCCAACCACGCAATCCAAAATCGACGTTAACTGGAGGAAATTGTGTTAGCGATCATTTCTGGATAAAATTGCACTATTTGTGAAATTGGGCCAGACACTTCTGGTTACCTTCCACATCCACACGCCTGATGTTTTCCCAGCATCAAGTGTGCACCTAATGACATCAATCATCATTTAACTGATGTGTCAGCCATCCCGACATCAACCGGAGCTCAGAGCTCCAGTCAATGACCTTTGAGAAGCACTCGGAGCTGAGCTGGGAACCCAAATAGATATGTTCTTGATTCACTAGTGAGTTAAAGGGAAACAAAGCTGACATCAGGCCATTGCATCATAACTCATAACTCTGGAGCTAACAGCAGACTCCTCAAACACCTTCCTAAATCCACAGAATGTGCTTAAACTTGCATAGTGTGCTTGTGGCAACATTCAGCTACTGAGCTATTCAATCAATGGGTGCCTTAGTGGTGATACCACTCGCAGCATTTTATGAATGGAGGCTTCAAGATCGACTTGGTAGGTGCAGGAATGGTTTGGAACCAAGTGGCAGGATCACAGAGATATCTGTCTATGTAGACCCACGTGCAGAGTCTTCTGAAACATAAAACTGTACTGGTCCTTTCTGATGAACAGTATGTTTCTAGGCTCAAGTTTTCTAAAGCTGTAATAACAAAGTATTGTGACATTGTGTGGGGTGACCTACAGCTGCACTATCTGTCCTGGACTGTTCTCTCTGTGGTGATGAAGGTCACGATAACTCAACTTCCTGACCATTGGATCATTCCAGGAGACCACCAATGGTCTCTGCCACGGTCCTCAGTTCGCTGTTTGCAGCAGGATCAGAGAGTTCACCAAGGCTCTGTGCTCACAGACGAATAACCTTAATTTCAGTGAGGATATGGTGGCACCTTGAGCACCGGGATTGCCAGCATTTCTGGCTTCACTTGGAAGCAGAAGCTATGAACAGCACTTACATTTCCATAAGGGTGCTCTGATGTGCAAGGATAATAGGGTGACCAAAGTTTATTCTGCTAAAGTTATTTCCTCCCTCCCTCACAAGCTCTCAGTCTCCTTATGGGCATGAACCAGAGAGAATGCACATAAAACACATGGATGTAGGATAAGTATGGGCAAATCATGTAGCCAGTCTCATCAATTCCCAATAAGCTTCTGCACTAATAGTTCTTTGGTCTGCTCTCCCCTGCATACTTTCCCGGTCCCAGCTCGGTCCTGACCCTGAGGTGGTTTTGTCCCACAACAGAGTTCTGTCTGTTAAAAAGCTGTGGGTACTGAGATACTTTTAATATGGAGACTGATGGACCTTTTGCTTGCTAAAAATACTAGTGGATATAAAGATGGAAAAATGGAGATGAGCTAAAGATCCTCCCTCCATGAACTGATCGGTAGCTTGAAGAAATTGAAAGGTCTCCAAATTCCTTATTCCCTTGCAAGACAAAGCTAGCTGCCAGGAGCCTAGAGATTGAAGTCACGGCAGGTTTGATGTGGCATTTAGACAATAAAGTTACTGTAATGTTATAAAGCCCTGGAGCCCAGACCTGGTTCTTCTTTCTTTCAGACATTCTTGTAAAATTGAAACAACTAACCGATTGGCTAAGGCTATGACACAGTGTGTACTTAATTATTCATTTAAACAGTAATAGGATATGCCAAAAAAAATGTCACTCTTCCAAAACAAGGCATTCTGACAAGTTGTGTATGTCTCCTGTGAATGGATAATTCACTGTTACATTCACTGTTATTCAGGCCATGGATACTCTTCTGCCAGTTAGAATAAAACCTATTTACCCATATTCCTGCTGGTCCTGGTCTCTCAGGAGTGTGCTTTTCTTCTGCGGCTTTATTCTGGCATCACTCCTTTCGATTTGCTTAAATTTCAGGGTCATGGTATCATGAGAATGAGCCAATAAGGACACATGCATATAAGAACAGAAGAAACAAGAACCACAGTAGCCAGTCAGCCACTTGAGCCTGCTCTACCATTCAGTTATGGGTGATCCAATCTTGGCCTCAACGGCAGTTTCCGGCTTCCTCCCTAAACTGTTTGACTCATTTAGAACTTAAACATCTATCAGTTTTCGCCTTGAATATATTCAATGGCTTTACCTCATGGCTCTCTAGGGTAGGCAATTCCAGACATTTATGACCTTCTGAGGGAAGAAATTCTGGAATAGGTAACCAGTTATCCTGAAACCATACTCCTCGTCCTAGATTTCCCCATGGGGAGAAACATCCTGTCAACATCCAACCTGCCAAACACTCTCACAAGCTTATATGTCTCATTAAGACCACCTCTCATTCTCCCATACTCCCATGAGTAAAGTTTCAACAGGCTTAACCTTTCTTCATGTATTAACCCCTTTATCCTAGCAATCAACCTTCTCTGTTCTTCCTCCAATCCTTGCTCAAACATGGAGAGAAAAATTGTACACACGACTCCAAGATGTGATCTCACCAGTGCCCTGTAAATTTGTACCAAAAGCCTCCTATTTTTATACTCTATATCCCTTGTTATAAAGGCCAACATTTCATTAGCCTTCCTAATTACTTGCTGTAAAACTTTTTGTCTTTCATATACTAGGACCCCTTGATCCTTTTGTACCTCAGCACTGTGTAGACTCACTTTGTTTAATTTGCTTGTTCATTCTTCCCTCCCAAGTGGATAACCTCACATTTTCCTATGTTATACTCCATTGGCCAACTTCTTGCCATTCAATTAACCTTTCTGTATCCTTCTGTTGGCCTTTTGAGTCCTTCTCATGTTCACCTGTTTTTGTAACATCCCATGCTCCAAGGAGTAAAGTTCTAGCCAAATTTAGTCCTAATAAATTTGGCTAGGACTTTATTCATGGGAGCATAGGGGACTGAGAGGTGAACTTACAGAGGTGTATAAAATCATGAAGGGCAGAAATAGTATGAATGCACATAGTCTTTTTCCCTGGGTTGGGGAAGCAAGAACTAGAGGACATAGGTTTAAGGTGAGAGGGGGAAGATTCAGGAACCTGAGGGGCAACTTTTTTTGCACAGTAAGTGGTTGAGGCAGGTACAAAGGCAACATTTAAAAGGCATTTGGACAGGTACATGAATAGGAAAGGTTTAGAGGGAGATGGGCCCAATGTGAGCAAATGGGAGTAGCTTCGATGGGCATCTTGGTCAGCATGGACAAGTTGGGCCGAAGCACCTGTCTCCATGCTGTATTACTCCATGACTCTATGACCCTACTGTACAGCCAGTCCCTTCATTCAAGTCATTAATAGAGATGATAAATAGCTGAGACCCTGCACTGATCCCTGTGGCCCCTCATTAGTTACTGATTGCCAATCAGATATATCCTGACTCTATTTTCTGTCAAAAGACACAAGAGCATAGTTTTGTGGCTAAAATTTAAAGAGAAAAAAGGAACTTGCATTCAGTTAGTACCTTTCAGGATGTCCCCAATCTGTTTGTAGTCAGTTTAGTTCCTTTGCGATACAGTTACAATTGTGATACAGGAAATATGGAAGTCAATTTCTACATAGCAGGCTCTCCGCAAACAATGAAATAATGACCAGATAATCTTTATAATTTAGAAATGCTGATAGAGGCATACATATAACTGAAGATGTGGGAGATAATCCCTCTGCCCTCCTAATCTGTGCAATAGAAATGTTTCTTTATATCTGAAGAAGCCTCATCTCAAAGTTGTATTTATTGTGAAATATACACCTTTTAAGTCGAAGAAGATCTAAGGCTGTGGTCAAGGATCATTCCAACCTCTCTCCACCCTGAACCTACATCATACACACATCAAAGGATACAATTGGCAGAGGAAAGATGGGACAAATAGCCTCCTGTGTTGCAAATGCTCAAAAGTTTCTATGATTACAATTTTTTAAAAACTGGCACTGCTCATCTGTGGAATCCAGGCTCCAAACCCAACCTGAATCTGGATGCATCCCAGTTGAAGCAACTCACAGAAGGCCATTTGGTCCATTGTGCCTAAGCCAATTGAGAAAGACTAATCCAGCTTCTATCCCTAGTGCATGGCCCTACATGTCATGGCTCTTCAACTACACATCCAAGTACTGTTCAAATGTGATGAGGGTTTCTACCTCTGCCACCCTATCAGGCAACGAGTTCCAGATCCCTACCACCCTCTACATTAAAAACCTTTTCCTCATATCCATTCCAATCTTTCTATTAATCACTGGGTCACAAGGAAAAGCCTGATTAAGAGTCCTGATTTTATGCTCATGTGCTTGTAGGGGGTTGTGAGGTTTTACTTCACAAGCCCATTCTGAAAGCCTGTTTCCTGTTGACAAGGCATGCTATGTGGAGTCTTGACAGAGTTTGCACCCATTCTGATGGACTTTCACCAAGGTAACAGTCAGAGTTCCTTTGAACAGCAACACACCCGATATCAGATATGCATCTGAATTTAAACATAGACATAAGAAAATAAATAGACCCAAATTTCTATTTTTTCTCCTGAGCAATTAGATGCTGAAGGGAGTTACTAAGCATTGTCAGTTTGAAGATGCCAAACCCTGAGCATGTACAAGGCAGGAATTCCATGCTATGTATCAGTAAGATTCTTTCCGCACATCTGCCATTTTATTTTACTTTAGCTTGTTGTGGCAGGTACTTTCTTTACAAGTAATTTGAAAAATGGAAGATGAATTTCTAAAGCTTTTTTCAATTAACTTTTGCACAAACCTAATGTTGAGCATGTTCAGTTCAAGCACAAAAACTATTTCCAGTACAGGAAGAGAAGCACATAATTTTGATTGCACTCCTGTGGTTCCCTTCCTGTTTATTCAAATTCCAAAAAGAAGTGAACAGATTTTCATAGAATCATGTCACATAACACAACAATGTTGTTCAACAAAAGGAAGGAATTTAATTCATCCCTTGTTTGTGAGTGTTACAGATTGCTGAAGTTGTTCTGGGTCAGCCTTGCACTGGTGCAGGGAGAGTGCATGAAGCTCAGTGATATTAAATGCCCATTTTAATGTCACTTGTGCATGTTTAGCTTGCGAATGACCAAAACCATTTATAGAGGGCCAGGCTTTTGTGAGACAGGTAAGGCCTGTTACTGTGTTACTTAGAGGACCAGCCTTACCTGAGCCGTGATCATGAAGAACACCTTGTGAACTCTCTTGCAGTTAGTTCCTCTTTATTTTTGTGGGCACATTAACTTGCTCCTGTAGTCCTAGCTCATTAATAGTGGTGGGCAATTAAACAGCTAATGGGAGGAAGGGGCTCCAAAATCATCCCCATCTTCAATGGTGGCAGGACCCAGCATGCAAGTGCTAAAGAAAAGCCTAAAGCATTCACAACAATGTTCAACCAGAAGTACCAAACAGATGATCCATCTTGGCTTTTTCTTGAGATCCGCAGCATTACCAAAGCCCATCTCCGAACCTTCCATTCACTCTAGCTGATATCATGAAATAGCTGAAAGAACTGGATACAGCAAAGGTTACAGTACTAGGTATCATCCCCGTTGCAGTACTGAAAATCCACTCTCGAACTGCTGTGCCTCCAGCCAATCTGTTCCAATACAGTTACAATATTGGCATCTACCCGACAATGTGGAAAATTGCCCAGCTATGTCCTGGTCAGAAAGAGTGGGACAAATTCAATCTGGACAGTTATGCTGCTCAACCCATTGAGTTCCCCCAGTGATTGTTTGTTATCACTCAATCAGTGACCAGGTCCTCAGTGACCAGAGCATGGAAGACAGGCCTTTGCAGCTATCAGTGTAGGAGAAGCCTGACACTATTGTCAATAGAAAGGACTTTCACTACATCATTGCTTAACTTGTATGTGATTGTTGCAGAACAAGTAATGCATAGTTGCACCAGTTTAACCATCCTTCAGAGCACATAGAGAATCGCTACTATAGAAGAAAGTATACCAATTCCATTCATAATACCTTTTCAAAACTTTACCTGAGCAACAGGGTACAATGACAGCTTGGGACCACCAGCGAACATGAGTCTACTGATTATTTGAAATGAATTCAGGTGTCTAAGTACTCAAGAAACTGCCAGCAGTGTGGTCCTGCATTATTGTGGAAGGTGCTACTCTACGTAGTCTAACAATGAAAACAATGATGGGGTTGGAGGAGGAACAACATCAACGAAAACCATCACCAGATGAGTAAGAATTGGCTGCAGGCAGGGAAGAGCCTGAAGAAAAGAGGCTGCACAGCACACGAGGGTGGACAGGTGGGAGATGGGCTAACGGATTGGAGTGCAGAAGGATGGGCAGGTGGGAGAAGGTTCAATGGGTTGGAATGGAGAAAGATGAATGTGTGAGAGAGATCCAATTGGTTTTAGTAGAGAGGGGTATTGGTATTGGTATTGGTTTATTATTGTCACTTGTACTGAGGTACTGTGAAAAACTTGACTTGCATACCATTCGTACAGATCAATTCTTTACACAGTGCATTGAGGTAGTACAGGGTAAAAACAACAACAGAATACAGAGTAAAATGTCACAGCTACAGGGAAGTACATTATAGATAGACAATAAGATGCGAGGTCAAACAAGGGAACCATTCAATAGTCTTATAACAGTGGGATAGAAGTTGTCCTTGAGCCTGGTGGTATGTGCCCTCAGGCTCTTGAATCTTCTGCCTGATGGGAGAGGGGATAAGAAAGAATGGCTTGGGTGAGTGGAGTCTTTGATTATGCTGGCTGCTTCACCGAGGCAGCGAGCGGTAAAGACAGAGTCCATGGAGGGGAGGCTGATTTCCGTGATGTGCTGGGCTGTGTCTACAACTCTCTGCAGTTTCTTGCAGTCCCGAGCAGAGCAGTTGTCATACCAAGCTGTGATGCATCCAGATAGGATGCTTTCCGTGGTGCATCGATAAAAGCTGGTGAGTGTCAAAGGGGATATGCTGAATTTCTTTAGCCTCCTGGGGAAGTACTGGTGAGCTTTCTTGGCCGTGGCATCTACAGTGGCATGCAAAAGTTTGGGCACCCCTGGTCAAAATTTCTGTTACTGTGAATAGCTAAGCGAGTAAAAGATGACCTGATTTCCAAAAGGCATAAAGTTAAAGATGACACATTTCTTTAATATTTTAAGCAAGATGACTTTTTTATTTCCACCTTTTACAGTTTCAAAATAACAATAAAGGAAAATGGCTCAAAGCAAAAGTTTGGGCACCCTGCATGGTCAGTACTTAGTAACACCCCCTTTGGCAAGTATCACAGTTTGTAAATGCTTTTTGCAGCCAGCTAAGAGTCTTCCAATTCTTGTTTGCGGGATTTTTGCCCATTCTTCCTTGCAAAAGTCTTCTAGTTCTGTGAGATTCTTGGGCTGTCTTGCATGCACTGCTCTTTTGAGGTCTATCCACAGATTTTCAATGATGTTTAGGTCGGGGGACTGTGAGGGCCATGGCAAAACCTTCAGCTTGTGCCTCTTGAGGTAGTCCGTTGTGGATTTTGAGGTGTGTTTAGGATCGTTATCCTGTTGTAGAAGCCATCCTCTTTTCATCTTCAGCTTTTTTTACAGACGGTGTCATGTTTGCTTCCAGAATTTGCGGATATTTAATTTGAATACATTCTTCCCTTTACTAGTGAAATGTTCCCCGTGCCACCGGCTGCAACACAAGCCCAAAGCATGATCGATCCACCCCCGTGCTTAACAGTTGGAGAGGTGTTCTTTTCATGAAATTCTGAACCTTTTTTCTCAAAACATACCTTTGCTCATTGCGGCCAAAAAGTCCTATTTTAACTTCATCAGTCCACAGGACTTGTTTCCAAAATGCATCAGGCTTGTTTAGATGTTCCTTTGAAAACTTCTAACGCTGAATTTTGTGGTGAGGTTGCAGGAAAGTTTGGAGAAGAAAGGGTGCAGAATTTCATGAAAAGAACACCGATTAAATCACCGACAAAATAACGCTGATTAAAGGGACCTCTACTTCTCAACATTCTGTTAAGTTATTGCTCTATTTGCTATATTTCTTTTTACAGAATGTGTGATCTTGTGTCAGTTTGTTTCCTGACAGATTGAAACATCAGATTGGTCACTGTGTTGTGAATTGTAGTGAAGGTCAGTTGAGTAAGCTTAAAATGATTTCCTATTGTCCTCGGGGCATTCTACAAGCAAATTGCTGTGCTCACTCTGAAGTGAAGCACCACACAGGGAGCTGAGCATTTCAAGAAATGTTGCATTTCTTTATCTGCTATTTGTCTGACTCTTCCCTCTCTCCCTCCAGATTAAGACCCCATTGTAAGAAGGTTCCTATGTTTGCTATTGTCTCTCCTCGTAGGCTCTTCCTCAGAAACAGCCAGGCTCCTGTGTCATTCTTCTTTTGTTTTGTTTTCTGTCATTGTGGAGGCAGGAAATGGATGTTGCGGCCTCTCGTGGCAAACAAGGCAAAGGGTGGCTGCAGGAGCAGGTGCAGCTGCTACGGCACAATCGTGGCTTGTGGCTTTGTGTTCGTAGCCCAGGTCCATTCATTCAGTGCTGTGTGACTTAACAGCACAGGGATGTGATCTTCAGTCAATTCTGGCCAGTGATTCATTGTGATAGACGCAGCTGACTAACTAGAGTCCAACTTGTTTACGGTTAACTCTGTACCCATCTGTTGGAATTCACAAGTTAGAGATCAGCTTCTGCATGTTGAAAACTTTTCAGCATTGAAGAAAAAGAGCCCTTGGCACACAATGCCCTTCCTCTGTGCTGTAAATTTCTAAGCACTGGAATAAATATTCTTTTGCCAGTCTTCCTGGTATAACAGATCAATAGGGATTTTGTTGTAAGTGTACAGCAGTTATAAGATTCTAATGGTATAGATAGATGTCACTGCACTCCAGCTAAATACAACCATTTGAAGCTCCCAAGTCTTCTCTATCCACCAGAAGTTCCCCATTTTATCCCCTCACCACTGGTCAGCTAAAAGGATAGAGCCTTGACTTGAAAAAATAAACTGGAAAATGAGGAACAGAATTAATACTTTCACCTGGTCAGGTAGAGGATCTTCAGACTGACATGTTAACTTTGTATCCCTCACCTGCCTGCACTTGCAGCAATTTTTTAATTTCAGATTTTTACCATTCACAGAGGCACGGTTGGCAGCGCTGTGGTACAGCTGGTAGAGCTGCTGCCTCACAGCTCCAGCGACCCAGGTACGATCCTGACCTCGGCGGCTGTCTGCATGGAGTTTGTACGTTCTCCCTGTGACCCTATGGGTTCCCTCCGGCTGCTCCGGTTTACTCCCATATCCCAAAAACGTATGGATAGTTGGGTTAATTGGCCACTGTAGATTGCCTCTAGTGAGTAGATGAGTGGTAGAATCTGGGGGAGTTGATGGGAATGTGGAGAGAATAAAACATGAGAATAGTGCAGGATTAGTGTAAATGGGTGGTTGACGGTCGACATAGATTTAATGGGCTGACGGGCCTGTTTCTGTGCTGTATCCATAATTCTAACACTACTGTATTTTGACTGTGAATTAAAATTGATTACACATGTACCTGGGCATGGACACTTATGAGTTTTGTCAGCCAGTGACATGACAATGGAGCATCTTGGGCAAGGTGATGGAACTAGAGAGAGACTTCACTGCCGACCATGAGGAACCTCCCACCCCCACCCCAGCGAGGACTGGATCAGTTATGACAAAGAGAATTTAACCTGAAACATTAACTCTGTCTCTTTTTGGTATTGGCATTGGTATTGATATTGGTTTATTATTGTCACTTGTACCGAAGTACAGTGAAAAACTTGTCTTGCATACCGATCGTACAGGTCAATTCATTACACAGTGCAGTTACATTAGGTTAGTACAGAGCACATTGATGTAGTACAGGTAAAAACAATAACAGTACAGGGTAAAGTGTCACAGCTACAGAGAAAATGCAGTGCAATAAGGTGCGAGGTCACAACAAGGTAGATCGTGAGGCCATAGTCCATCTCATCGTAGTCGTTGCTGTAGATTGGAAGATCGATCGCCGGCCCTGTAAGAAGATTTAAAAGAATATTATTAGTAATAGTTAGTGACATAGAGTTTAAATTTAAAAGTGTAGAACGATTATAGTATGGGTAATGAGTAGATCTGTAGAGAGCAGCTTGTGATGAGTCACCGCGCTCCGGCGCCATTTTGATTGCATGACCTGCTGAGAATTTCCAGCATTTTCTGTTTTTATTTTAGATTTCTAGCATCTGCTGATTTTCACTATACCAAGGAGTAGGTTTTGGCAGGTGTGATTGAATGTATTCCTGAGGGTTTCATCACTCAACCTTCTGATTTCAACAGCTCCACCTCCTCTCTTTCAATCCTGATCACACAATGTCTCCATCCTCACAGGTTTGCTGCTTCCCAATTGGAAAAATAGAAAGCCCCTTCCCTTACTGATTGACTAATTTCTGCCAGATAGCTATTTTATCCCCATGCTGATATTTTCATATCTTGATAACAATCGGAAGGGGAACTATTATTAATGTTCCCTCAAACTGTAGAATGTTTAGGTTAACTTTACATTCAGCAATAATTCCCTTTACTCTCCATCTTTGAGTATGTGATCTTGATATAAATGATCAATAATCACTAACTCAAGCTCGTGGGAGATTTGCTTTGCAAATTAGCAATAACAACTTTTTTGCTATTCCTTCTTCCTTCAAGCCAATTATAGGAGTATAATTTTGTGTGCAGTACGAAACATCACCTCTTGGAGCTCCTGAATTTCCCTACTCAATAGAAAATAAGCAAGGGGTGATTTTTACTTCATTCACCTGGCGTTTAGTGGTTAAAATCAGGAAATTATCATCTCATTCAAACTTGATAACTGCCCACCATCATATTGAACACAATGTTCCTTCTGGTGCTCGAGAGGCCATTGTATACAGGTGGGAGTCTAATGCATGCTCTCTATGATGTCATTTGGGATTCTAAGATGGTGTTAAAACCATGGAGTCTTAATAGTAAAACCAGAGATCCTTGCCAGGGGCAAATCTGATGTGTAATTCTTAGGGGATTGGTTACCAGTCGAAGCAGGTCAGATCACAGGTAAATGTTTGATGCAGCACTTTCTGTGGGAAAGTTGGCATGAAGATTTCCTTCTCTGTATTAAGGCCTCGTGGGTTGGTTCTTGATATTACAGTGGGAGAACAATGGAGTTTAGACATCCTCCCATTTTCAGTCATTGGGAAGGTAAATCGGGATGAATACAGGGATAATATTGCCACTGGCCTGGGTGTCTAAAACCAGGCATCACAGTCTCACAGAAAAGAAACAACAATTCAGGACTGAGATGGGAAGAAATTTTCTTCAGCCAGATGCTAGTGAACCTCTAGAAAGGAACCAATGGTGTTGTGGAGACACAGGCACTGAGTATATGTAAGAAGATCAAAAAATGTTTAGACCTTATGGGAATCAAGGGGTGTGGGGTTAATGCAGGAAGGTAGCACTGTAGTTAAAGGTCAGCCAAGATATTAATGAATGGCGAAGCAGGTATGAAGGGCTGAATGGTCTCCCTGCTTCTATGCTCTTACATTCAACTGAAGACTGCAGTCTAGTTTTAGTCATTAATTTGGAGCCATTTCCCTATTACTAAAAAGCAGTTGTCTTAGTCAATATGGTAATACAGCAATGAAATAAGTAATGACATCACGGGAGAGTCAATAGTTAATTTTTCAGCTGTCAAAGATGTTAAGAATAGTTGCTCTTGCACTGATAATATTTTAATTTGGATTCTGGAAATTCAATATCCTTGAGTATTTATTGAACTTGCATCTCTTATCCCAGATATCCAATGGTCAGAATCTCCTTAAGATAAAAGATTTAGCAATGGAATGATCAGAGGCCATTTGCAGATCTTGCTCTCCTGCATTCCAGAATCCAAACACTAGAACTGTATTGGATACATTAAAACGTGAACTGCACGACAGTGGTTGAAGGTTGCAGATGGAATTTAATAAAAGAACATGCATTTTTTCTATTATTAGAAAAGATTTTTTGGCTTTGTGGGTACATAACACAGAGAAACCGGAAAAATACCTGAACTCAGTGGGTTAAGCTGAATAGAGATATTACTTAAACTTGCATTGTATTCCCTGGAATTTAGAAGGATACAGGGTAACGATCGAAGTTTGGAAGATATTGAAGGAAATTGATAGGACAATACAGGAAAATTATGTACATCACAGCTAGGCTACTTAATTTTGGAGAAGGCATCAGACACCTATGTCGTTATTAGAAATTATAACCTCCCAAAAACCTACATTATGCATGCCCCTCTACCTTTTTGGACAAGATAACTAAGTTCTAGAAAGTCTAATCCTGTAATATATCATGTAATGAGACAAAGACCACATTCTCTTAACACCTCAATTATAAGAGGACATAGAGTTTGGAACCAAAGCAGATCTGCGGT
Organism: Pristis pectinata; assembly: GCF_009764475.1. NCBI lineage: Eukaryota > Metazoa > Chordata > Chondrichthyes > Rhinopristiformes > Pristidae > Pristis > Pristis pectinata. The sequence continues at coordinate 22,670,553 of NC_067406.1, forward strand.
TTTAGCACAGCTACATCCAAAGGAATAAATGATTCCATTGTGGCACAAGCAAGCTCCAGCAGTCATCCTCCACTGTTCTTGTTGAATCCCCTGTGAGTTTGGAGCATTTTGTTTAATGGTTCAATTTAATAAGTGAGAAGCAGTATTAGTCTGTCATCACAATTCCATCACTGCCCTCTCACTTAATGCAAAATGTTAAATCAGCTCCAACTGAACACTGCTGGCATCTGCTTATGTGTCCCAGATGTAGCTGGATATTATGATGCACATCTGGGGAAAGTTATCAGGTCTTTGACCCAGAAATATATACAGTGTATTAACATTCCCTTGGCAACATAACTTCAGCTCCTCTGTGACCAAACAAGGCATATATATTTTTCGCAGCCCACGTTTTATTGTGAGGTGTGGTCAGAAGTAAAGTTTTTACAAAGAGCTGTTAACTTTTTTTAGTTGTCTTCATTTCCATAGTAACACAGCAGTCCATTAAATGAGATGTCCATCCGTTACATTAATTTGGCAGACTTTTACAATGTTAAAGCTGTCGGTCACTCTAATCTTTCTGCATCTCTCTTGAAAGACGTGGAACATGCTGGGCTGTTGTTCTACAGAGCTTCCAGTCTGTCACCCAGGGCTGTTCTCTGTAAACCAGCTGAAACACTGAGTGAATGGATGGTAATTGAGAGTGTGAGTGTATCCTGATGCCAGGTCTACAGCCTCAGCATGGCTCACTGAGATACCATCAGTAATCACATTGATTACATCATGGGAAAAGGACTTTTAAGCATGTAACATTTTGGAATGATATAGTGTCAAGGAGCATCTCACAGCAATTCACAGTGACATTATGAAACTAAATGTGACACCCCAGCTACTTAAGAAGATTTTAGGAAAGAGTTATCAAAAGCTCAGTCAAAGAGTTGGATTTCATAGAATGTGGAGAGAAAATTAGAGAGCTGAAGCACTTCAGGAGGAGATTCCAGACCTTAGGGCTGATGGCACAGATACCAATGCTAGGAAAAGAAAATTGGGTTTGTACAATTGTTAGAGATCTTTGAGAGTTATTGCACTGAAGGAGGTTTCAGAGAGAAAAAGATGCAAAGAGCCTTGTAGGGCTGAAAAAGACAGACAAGGTAAAAAGAAACTGCTCATCTAACTTTAATCACATTCCTCTACCTACCTAAAGGTGGGATCGCCAAAGCAAAACCAACTGGTGAAAAGTTATATGGGCGATAACATTTTGACTCTATTAGATAATCAAAATCATCCTTACTGACTGCCCCTGTCCTGACGATGTTATGCAAGCCTATCTTTTGTAAAAGATCTTCATTCAGGTCAAAGTCAGGCCTTGCAATAGTTAATTATGTGCTCACCAGTCACTGAACCCAGGAGCTCCTGCTCCTTAGATCGCAATATATTTGCCACCATAATTCTTCACGCAGCTAATATTACATTTATTGCTTGCAGAGTTCTTTCTGACACTTTAAGGATCCTGTTGTTTCTATTGATTCTGAAACTTAAATTCCCACTCAGCAACAAAGTGTGTCCCTTCCACTCACCAACAGAGAAAAAAATTTATGCTTTGAAAAAATAAAGAACAGGAAGAGAAGTAATAATCTGGAAGATAATAATAGTGATCCTGGACAAGTGAGCAAAAGAGGCAAGATTAATAAATATAAGAAATGCCAGAAATATTCAAAAGGCCAGGCTGCATCAAGGGACAGAAAAAGCAAAGATGATGTTTCAGTCCACAGGTGCTGTCCAACTTGTTGAGTATTTCCAGCATTTTGTGCTTTTATTTCACTTTTCCAACATCTGCAGCCTTTTGCTTTCAAATTAATTATCCCCTATTCCATCCACTGAGAGAGCAATGACTCAGAGAAAGAAAATACAGCTTCATGGATGAGTAAGGGGAGAGAAAAAAATGGAATAAGTGAGGTGTAGCATGTCCTGCACACAAATTCTGACAGGAAAACAAACTGAAACAAGTAGTTTAAACTGTAAGTGCAAATTCACATACAACACAACTCTATTTGCTTGAGGACATTTGTGTCCGAAGATTTAACTGCTGGTCTCAGACCTCTAGCATAACAAATCTAAATCCACATGGAATTCCAATTTGGGGCCAAGTTGTAGGTGTGTTTCAGCTTGTGTGGAAGCTGTTTCAGGGCCAATTCATCTATCATATACTTTCTAATCACAATTCTTGGTATTCTCTCTTTTCCTCATTTGCCTCATATTCCATCTTTCCATTTTCCTATCTCTTTTTATTTTTGTCTTTCTCTGTCTTGTTAATTTCTTACCTCACATCCCCCATATTAATGGTAAGTTCCCGGTTTCTCCAGGTTTGCTGTGCCCTGTTTGTGCTCATGCACATCTCCATCTGTCTCTTGTACACTCATCCATTTTTCCATCTCACCTTTCTTTTAGCTTATGGTCCAAACTCTCTTTCAATGCAGCAGCCAACTTTCATACAATAACCCTCTAATAATAACCAGGTTTATTTATGATGTTGAGTGAGGGATATCTCCATCTCTGGGCATAACTCCTCTAACCTTTTTTGAAATAATGACATGGGATTTTATTCACCTAAGAGGGTAGATGAGGTTTTGATTTAATGTCTCATCTGAAAAACAACACTTCAAGCAGTGCAGCACTCCCTCAGAACTATACATGAGTAAAGCCTAGGTTTTGTGCTCAAGATTATGAACTGGAACTTGAACCCACAATCTTCTGATTCAGAAATCCTAGTCCACACAGACCTTGGTCTGTCCTATAAATTCTTTGTTACTCTACTTCAGGGGAATTCTTGTGCAATTTCTACGTTACATTGACCTCAGTGCCTCATTACAGTCCAAAACTCTATCTGTCTCTTGTTAATGTCCAGCAAAAGAACATCCAGTCACATTGGTTCAGTGTGACCCATATGATCCAGGATCTTGCTTGGAAAGAAATAACTTGAGCTTTATCACTGAATTTGGTACCACGTGTGTACAACATTATTTCCACTGTGAATCTGACTTAATTGTTACTTTGATGATAATCTTGCTGAAGATATATACCATTTATTAACGAATTCAAGCCATTTGTGAATAGAGTAGATGCAAAATCTCACCACTAAGCTCATAACAGAAATAAGATGATTAGTTTTCCACTGCAGTTTGAATCATAGTATAACAAGGAACAGAAGGATGCAATTCATTCCATCTTCGGTAGAGCTGCTAACTTAGTGTAAGGAATAGTACTACAGCAAATTAGAGTGAATAGGTTTATAATAAATAAAATCAGCAAAAAATTTGGAGACCCGATAAGAGTTTGTGGTTTGTGAGGAGATACTTCCACAGGTACTGGGTTATAACTTGTTTGTGCTGACCATTTACATTAGTTATGTTTGCAAAGCCTTGGAAAATAGAAAGCAAATTCTTTACCAAAGTTTAACAGTGGAACATAGGCACAGATCAGAAACAGGCCTTGGTGTAGTGCAGCCGAACTAATAAAGAGCAGAGGCTGGTACCATCCAGACCCTTTTCTTCAAATAACTGCTCTTCAGAGATTAATCAGGTCCTACAAATAAGGTAAATTTTCGTGGCTGGGGACTAAGACTGTGAGAAGTCTATTTTACTGTCTTCTTACAATTGGGTGGATGACTTGAGAGGGTGTTTTTAAATCAGTGACTGATTAAGGACTGTTCCCTATCCCTAAAATCGACTGAAAATTTGCAGCCCAGAGTAGAATCTTGGAAAAGGCTGAAGAAGAGTGTGTGCAGGTGAGAGAGAGAGAAAGAAGGCGAGAGGGAAAGAGAGACAAAGAGTGAAAAGGAAACTTTTTGAGATAGATCCATACTGGCCTTAGACTAGCGTGGCTTAATACCTTGACCAGGTCAAGAACACAACCAGAGAGAAGACCCCATTGCCCTGCTGCCAGAACTGAGCTGAGGCTTTCTTGCCTGACCTGTGCCTGTTAAGGGCCAATGGCGATAGATCAAATATTCATTTTGTCCAGCATGAAAATAGATTATAGCAATTACAGTAACCGTAAGAGTTAAAATCCTACATTAATACCAATCCCCTGCTCTTCCTCCAGAACTCAGTATATTTATTTTTCCTTCAAGTTTTTACCCAATTCTCCGCTAACAACATCCCTTCAACTCTTCCAGATTGCTGTTCTTCATCATAATCTTCTCTACTCCAACAAGAACAGCCCCAGTTTTTAGAAGTAGACTGGCAGCTGTTTTGGGTCAAAAGCACAGAAGCAAATTGTTCTATTGATACACAAGGTTTGGTTGATAACTATACTCCTTCTGTTTTGTCTCGGACTGTGTTACAGGAGATTGACGAGGGACTGCTACACATGCTCAATGCAAATGTACAAATTCAACCAAAAGTGAAAAGCCAAACAGTTACTTGTCATGCTTCATTCCCACCCCCCCCCTTCCCCGCCCTCCCATTCCCATTTAAAGCTCCAGATCGCTCTCACACACTATTTCCATGAGATTCAGCATTTGAAGAAAATGTAGAAACGGGGTTGGGCAGGCAAATGATTCAGCTTGATTAAAAAAAAGCAGTCTGGGTTAATGCACACAAGTCAAGATGGAGATTCCGGTACATATCATCTAGAGTTGACTCCAATTCACCAAATGTCAGCGCTTGTGAAATCAGATATCACATTTGGAAGCATGTGCTCAATAGTGGGGAAATATCTGGGTCTTGGAATGCAATTTGTACTTATTTTAAAGCATGGGTATAAGTTATTTTCCTATTTTTGCATCTGGGTCATTAGAATGGGTCACTTTTCTAGTTTTGTGTTCCCCTCCTCCCATAAATATCAAACACATTTTGGGCAGCTGGAGAGGTTCATTCATTAGTGGAAATGAATTAGTGACCCAAGGGCCTCAACTGCCTGAGGATCTCTGTCAGTTTCTCATTATTACCCAAAGGCAGCAGGGATACGAGTAGACGTAGATCATACTGTGACAGGCTGTATTGCAACAGTTTCATTGCTCTGTTTGACAAAAAAATTATCAAAAAATCTTGGATTTTCAGTCCAATGTACACTATGGATAGTAGCTTCCTGCTTCCCTTTCAAGAGAGGATGCATAAATAGAAATACAGGTACTCCTCTACTTAAAGGCACTGGGTATTAATCAAAGAGATAGACTTCCATATATCAAACCTAGCTAAATCTGGGGCATTCAGTGAATTAACCACTGACAGTGAGGAAAGATAATCAGATGTTGGAATATATCAGATTAATATTGAGCCAAAATAGTGAGGTAAAGTTGCTGTTTTCTAGTGTGACAGCACTTTCACTACATTTTCAGTACAGAGTTCTGATTGTTACTTAAGATAGAGAGATTGCAGTTATTAAAGGGATATTAAACAGAGCAACTGGGATGACTAAGGAAACGGGGGTATTGTGTAATGATGAACGATAATGTAGGAAGGGAACCTGGTGGTGTTCTCATGTGTGGCTGCCACTGTTCTTCTCGATGGTAAAGGTTGCCAGTTTGGGAGATGCTGTTAGCTTAGATGAAATGTACACCCAGCAGCCAATGTGTTCTGGTAGTGGAAGGTGTTTAAGGTGAATACCAATCATTCAGGGTGCTTTGCCCTGTATATTCTCAGTCTCCTGACTTGTTTTGGAGATGAAGTCTTCCAGACATGTGGAGAGTATTCCATCACATCCTTGTGTCATGTAGATGATGGAAAAGCCTTGGGGTATCATGGAGACATAGAGTTGTACCGCACAGAAACAGGACCTTCGGTCCATCAGATCTATGCTGACCATCATGCCTGTCTATACTAATCCCACTTGCCTGCATTAATTCCACATCCCTCTATGCCTTACTCATTCAAGTACCTGTCCAGATGCCTTTTAAATGTTGTTGTTACTGTTACTGCCTCTACCATCTCCTCTAGCAGCTCATTCCAGATACTAACCACTGTGTGTGAAAAAATTACCCTTCAGATCCCCTTTAAACTTTCTCCCTCTCACCTTAAACTATGCCCTCTAGTTTTAGACACTCCTATCATGAGAAATAGACACTAGCTATTTACCCCATCAGGTGGCAAGTCATTTGTCACAGGATACCAAGACTCTCACCTGCTCCTTTAGCCACAGTACTTATGTGGCTCTTGCTTACTTGCATGTGACAGGTATTTTATAGTCTAGTCAAAGGGTTACCCTCAAGCTATTGATGATGGGTCTTGGCCCTTGCACATCAAAGGTAGGTCATTAGTCAGATATTGAGATTTTAAAAGGAATAGATAATGTTGGTAATAATAAATACTGTGTCCAAAGCAGTTGTACCGGAGGCTAGAGTCATAGAGTCAAAGAATCATACAGCACAGAGACAGGCCCTTCAATCCACTATGTCCATGCAGACCATCAAGTGCCCATCTATACCAATCCCACACTGCACCATGTGGGGAGCACTGATTGGAGCACCCGGATACAAAAAGCACAGAGAAAACAGGCACTGAGGAAATGGAGAAGGACCGTTAGTTGACTATTGTATGGAGGTTGGCATGATTTTATTTATAATTTTGCTTTGGAACATTTAGTTCCTGATGAATTTCAATTTTATCTGATGGCTGAGGTGAATAAAGGGAGTAAAAATGGATTGCAAATGAAATGAATGCCATTGTTTATATAAACCTCAACACCCACGGGTTTGACGGTGGTGCCAGCTTCTATGTTGTAATTCCTTTGAAGTGATTTGCTTTCACAAAGCATATCAAGCTTCAGTGACTACAAGCACATGCACAAGCTTGATGGAGAATTCTTATTGAAGAGTCCATTAAAGAGTGATTTTCCTTCACTATCCTGAAAGGGTTTTTTTTATATTGGACTAGCATTGCATCAGGATCTGAGAAGAATTCAAGAACCCATTTTCTTTCTCTATGAGACCAAAATAAGCTGGAAGGAAGTTAAATATAACTGCCTAGAAATTCATTCCACAGTTGGTAGATCTAAATTTGCTGTATAATAGTGGCTGCTTGTTCAAATCATTTTGGAAAATGGTTCCATTGAAGTCATTCCTGACAGCGGCCACCAGTGAACATTCAGTGTCAACCCTGGATGTTAAACACATTACAAATGTTAGGAAGCTAGCAGCTTATAGATGCCATTGTAGGACATGACAAACTTCTGGGCTTCCCACTAATTTCAGAACAAGCTTCTGCTCACCTCCCTGCCGCATCGCTCACCTGCTCAACCAGTTCATGATGTACCTCTGAGTTACTACTCAATGTCAAGGTTCCCACACACAAACTCATACTCTAAGCACAGGAAACTTCTCTCCATAGCAGAGGTTTCTAAAGCTACAAGGCTTAGGTTTAGTATAAGAGGTAGATGATATCTGAAAAGGAAACTGTTCACCTTGAAGATGGTTGGAATCTGTAACATGCTGCATAAGAGGGTGGTGGAGGCAAGTACTCTCACAACACTTAAGTATCTGGATGAACATTTGAATTGCCAAGACATAGAAAGCTACAGACCAAATGCTAGTAAATGGGATCAGTATTGATAGGTAGGAGTTTACTGATTGGTGGTAGAGAGAGTCAGCAGCTTTAAATTCCTGGGCGTTAACATATTGGCTGGCCTGTCCTGGGCCCAGCACATTGATGTACTCGCAAGGAAGGTGCACACGCATCTTTAAGTTTTTACGTTCTTAGAAGGTTAAGGAGGTTTGGTACGTCACCGAACACTCTGACAAGCTTCTACAGATGTACTGTTAAAAATGTCCTGACTGGTTCATCATGGTCTGGTAAGGAAATTCAAATGCCTGGAACGCATGAAACTGCAGAGACTGTGGATTCAGCCCAATATATCATGGGCACATCCTTCCCCACCATCACCTCAAGAAGGCAACATCCATCATCAAAGATCCCCACTGTCTGGGTCATGCCAACTTCTCACATCTACCATCGGGCAGGAGGTACAGAATCCAACACCACCATGTTCAAGAACAGCTTCTTCCCTTCAACAACTCAGTTCTTGAACCAACCAGCACAACGCTAATCACTACCTTAGTATAGCAACACTATGACCACTTTGATCACTTTGCACTCAACGGACATTGTTTTTTAATTGTTTTAATTGTGTCCTTTCTTGTAAAAATTGCGTGTAATTTGTGCTTTTCTTGTGAATGCTGCTTATCTGATGCTATGTGCATGTGATGCTGCTGCGAGTAAATTTTTCATTTCACATGTGCATAATACGTGTACTTGTGCATATGACAATAAACTCGACTTTTGCCTTTGACCTCACATGGAGGATAATATGGAAGGAGTGGAGGAGAATATCAGCCAACGCCAGGCCAAGAAAGCCCAGCAGCTGTTCTGAGACTGGGCAGAAAGTTTATGATCCACAGAGTAGCCATCACGCCCCTCAGCTTGGCACCTCAAAAATTTTAGTAACCTGTTGCAGGAGAATTGTTGGAATGTCGTGGCACCCTCCATGTCCCAATGAACATTGGTAGATTGGTCATGAAGGCAGCAGTTTAAGTTCACATGGTAGCAAGCTGAGCTAGCATGATGGAAGGCTGAACTTCTAAACAGTTAGTTGTTGTTAGGGGAGGAGGTCAGCTGAAGCTCAGGCTAACAAAACAACGTGCAACCTCTTTAAATAGGCCCTCCATCCCCCAATAGGTAATCAGCTTTCTAAAGAGCTTCAAGGTGGCTTAGAATCCTGTACCACTAAATATGAAGTAAATCAGTAATCCGGCTCATTTCCCCAATTTAGTCACTTTACGATTAAAAGCGTATGTAGTAAATATTGCCCCATGTCCCTGTCAATGAAGATTAGCATCCTGCATAATCTTAAATTGTTTCAGATTGCATGGTGAAGAGATTAAGATAAAATAAAGTATTTATTTATTAGTCACATGTACATCAAAACACACAGTCAAATGCATCTTTTTGCGTTACTGAGAATGTGCTGGGTGCAGCCCGCAAGTGTCGCCACTCCTCCAGCGCCAACATAGCATGCCCACAGCTCCTAACCCGTATGTCTTTGGAATGTGAGAGGAAACCAGAGCACCCAGAGGAAACCCACGCAGACATATGGGGAGAACATACAAACTCCTTACAGACGGTGGCAGGGATTGAACCCGGGTCGCTAGCGCTGTAATAACGTTACACTAACTGCAACACTACTGTGCCACCACGAGGTGAGAACGTGGCAGAGCAGATCTTCAACCCCAATCCACTGCTACAGGAATTATGAGGCTTCCCAGTTGAATATTACCAGGTCTGGATGTGGAGTTTCCATCCTGCCTCTTCATTTCACTTGCCCTCAGATTCTCTCCCTCCTCTACATTGCTCGACCTTGTGGCCCCTCTTCACTGCCAGGCATTAGTGCCATCCCTCCCCACCCTACTTCGTTGTCACCTGTTGCCCCTTCAGTGCGATTCACTTCCCCTTGATTGCCATGATAACCCCCCTTCTTTGCCGTCTGTTTTTCTCTTCTATTGTTGTCCACTCCCTGCCATTCCCCCTATTCATTGGCAATCATTTCTCCAGGTCTCTACAACTCCAATGACCTGGATTGTTTTTCTCTTTCATGTTGTTGTTGGCAATAAGTGAAGTGATTGCAGCATTTATTAAACATAGATAAGATCTTTATAAGAATCCCCACCTCCAGACAAGGCCACAACAGAGCCAATATTAGTGGAAGTGTCTCCCGAGTAATGAAGCAACCTCGTCCAGTGCCAAAGGGAGGAGGGATCTCCAGCCAACTTTGCTACTTTCTGGAAAACATGTACAAATTGGAAGCTGAACAACTGAACTGGAATATGTCAGCTATTATAGAGTTTGATTTGAGTCACAGAGTCCTACAAAACAGAAACAGGCCCTTTGGCCCATCATGTCTATGCTGACCCTTTTGCCCATCTACTCTGATCACATTTGCCCAAGTACCCTTCTGTTCCTTGCCTACTTAAGTCTCTATCTTACCATCTCTTAAATGTAGTAATTGGATTAGCAATTATTAATTATTAATTATCAATTATTAATAGCAATTAGTAATTGTAGCAGGTTTGCTAGGGTGGTTCGGGAGGGTTTAAACTAGTTTGCGAGGGGGATGGGAACCGGAGGAGTAGGTCAGAGGAAGAAGGGGATGGGGAAAAGTCAGATCTAACAGGTAGCGAGACTTTGAGGAAGGAGAAGCAGAGTACAGGCTATAAAAGTAGTAAGGCAGATGGGCTAAAATGCATTTACTTAAATGCAAGAAGCATCAGGAATAAGGGAGATGAACTGAGAGCTTGGATAAGTATATGAGACTACGATATTGTGGCTATCACAGAGACATGTCTGACATCAGGACAGGAATGGATATTGAATATTCCTGGTTTTCAGTGTTTTAAAAGGGATAGGGAGGGGGGCAGAAGAGGAGGAGGGGTGGCGATACTGGTCAGGGACACTATTACAGCTGCAGAAAGGGTGGATAATGTAGAAGGATCCTCTCTAGAGTCAATATGGGTGGAAGTTAGGAACAAGAAAGGAGCAGTTACTCTACTGGGAGTATTCTGTAGGCCCCCTGGAAGCAGTAGGGATACTGAGGAGCAGATTGGGAGGCAGATTTTGGAAAGATGTGAAAATAACAGGGTTATTATAGTGGGAGACTTCAACTTCCCAAATATTGATTGGCACCTGCTTAGTGCCAAAGGCTTAGATGGGGTGGAGTTTGTTAAGTGTGTCCAGGACGGATTCCTGTCACAGTATGTTGACAGGCCGACAAGAGGAAATGCCATATTAGATCTCGTTTTAGGTAATGAACTGGGTCAGGTGACAGATCTATTGGTGGGTGAGGATTTGGGGGACAGTGACCACTGCTCCATAACCTTTAGAATTGTCATGGACAGGGATAGGAGCAAAGAGGACTGGAAGATATCTAATTGGGGAAAGGTGAATTATGAGGCTATAAGGCGAGAACTTGAGAATGTGAATTGGGTTGACATTTTTGAAGGGAAATGTACTATGGAGATGTGGTCGATGTTCAGGGATCTCTTGCAGGATGTTAGGGATAAATTTGTCCCAGTGAGGTAGAGAAGGAATGGCAGGGTGAAGGAACCATGAGTGACAAGAGAGGTGGAACAACTAGTTAGGAAGAAGGCGGCAGCATACATAAGGTGTAAGCAGCAAGGATCGGACAGGGCTCGTGAGGAATATAGAGTAGCAAGGAGGGAACTTAAGAAGGGGCTGAGGAGAGCGAGAAGGGGACATGAAAAGGCTTTGGCGAGTAGGGTTAAGGAGAATCCCAAGGCTTTTTACTCGTACATGAAGAGCAGAAGGATGGCTAGAGTAAAGGTGGGTACAATTAAAGACAAAAGTGGGAAGCTGTGCCTGGAAGCTGTGGAAGTGGGTGAGGTTCTCAATGAATACTTCTCTTCAGTATTCACTAAGGAGAGGGGTCTTGATGATGTTGAGGACAGTGTTGGAAACGGTCATGTTCTAGAGTATGTAGATATCAAGAGAGAGGATGTGTTGGAGCTGTTAGAAAATATTAGGACAGATAAGTCCCCGGGCCGTGACAGAATATTCCCCAGGCTGCTTCGTGAGGTGAGGGAGGAGATTGCTGAACCATTGGCTAGGATCTTTGAGTCCTCGTTGTCCATGGGGATGGTACTGGAGGATTGGAGGGTGGCGAATGTTGTCCCCTTATTCAAAAAAGGTAGTAGGGATAGTCCAGGGAATTACGGACCAGTGAGCCTTACGTCTGTGGTGGGTAAGCTGCTAGAAAGGATTCTAAGAGATAGGATCTATGATCATCTAGAGAATCATGGACTGATTAGGGACAGCCAGCATGGCTTTGTGAAGGGAAGATCTTGCCTCACTAGCCTGATAGGGTTCTTTGAGGAGGTGACCAGGACGATTGATGAGGGTAGTGCAGTAGACATGGTCTACATGAATCTTAGTAAGGCGTTTGACAAGGTTCCGCATGGTAGGCTTCTTCAGAAGGTCAGAGGCCAAGGGATCCAGGGAGGCTTGGCCGTGTGGATTCAAAATTGGCTTGCCTGTAGAAAGCAGAGGGTTGTGGTGGAGGGAGTGCATTCAGATTGGAGGGCTGTGACTAGTGGTGTCCCACAAGGATCAGTTCTGGGACCTCTACTTTTTGTGATATTTATTAATGACTTGGATGAGGGGGTAGAAGGATGGGTTAGCAAGTTTGCAGATGATACAAAGATCGGTGGTGTTGTGGACAGTGTGGAGGGCTGTCGAAGCTTACAGAAGGATATTGATAGGATGCAGAGCTGGGCTGACAAGTGGCAGATGAAGATCAATCTGGAGAAGTGTGAAGTGGTACACTTTGGAAGGACAATTCCAAGGCAGAATACAAGGTAAATGGCAGGATTCTGGGCAGTGTAGAGGAGCAGAGGGATCTGGGGGTTCGTATCCACAGATCACTGAAAGTTGCCACACAGGTGGATGGGGTAGTTAAGAAAGCTTATGGGATGTTAGCATTCATAATTCGGGGGATCGAGTTTAAGAGTTGTGAAGTAATGATGCAGCTTTACAAAACTCTGGTTAGACCAGACTTAGAGTACTGTGTCCAGTTCTGGTCACCTCGTTTTAGGAAGGATGTGAAGGAGTTGAAAAGGGTACAGAGGAGATTTACCAGGATGCTGCCTGGATTAGAGAGTATGGATTATGAGGAGAGACTAAGGGAGCTAGGGCTTTACTCATTGGAGAGGAGGAGGATGAGGGGAGACATGATAGAGGTATACAAAATATTAAGAGGAATAGATCGAGTGGACAGCCTGCGCCTCTTTCCCAGGACACCAATGCTCAATACAAGAGGGCATGGCTTTAAGGTAATAGGAGGGAAATTCAAGGGAGACGTCAGAGGGAGGTTTTTCACCCAGAGAGTGGTTGGTGCATGGAATGTGCTGCCTAGGGTGGTGGTGGAGGCTGATACGTTGGTCAAGTTCAAGAGATTGTTAGATAAGCATATGGAGGAATTTAAGATAGAGGGATATGTGGGAGGAAGGGGTTAGATAGTCTTAGGAGTGGCTTGAAGGTCGGCACAACATGGTGAGCCGAAGGGCCTGTATTGTGCTGTATTGTTCTATGGTTCTATGGTATCTGATTTCATTACCTCCTCTGGCAGCACATTCCAGATATCAACCACTCTGTGTAAAAAATTTAACCCTCAGCTCCCCTTTAAATCTTGTACCTCTCACCTTAAACCTATGCCCCCTTGTTTCTGATACTCCTACCACAGGAAAAAGGTGTTGCCTATTTAGCCTATCTATGCCTCTTATAATCTTATGTACTGCTATCAGGTCATCCCTCAGCCTCCTTCATTCCAAGGAAAACAAGCCCTGCCTGTCCAATCTCTCCCCATAACCAAAATCGTCCAATCCAGATGACATTCCTGGCAAATTTCCTCCGTGCTCTCCAGGGCAGTCACATCCTTCCTATGGTGTGGTGACCAGAACTGCACACAATACTCCACGTGCAGCCTAACTAATGTTTTGTGAAGTCACAACATAACATCCCAGCTCATATACAGTATTCTATAGGCAAGCATGTCACGTGCCTTCTTCACCACCCTATCAACCTGTGTTGCCACCTTCAGGGAACTATGGACCTTGACCCCTAGGTCTCTCTGTTCATCAACATTCCTTAGTACCCTACCATTTACTGTATATGTCCTACTCCTATTTGACTTCCCAAAATGCATCACCTTGTACCTGTTGGGATTAAATTCCGTCTGCCAACACTCCACCGAATTTTCCAACTTGAATATGAGTTTCCATTGTAAGTGCATGTGCAAGTGAATAAACAAAATTTATTTCACCACTGGTCACCGACCTCCACTCAGAATACAACCCTTCAACAACCACTCTTTGCCTTCTGTGGGCCAGCCAGTTCTAGATTCACACTGCAATGTCCCCTTGGATCCCATGTCTCCTCACCTTCTCCATAAGCCTCGCATGGGGTACCTTATCAAACGCCTTGCTGAAATCCATATACACTACATCTACTACTCTCCCTTCATCGATGTGCTTAGTCACATCCTCAAGAAACTCAATCAGGCTCATAAGGCAGGACCTGCCCTCAACAAAGCCATGCTGACTATTCCTAATCATATTATACCTCTCCAAATGTTCATAAATCCTGCCTCTCAGGATCTTCTCCATCAGCTTACCAACCACTGAGGTAAGACTCACCGGTCTATAATTTCCTGGGCTATCCTTACTCCCCTTCTTGAATAAGGGAACAACATCCGCAACCCTCCAATCTTCTGGAACCTCTCCAGCCTCCATGGACTACACAAAGATCATCGTCAGAGGCTCCGCAATCTCCTCCCTTGCCTCCCACAGCAACCTGGGGTACATCTCATCCGGTCCCGGCGACTTATCTAACTTGGTGCTTTCCAGAAGTTTCAGCACCACCTCTTTTCTAATATCTACATGCTCAAGCTTTTCAGGCTGCTACAAGGTCCCCACTACAATCTCCCAGATCTTTTTCTGTGGTGAATACTGACGTAGAGTATTCATTAAGTACCTCCGCTATTTCTTCCGGATCCATACACACTTACCCACTGCTGTACTTGATAGGCCCTATCCTTTCGCATTTCATCCTCTTACTCTTCACATACTTGTAGAACGCCTTGGGGTTTTCCTTAATCCTGCCCGCCAAGGCCTTCTCATGTCCCTTTCTGGCTCTCCTAATCTCTTTCTTAAGTTCCTTCCTTTTAGCCTTGTACTCCTCCAGATCTCTAACATTACCTAGCTCTCCGTATCCTTTGTATGCTTTTCTTTTCCTTTTGACTAGATTTATTATAGCCTTCGTACACCACGGTTCCTGTATCCTCTTGTGACTCCCCTGTCTCATCGGAATATGTCTATGCAGAGCTCCACACAAATATCCCTGGAATATTTGCCACATATCTTCTGTACTTTTCCCAGAGAACATCTGTTCCCAATTTAAACTTCCAATTTCCTGTCTGAGAGCCTCATAATTCCCTTTACTCCAAGTAAACACCTTTCTTGCCTGTCTGTTCCTATCCCTCTCCAGTGTTAACATAAAGGAGATAGAATTATGATCACTATCACCAAAATATTCACCCACTGAGAGATCTGACACCTGACCAGGTTCATTACCCAATATCAAATCAAGCACAGCCTCTCCTCTTGTAGGTCTATCTACATACTGTGTCAAGAACCCTTGCTGAACACACCTAACAAACTCCACCCCATCTAAACCCCTCACTGTCTGGAGATGCCAATCGATGTTTGGGAAATTAAAATCCCCCATCACAACAACTCTGTTATTCTCACACCTTTCTCGGATCTGCTTCCCTTTCTGCTCCTCAATAACCCTGTCACTATTGGGCGGCCTATAAAAAACACCCAGCACTGTTATCGACCTCTTCCTGTTCCTAACCTCCACCCGCAGAGACTCCGTAGACAATCCCTCCACAACGTCCACCTTTTCCGCAGCCATGACACTATCCCTGATCAACAGTGCCACTCCCCCACCTCTCTTGCCTCCCCACCCCCCCCCCCGTCCTTCCTGAAACATCTAAAACCCGGCACTTGAATCAACCATTCCAGCCCCAGAGCCATCCAAGTCTCCGTAATGGCCACCACATCATAGCTCCAAGTATCGATCCAAGCTCTAAGCTCATCCACCTTTTTCACAACACTCCTTGCGTTAAAATAGACACATCTCAAGCCTGTCTGAACACGTCCCTTCTCTATCACCTGCCTATGGTACTTACTCCTAGACTCCTCTATATGAGAGCCAAACACCTCTTCTCTAGTCTCTCCAGTATGGATCCCACCTCCCAACAATTCTAGTTTAAACTCTCCCTAGCAGTCATAGCAAACCTTCCTGTCAGTATGTTGGTCCCCCTGGGATTCAAGTGCAACCCGTCCTCTTTGAACAGGTCATACATGCCCCAAAAGAGGCCCCAATGATCCAGAAAACTGAATCCCTGCTCCTTATTCCAATCCCTCAACCACGCATTTAACCTCCTCCTCATTCTGTTCCTATACCCACTGTCGCTTAGCACAAGCAGTAATCCGGAAATTACTACCTTTGAGGTCCTGCTTCTCGACTTCCTTCCGAATTCTCTATAGTCTGTTTTCAGGACCTCATTCCTTTCCCTACCTATGTCGTTGGTACCAATATGTACCACGACCTCTGGCTGTTCTCCCTCCCCCTTCAGGATATCTTGGACGCGATCCAAAACAACTTGGACCCCGGCACCTGGGAGGCAAACTACCTTCCGAGTTTCTTTCCTGTGTCCACAGAATCGCTTGTCTGCCCACCTAACTATAGAGTCCCCTATCACTAGTGCCCCCCTCACTCTTTCCCTACCCATCTGAGCCACAGGGCCGGGCTCTGTGCCAGAGACACTGCCACTGTTGCTTCCCCCAGGTAGGCTGTCTCCCCCAATAGTACTCAAGCAGGAGTACTTATTGTCAAGGGGTACAGCCACAGGGGTACTCTCTAGTACCTGACTCTTCCCCTTCCCCTTTCCCTTCCCCCTCCTGACTGTGACCCAATTGCCTGATTCCGATGTTCCCGGTGTGACCACCTGCCTATAACTCATCTCTATCACCTCCTCACTCTCCCTGACCAGACGTAGGTCATCGAGCTGCATCTTCAGTTCCCTAACACACTCCCTCAGGAGCTGCAGCTCGCCACACCGGGTGCAGATGTAGCCTTTCCAGAGGTGGGGAGACTCCAGGAACTCCCACATCTGACACCGAGTACAGGAAACCGCACTCATACTCCTTCCTTAACTCAAGTCACCTACCTTCCCTCAACCCATTACGCCTAAGCCCCTTGAGCCAAAGCCCAGAACACTCTGCTCCCTTCCTAAAATATCCTTCCTAAAATAAATGTCCTTCCTAAAATATTCATGTCCTTCCTAAAGTTGGATATCCAAAGGTGCTTAAGGTGCTAAATAGATGCATTCCTTTCATTTTCAGTGAGGGTGAAGGAGGGGAAGGTCTACTTTTCAGAACAGAGAGATGCATTGATGAGTTCCCCTATAGGCAACAAGTTGAGGCAGAGGAGAATTAAATACAATACTTCAGCTGGGGGCAATTAGTGCTTTGTGCAGGCCAAGCATAACTTTTTGACTTTTAAAACTCAGAATGCATCCTACCACTTTCAGAGATGTGTGCAGAAAGAAACGTTAACAAACTTGTCTCTTCACACCCTTTCTACCGAAGTATATCACCCCACTGTTTTCTGTATTGAATTTTCATCTGCCTTGTGTCTAGATTGGACTTAACCAAAGCCTTTGGACAGGACCTTACACCTACTCAATTGAATTTAAACAACTCCTGGCATTATTCCAAGCACAGAATTCTCCCTAGGTAATATGGCTCAACATTCCTTCCTGAACCAACAAAGCATTCATTCATTCACTTGTTATGTGGGAACTTGTGTGCAAATTACCAACATAACAGGAGTGATGACACCATGTATGTAATCCATCAATTGCAACATGTTTCATAATATCTTCTTGTGATATAAAAATGCACGACTCTTTCCCATAGCCATCTCCTCTCATTATCTGTATTGCTTACCACGTATCTTGGAGGCAGCAGGTTGCCCAATAAACCTGACAATCAATAGAGGATGCAGCAACTGTAGCGGATGCTTTTACTGGACTTGTATCCACAGGTCTGGTCTATTGATTTAGAGACATGAATTTGAACCCCACCAAGAATTCACAGAGAGAGTTTAAACTTAAACAAATGAAGTCTGAAATCAATAATGGTAACCAGGAAACTACCAGATTCTTGTAAAAAATCTGTCGGGTTCACTAATGTCCTTCAAGGAAGGAAATCAGCTGCACTTCTGGCCTGTATATGACTCCAGACTCATGGCTATGTGGTGCCTTGTGAACTGGCTCAGCAAACTGTTCAATTCAGGAACAATGAAAGCTTGCCCAGACAGTGATGTTCGCACCTCATGAACGAATAAATAAGAGAATTCTTAACTTGAAGTGGGCTTATTTTAAACTGTTCAACCAAGTGTTAGATGGCGGGTTAGGGCCTCCTAAACTTGTGAATTCAGCCAAAGGTACTAAGTGAATGAAGTACTTGACCTCCTTCAGAAGCATGATGTCAGTGTTCAGCCAACCTGCTCCTCTTGAAGTGGAGCTGAGAGGCAGCTAAGAGCACTGGGCATAACCAAGGATTTGGAATCAGCCTATGCATCAGAGTGGGCCACTCCTTAGCTAAATTGTAAAACCCGGGCAACAGTTTATATTTACATAGTGTGCTTAATGTGGCAGAACTTCCTAATGTTCAAGGAATATTGTGGCAGCAAGACACTTAAGACCATAAGACATAGGAGCAGAATTAGGCTCGCTGTCTTGGTGAAGCAGCCAGCATAATCAAAGACCCCATCCACCCGGGATATTCTCTCTTCTCTCCTCTTCCATCGGGTAGAAGATACAGGAGCCTGAAGGCACGTACCACCAGACTTAAGGACAGCTTCTACCCCATTATGATAAGACTATTGAACAGTTGCCTTATACAATGAGATGGACTATGACCCCACGATCTACCTTGTTGTGACCTCGCACCTTATTGCACTGCACTTTCTCCATCGCTGTGACACCTTACTCTGTACTGTTGTTGTTTTTACCTGTACTACATCAATGCACTCTGTACTGACTTAATGTAACTGCACTTTGTAACGAATTGACCTGTACAATCGGTTTGTAAGACAAGTTTTTCACTGTACCTAGGTACAAGTGACAATAATAAACCAATACCAGTACCAATACCAATACATCATTCGATCATGGCTGATTAATTTTTCCCTCTCAACCTCATTCTCCTGCTTTCTCCCTGTAACCTTTGACACCCTTACTAATCAAGAACTGATTAGTAAGAACTCCACTTTAAATATACTCACTGACTTGGCCTCCACAGCCATCTGTGGCAATGAATTCCACAGATTCACCACCTTCTGGCTGAAGAAATTCCTGCTCATCTCTGTTCTAAAGGAAAGTCCTTCTATTCTGAGGCTGTGCCCTCTGGTTCTAGGGAGATATTAAACAAGTGACCAAAAGCTTAATGGATTTATGATGCATTTTAACAGAGAAGAGAGAGAAGCAGAGGGATTAGGGAAGGAACTTCAGAGCTTAGGGCCTGGACAGCTGGAGGAACAGGAACCAGTAACAGGATGATGGGAATCAGTGGTCAGCAAGGCACCAGGGATTTAAGGGAGCACAGTGATGTCATAGTCTGGAGATGACAAATACTTGGATGAGTCATTGGTCTGGGACTGGGGTGCTTTAATGGCTACCACAACATCTCCTCAATATCAACAGGGAAATTAAGTACATCTGAGGGAGGATAAACTTCTGTTGCATGTGGTTTTAGTGAGACCACATCTGGATGACTGGGCATAGTCTTGTTATTTTAAGGAGGAAGTTAATGCATTGGAAGCAGTTCAGAGAAGGTTCACTACTCGAATACCTGAGCAGAAGGTACGATAAGAAGGTTACTTGGTATGATAAGATAGACTCTTGACCTCAGAATCTACCTCGTTAATGACTTTGCACCTTGTTGTTTACCTGCACTGCACTTTCTCTGTAGCTGTGACACTTTATTCTGCATTCTTTTCTTTTTACCTTGTACCACCTTAAAGCACAGTGTAATGAATTGACCTATATGAACAGTATGCAAGACAAGTTTTTCACTGTACCTTGGTACGTGTGACAATAATAAACCAATACCAATTCCAGAATAGACAGGTTGCCTTTAGAGTAAAGGTTGGACAGGCTGGGTTTGTATCCACTGGAGTTTAAAATGGAGAGAGCAGTCTTGATTGTAACATGTAAGATCCTGGGAGGTCTTAACTGGTTGGACGTGGAGAGGATGTTTCCTCTTGTGTCCATTTATCAGAGATGAGGCAAAACTTTTTCTCTCAGAGGGTCCCGACTCTTTGGAATTCTCTTCTTCAAAGGGCAGTGGAGGCAGAATCTTCGACTATTTTTGTCAAAGGTAGATAGATTCGATAAGCAAGGAGTAGAAAGGCTACTGCCGGTAGACTGGAATATGAAGATGAGGTCATAATCAGATCAGCCATGATCATATTAAATGGAGGAGCAGATTTGATGGGCCTACTCTTGCTTCTAATATGTATGCTGGTATTTTGTATGGCCACATAATGATCCAGCCTTAACCAAGGAAGCATTCCATTTAACTTTTTCTGCACATTTTCTAAGCCTTCATTTCCTTCCCAAAGTAGAGTGTCCAGAATTTGTTGCAATACTCCAGCTGTGGTAGAAACAGTGCAGAATAAAGATTCCTCCATTGTTTTCACCCTATCCTCTTGCTGGAACTGTTACTGTGTACAGCAGGTGCATTAGTTAAATCGGGCACTGCAGATCTGAAAGGTCACAGCATCTGGCCCCCATTCAAAACATTAAGTACACATTGCATTATATTTCACAACTACAATGCTATGTGAGTAATCCTGAATGAAAGGCTTTCTTTGAATCATGCAGAGCAAAATTATAATTTGCTACAGGCTTCTTAAGTGCTGAAATGCGGAATGTTTTCTTTAAGCTGTGGCAGTTCTTCTAAGTTGCTAAAATTGTAACACAGAAACCCATTTTGCATAGCCTCTGGTTGCCCACAGCTTTTGTTCTTTAGCACTGGAAAGAGGGGTGCCTCTGAGTTTGTCGTGTTGCAGTGATAGTGCTGGAGCAACGCTGATGAATTAGCTAAGTATATTTTATGATAGGTGGCACAATGGCACCAAAGCCTCACAGCTCCAGGGATCTGGTTCAACACTGACCTCAGGTGCTGTCAGTGTGGAATAGGCAGGTTCTTCTTATGACCGTGTTGCTTTCTTCCAGGCACTCTGGCTTCCTCCCACATCCCTAAGAGGTACTGATGGGTTAGTTGGCCGCTGTAAATTACCCCTAGTGATAATAGAATCAAGGAGGTATTGTTGGGCATGTAAGAGAGGACAAGTTGCAGGGTAGAAGGAAATAAGGAGAGCAGGAATGGGAGTAATGGAATTGCTCAGCTGGGATCTGAACTGGACCTGATGGGCCAAACCACCTCCTTCTGCGTATTAGCTGTAAATTTGTCTCTCTCGCTCTTCACTTAAGGCTTTCCTGTGAGATGTGTGAGCTTCGTGACACATCCATTTCTTGGGAAAGTCCTTACGCAGTCTTTTTTAATGTGCTGATGAATGAGCTGTGGCCATTAAGAATGTTGTCAGGCTGGGTGTGAGAAACAGTACTGTTGTCATGTTAGATGATAGTTCCTTGCTTCATATATAATTAATTGGCCAGAAATCTCACCTCCTGCTGGTGCGCCTTTCAACTAAACATCCTCAGGGTTGTAACCAACCTCTTTAAATCATAGTGATTTAGGAAGAGAACGAAATGCCTGAGTAGTGCACAGAATTTAGGCACACTATAGATTGGTTGAGAACACAGGAAAGTAAATAACCTATATGGGGATCAGGGTGAGCAAAAACAACTTACATCCAGATACCCAAAGCCTTGGATATCTTATCTTTATATCAGCAGAGAGAAGGAGAGAGAACTTAGCACCACTGAGGTGAATTTGAAGGATCATATTGCAGAAAATCTTGTAAAGGTCATTGCAAAATTCTTGCAAAGTAAAGGAGATAATTTTTGAATGTGAATGCTGTGGACAGTACCCATTCCCTGGGGAAGTCCTAACAAAGTTCTTCCAATATGAGGAAAGAATGGTCCTGAGCCCATTGGCATCCCATGTTGGAGATTATGAGGGTTGTCACCCAAGATGAAATAGAAAGATCCAATCTTGCGCATGACTAAAGGTGTCTCACCTGGATAACCAACCTGGCAGGAAAGCTTTTGTCCCTCAGGAGTTGCTAAGGTAGTTTCTATTATTTTTAGCTTAATTCTGTCATACTTTATAAAGCACATTAATGGTAATTCTGTTTTGAGATGGTATTGTAGACTGGGGGGACAGACCACTGTGGCAATTTTTCACATACAGAGATTTGCTAGTGTTTTAGCAGAAAACTGTATGTTGCTGCTTTTGCTGTGCTTTCACCCTGTGCACTCATTACAACAAACTGAGCATGCTCCCAGTAGAAAGTAACTGAATGTTCCAATATTCTCAGACTTACATTAAGGTGTTTACTGCCCTGATGTCATGCATTCTCACAGGAATTTCTCTCTCCAGTACATGTTGATCTTTCCATATGAAGCCTCAGCCCAACACCTCAAAGCTCTCTCAAAGGATTAAAAATACAGGTTCAGGTGTGAGTACACCAGTATGTCTGGCATTTGGTCAATGCAGGGCTATTTCCTTACCTCACCTGCCGTGTTGTAGGCTTGGAGAGAGTTACAGCAATAAGGAAGGATGAGAGCATCAAGAAACATGAAAAAGGGATGAGAATTTTAAGATATTGCTAGACCAGGAATTTAGGACAGTGAGTGCAGGGGTAATGGTTAAAGTGCATGCATGCAGGCGGAGTTTTGGCTAAGCTGAAGTTTCTGGAGGCTGAAATGTTTGTTAAAGTTATAATCAAAGTAACATTTTGTTGGACTACAGATATACACTTTATTAAATACATGCAACATGATGAAGGGTTGAGAATCTGAAACAATGATATTCAGGATATTATGCAGGATTGCTTGGGAGTTGCAGTTAATACCATAATGTCAGCCCTGAGAATTGGGAATGCTCCAGCCGATGCTGATAATGCTAAATCACAGAAGGCTCTTTATTTTATGGGGAAATAACCCTTACCTGCTCGGCCTTAAACTCATCTGTTAGTTCAAGAATATTATTTATCAAAGGTGTGGACTGCTGGTCATTTGTCATTATTATATGCTTCAGTGGACACAGTGTATAAGAGGGTTATAATTATCAACGGGCCTGCAATACTTGGGAAGAAATGGAAAACAGGAAGTATTCAATCAATTCCAGAAGGATTACAATCCTCCTTTATACGCTCGGATGTTTGTAAAAGTTCTAAGGCATGTAAAATTGTGCCGGGTTTCAGCTGTATACTTTATTGACCGCAGCTGCAGCAGATTATCTGACTGTTAACGCTCAGACAACATTCATTTTATAATTTGCCTAGCACCCTTGTGCACTGCAAATGTCTTCCTTATGCTGCTGGTCATATAATCTACACCAGCCATATAAAAAGACTATTCATCTTGTTTCATGCTAGCTCTGGTGGAATACATAAGTTTCATATTAACTATAAAATTCCTACTTGCGGTGTCTTCGTACAATAGGAATCGTCAGTTAAAAGGCCAAACTGTCATTCTAGGCCTCCCACTGTGCTGTTAAGTTCTATGATCCTTTAGTTCAAGACGATAACTAAGTTAGATTTGTGAGGAGTCTGGAGGAAAGGTATTCAATAGCAGTTTAAATCATATCCAAACCAGAGGCAGACTTGCTCATCTTTAAAGGCACAGTTTGAGAATGATACTGTGCTGGACATTGAATGACACTTGCCTAGAAACCTAATCTGCTGAACAATTTACAAGATCAAACCTGGTAAATCCCCTCCCTTTCATGGAAAAGGTCCACAATTTATGCTCAATTAAACACTCCCCAGGGAAACAGCACCATTTGTCTGGTGTTTGGAGCTTTAATTTGAGGCACTGTTAACACATATCCAAGGGACGTTGATTGCAACTGCTAACATTTAAGTATGTTTCTGATTCTTAACAGCCTTTAGAGCTGCTGTTCCTAAATGTGATGTCACAGGTGTTGATCCAACCTCAGGTCAACATCTCATCTATTAGGCTTAGCACAAGATGATACTTATTATTTCACAATCCTGGTGTATTAGACATCAGCTTGTATTCATTAAAGCCCAGCAGCATGGGAAAAAGGAATGCTTGCTGGCTTTGTTCAGCCAGGTTTTGTAAGCTTGACATAAGGTGATTAAAACACTTTATCATTTTTACTTTTGTTCTCAAATAAATAGTCATGCAGACAAGTAAATCCTGAACTGGGGGATTTGTTTAATCTGAAAAAAAGTGGTCTAAAAAAATGAATGTGTGTTATTTATAGAATGATACAGCACAGAAAGAGACCCTTCAGTTCATTGAGTTTGTGTGGCTCTTGAAGATGCTATTGAATGAGTTTCATTTTACTGCTCATACACTATAGTTGCACAACGTTTTAAAAAAATATTCAATTTCCTTTGAGCAGTTGTTGCTGAACTTGTTTCTCGCCACCCGTTCAGGTCGTGTGAGCTGTTATTCCCACCAACAGATCCAATACAGAGCCAATCCCAGTGCAGATGGGGCTAGGTGAGGCTGTGTCACTGCATCAACCTTCCTTTCAACCTTCCTTGCTGCAGTATTCCACGTCACCTCTGATAAGGTCCCTGCTGGACTGCAGTTAATTTCTAGGATGAATGGGGAACTGTTCAACTCTCGTTGGAGGCACCTTTAAGCACTGGTGAAGCACCATCAATGCTGCTTCCTCTAAATGTGCCAAATCCGCTGGCAGAATAGGACAATGTCAGCCAACATCCTCAGCATCAAGGCTCTGACACCCAACCAGCTCCAGTGGCAGACCACACTACCTGCCAACAACAGAATAAAGCCCACAATAACTTAAATAACTGCCATACTACCCCCATCGAGCTCCTCCTGTCTCTTCTATGGTGGAGTGGGCAGTTCCCACATAGGACATTGGTCAACTTACAACCACAGAGCTTTAGTGGATGTTTTGGCAAGTGCCTTAATTCTTTGAGCTCAGGATGGCAATCCTCTCATCAGTGGAAGTACTTGCACCATGTCTACACTGTCGAGGTGACTCATAATTTTGGCCATTTCTATCACAAGAGCAAGTTGATAAGGCAATTATGAGATACTCCTCTTTGTAAGTAGGGGAATTGAATAAGAAATCCTTGAACTTCTATAAATCCCTGCTTAGACCTTAGCTGGAGTAGCATACACAGATCTGAACACTACACTCTCAGAAGAATGTCAGTGTCCAGGAGAGGGAACAGATAAGGTTCACCAGGATGATATCGGCACTGATGGAGTCAACTGTGCAGAAAGATTGGGGAACATTGGATTACTCTTACAGCAGAGAGGGTGAAGGGTACACAAAATAAAAGGATTCAAATATGAGGGATTTTGATGGAGCAATCAAGGAGAAAGCTTTTCCTAAGTGGGTGAGTACCCAGAGGAAATGGCTTTAAAATTCATTTTAAAAAAGAGAAGAAATAAAGAGATATATCTTCTTGTATTGGGAACTAAAGATCTGACACCCTCTGAATGGGTGTTAGAATCAGATTCCATCCAAACTTACAAAAGATAATTGGACATGGATTTAAAATGGAGTTTTTTTCAGGCTTATGGTGGATAAAAAAAAAGAACTGGGGTTGTGATCAAATTGGATAGCACCAACAATGAGACAGTTTGGACTGTAGGATTCTATGATTCCACAGCTTCACCATAGCCTTCTTTCTTCATTCAGGCTATTCAGTTTGTTCGACAGAGTCATAGAGTCATACAGCATAGAAGCATGAATTTTGGTCCCACCCACTTGTGCCAGTCATCAAGCAACTATCTGCACTAATCTGATGCTAATCCTACTTTATCTCTCCTGATTCATTTCAACCTCTTCCAAATTCTACCGCTCACCTACACATTGGGGGCAATTTACAGCGGCCAATTAACCCACATGTCTTTGGGAGAGGAAACTGGAGCACCCGGGGAAACCCACACGGCCGCAGAGAGAACGTGCAAACTCCAAGCAGACAACATCTGAGGTCAGGATTGAACCCGGATCGCCGGGGCTGTGTGGCAGCAGCTCTACTAGCTGCACCGCTGTGCTGGCCCTGAATCTCTTTAATCTCTCTTTCTCATGATCTCCTACATTCAGGATGTTGTCCACAAGATGACAGCTGTTCTGCATGGGTGCCAGAATGAGCTATTATTAGCGTTCCCTTGCTATTACTTACAAGTGCAATGGGAACCTTCTGCTAAGATATTCATAATATGTTCAACCAACTAAGGATGTGCAGGAGCTGAAGATTGTAGGGGTCCAGAGAAGCTGGTGGGGGGGGGCTAAAGGTTGCAGAGATCTATTTATTTATTTAACTATTTGTCGATCGATCGATCTATCTATCTATCTATCTATCTATCTATCTATCTATCTATCTATCTATCTATCTATCTATCTATCTATCTATCTATCTATCTATCTATCTATCTATCTATCTATCTATCTATCTATCTATCTATCTATCTATCTATCTATCTATCTATCTATCTATCTATCTATCTATCTATCTATCTATTTCCATGTTAGATTTCAGTTCTAGCTATAAATCAAAACTTTCACATGACCAAGGATTGATTTAATAAATTGTACCAAAGGCACTGATTTCTGACCATTATCCTCACACTTTTACTATAAATGAACGTACGCTCCATAGTTACCAATGCAAGTTCATGGAAGATGAAAAGCATGTGCCTTCTGTGGTGTTATTTTGCTTTCCCGTAAAAGTTGGGCATCTTCCTGTGCTGACATACATCGATCACTACTTGGGAAAATGGGGTGATCCCAGATCTTTCTCTTGTCCTATCAGTATCACACTGTAGTTCCTCGGGTCGGAAGTGGGCTCCCTGTGACTTGTCTTTAGAGGATATACAGCTCAACCACATCAGCTACCGAGCAGACATTGACTGTTTCTGTGCTGTAGCCAGAGACATGATACGTGGCACCAATTAACTGTATAAAAATACCCCAAAGAGCCAGAACAGGAAGAAAATAATTACATAAAATGATAAATTAGTTTGGTACTAGGAAAAATATTGACACTCAAGCAAACTCATTGCACTTATACATACAACTTTGAGACTTAATATTAGCGGAAGAAAAAAACCTGTGTTGCCACAAGCCCCTGGTTTCATTTTTTTTTGCTTGCTATGCCTTTTTGTCCATTCTCAAGCTGGCTATGATTGCTCCTGACCTGCTGCTCGGATTTGGCTCACACTAATCAAGGCCCTGGAGACTTTCTGCACAGGAGAGCCAACATTGCTATAATCGAGACCGTTGTAATCACTTTTTGTCATTGCAATTTTTTTTAACCACAACCACAGCTGTCTGCCTGTGTTCCTATCTAACTTAAACTCTGCATTACTGAGCTGTGTTGTAACCCATGCTGGAACATAACAAAAGTATCATCATTTGCCCCCTGTACTCCATCTGAGGTTCAGTAAAGTCACTGGCCTTCATTTGCTCTTCACTTACCTTTTGAAATCAGCCCAGTACATTATTCCTGTAAGTGGTTTCCACTCAGAAGATCTGATTTCCCTAAATTGCACCCAGCCTCATCAATGTTTTCTTTGTATTGTAGTTGGATCCAGATGAGCAATATTCCATTAAATCAACTTGATATTTTGATGTAATATGTTTATGAGAAACAAATCATATGGAAAATTGAATAAGAGTACTTTTTCTAGCTTTCAAACTCCCTATTATCAATGTATTCCATTATCTTGAATTATCACATTTTTTAAATTGATTCTGCTTGTTGTCTTCAACCTTAGGGCTTGAAATTAAGTGATGTACAGATGGTAAAATTATCTGACTCCTTTTCTTATATAATGTAGTTTCAGAGAGCTTCCCTGTCTTATTCTAAGCCACGATAGTAAAGTTGGACAGCACCATCTACAATTAATGCTAGATCAAGAAGAGAGAATGAGATAAGGATTTGCACAGGGGTGCCAGGGATGGTGGTGGAGGCTGATACAATGGAGGTATTTTAGAGGCTCTTAGATAGGCACATGAATATGCAGAGAATGGAGGAATATGGACTATGTGCAGGCAGAAGGAATCAGTGTAATTAGGCATCATTAGCTTAATTAGTTCGGCATAACATCATGGGTTGAAGGCCCTGTTCCTGTGTTGCACTGTTCTATGTCTGCGTTCCATAGTGGGGTGTGATACCATGGGGTAAGTTTGTATGTGTACTACATCCTTGTTATGTTGGTCCTGTCAGAGCACTTTCCTACCTTCATTGGAACATTTAGAGGCATTTCTAGTGGAAGCTGGCTGTGAGGAGTGGGCACTGCCATAATTAATCACAAGCATATGCATTTCACCTCTTTTCAAATAATTAAATCCCACAAATGCTGCTGGGTATTTTCCAGCATTTCCTGTTTTCATTTCAGATTTCCAGCATCTGCACTTTCTTTGTTTTTTGATTAATATTTTATTACAATTCAATTTTGAAATTAAAATTACTTAATCCTAGATAGTGAACCCTGAAGTTGGTTTCGGCCTGGTTCTGGGCAATAAAACGGTCAGTAACTTCCTTTAGAATTGGATTTTTATTTGAATTGTTGCCTTGAGCTACTGGTGCATGCCCCGCCTCTTTGCTTCACTTTGGGCACGGTAGCGTAGTGGTTAGCCCGACGCTATTACAGCGCCAGTGATTGGGGTTCGATTCCCGTCGCTGTCTGTAAGGAGTTTGTATGTTCTCCCGTGTCTGCGTGGGTTTCCTCTGGGTGCTCCGGTTTCCTCCCACATTACAAAGACGTACGGGTAGGTTAATTCGGGTTCAAAGTGGGCGGCGCGGACTCGTTGGGACGGAAGGGCTTGTTACCATGCTGTAAGTAAAATTTAAAAAAAAAATTTTTTTAAATTGATCAATTGTATGTAAAGTGCATTATGGCACCCAGAATTTACAAAAGGCACAGCATTCATTCAATATTTCTCTTTCTTCATAATTCATTTGAAGAGCACTTCAAGGAACACTTGCAGACTTCACAGCTTACATGCATCCTGCATCCTTTTTGTGTTGGTGAGAGGTTCAAACACCAGGGAACAGAAGTCAGGAGTAACATGCAGTTAACCGTATGAAGAGAAATCAATCAGAACTTGTTGATCCCTAGGGTAGAATTGTGAAATAAGTTTGCACGGAAAACCTTTGCAAGAGAAATGAGTTCAGGAGGCAATGAGATGCAGTTCCAGAGAAAGGATGGAAAACTGCAGTGAGAAGATTTGTAGGTGGATGTTAAGATCAATCAAAATACTAATAGGCTCACTTGCCCTAATTAGCGGTGGACTCATTTCTCAAGAGGGCTTAACAATATTAAGTGGGAGCAGAGAATGTTGGGGGAGGGTCACCACTGAACAAAAGGAATATTATTGTATCATTCCTGTAGCATGTATAAACTATCACATCTATAAAGCAGAATAAAAGAAGAGCAAAATCTTTTTTTATCATCACAGTGGAAAGATTGATTGTTAATGAGACACACACATATTTTTATGCCTCTCATAAACACTGAATTAGACAGAATTTTCAGGGATCAGTCAGATTATTACTTTGTTAGAATCCGACATCTATCTGAATTAATCACTGAAGCATTCCCATTGGAATTAGTTCCACGGTTCCTCGAGTGATATGCACATTAAGCAAACTTATTGCTTTACAGTGATGCTGTTCACTTCTTTCTGGGTCAGACCCACTTGTGTTAATTTGAATAGGCCCTGAAAATATAGATAATTTCAGACGATTCTGTGTATGTGTTTTATCGAGAGTACACAGGACAGTCATGACAGTCATGTCAGGACAGAAGCATGTCACTTGCCTATTGTGCTTATGCCACACCCATCTCCAGCCTACACTATCAGAATAATCCAGCCTATTTTCTTCTACTTCTTAAATTTCACCTATCATCTACCAGCCTCTGTCTCACCCCTCCCTCTCACTTCTATAAGCTGGCTACCTTCCCTCTCCACTCCCAGTTCTGATGCAGAGCCTTGACCCGAAACATCCCTTTGCCTCCACAGTTGCTGTTTGACCCGCTGAGTTCTTCTAGCAGTTAATTTCTTTCTCCAGATTCCAGCATCTGCAGTCACTTGTGTCTCCATCTCAACAGCGTATCCCTTCTGTTTGTGCTGTTCACATCAACTACCCTTAGAGTCTACGTTCACACTACTCTGGGTAAAGAACTCTTGCCTGAATTGAACTTATTAGTTACTCTGTATATTTAAGAGTCTGGATATTTGTCTCCATGCTGAAGATATATATTTCCGTATTTCACACTTGTGTCACTTTGTGTTGGGCTGCACTTTTTCTGTGCTCTGTTATGTAGCTTGAGAGATGCCAGTTTTGAAACTAGTTATTTTAAGGAGATAAAACAAAACAATGAAATGAAAGCTAAGATCTTCATTTGGAGGTCACATTAAGTGACCTGACTGCAACTAATTCAAGACCTTGTGCTGACCAGGATCTGCACTAGGCTAAAGTACATAACCTTGTGCTTTGGTATTTATGATATCTGTGAATTTCTTTGGAATGAATAAATAAACACTATTTTCTCCTAAAGATTCAAATTATACAATTCCTTGCCCCTTACAGATGTTGCTTGACCAACTGAGTTCCTCCAGCAGATTGCTTGATGTTCTAAATTCAGCTGTTCAGTGACAGAGTGACTTGGGACATTTCCTGATGGCCAGTCCAGCTCTGCATCCAATGACTTTCTCATCCAACAAGTCACTGTCATTTCTCATACATTTTATAGAAACATAAAATAGGAGCAGGAATAGGCCATTCAGCCCTTTGAGCCTGCTCCACCGTTCAACATGATCATTGTTGATCATCCATGGTCAGGGTTTGGTACCCTGTATGTTGGTATCTTGTTCCCGCCTTCTCCCCATATCCCTTGACCCCTTTGGCACTAAGAAATATATCTACCTCATTCTTGAATATATTTAATAATCTGGTCTCCACTACTGCCTGTGATAGGGAGTTCCAGAGCTTCATTACCCTCTGAGTGAAGTAATTTCTCTAGATCACAGTTCTAAATGGCTGAGGCTGTGATCTCTGGTTCTGGAATCTACAACCATAGGGAACATCCTCTCTTTATGATGTCTCCCTAGTCCTGTTAGAACTTTACGGGTTTCAATCTGCTCCTCTCTCATTCTTCATTATTCCTGTGAATATAGGCCAATCAACCCAATCTCTTTTCCATTCAAGAATCAGTCTCGTAAACCTTTACATTTCCTCCACAGCACTCTATCCTTCCTTAGATAAGGAGACCAAAATTACACACAGAACCCCAGAAGGGATCTCACCAAGGCTTTGCATAGCTGCAGCAGGACATAAAACATGGAACAATACAGCACAGTACGGACCCACTATATAAACACCTCCTCCATGATCAATCTAACCCTTCCCTCCTGCACAGCCTATATCCCTCCACTTTTCTTACCTCCATGTACCTATCTAAGATCCTTTTAAATGTCCCTATTGTATCAGCCACCACCCACGGCAGTGCATTCCAGGAACCCACCACTCTCTGTGTAAAGAACCTACCTCTGACATCTCCCCTGAACATTCCTCCTCTGACCTTAAACGGATGTCCTCTGGTATTGGCTATCGCTGCCCTGGGGAAAATGTGCTGGCTGTCCACTCTGTCTATGCCCCTCATCCTGCATCGGTCCAAAGAGAAAAGCCCAAGCTCGCTCAACCTTTCCTCATAGGACATGTTCTCTAATCCAGGCAGCATCCTGGTAAATCTCCTCTGCACCCTCTCTAAAGCTTGCACATCCTTCCTATAATGAGGCGACCAGAACTGACCACAATAATTTAAGTGTGGTCTAATCAGAGTTTTATAGAGCTGCAACATTACCTCACGGCTCTTGAACTCATTCCCCCAACTAATGAAGGCCAGCACATCACAGGCCTTCTTAATCACCCTATCAACTTGCATGACATCTTCATCTTGTACTAATATCTTCTTGCAATGAAGGCCAACATACTCTTGCCTTCCTAATTGCAAGTTACGCCTGAATGCTTGCTTACATCAACTGTTGTACATGAACACTGAGGTCTCATTAAACCTTCCCTTTTCCCTACCTATCATCATCCAGATAATAATCTAACTTTCCGCTTTAAGATTTACGTGTACATTGGAACACACTGCGGAATGCATCTTTTTTGCGTAGAGTGTGCTGGAGGCAGCCCGCAAGCGTCGCCACACTTCCGGCGCCAACATAGCATGCTCACAACTTCCTAACCCGTACATCTTTGGAATGTGGGAGGAAACCGAAGCCCCCAGAGGAAACCCATGCAGACATAGGGAGAATGTACAAATTCCTTACAGACAGTGGCCGGAATTGAACCCGGGTCACTGGTGCTGTAATAGCATTATGCTAACCACTACACTACCATGCCTGCCCCTCTATTGTGCCTGCCCCTAACATGTTTAACATGAGTAAATATGTGATTAGCCACTTTTAGAACCAAAGTGAATAATCGCATATTTATCCATGTTAACCTACATTTGCCATGAATTTGCCCACTCACCCAACTTGTCTAAATCACATTGGAACCTCTTTGCATCCTTTTACACACCTCACACCCTTCAGCTTTATGTTGTCTGCAAACTTGGTGTTACACTTAGTTCCCTCAAATCTTTGATATATATTGTGAATAGTGAGGGGTCACACTGATCTCTGTGGCACCATGCTAGTCACTCCCTGCCACCTGAATAGAACATTAGTTCCTGCTCTCTGTTTCCTCAAACCAATTCTCAATCCATGCCAGTATATTGACTAAATCCCATGACATTTAATTTTGTACACTCACCTCTTATAGCAATGTACAGCACAGAAACAGGCACTTTTACGCCCCTCCCCCTCCCACCTCCTTGTCCATGCTGACTGTGATGGCTATCTATTGCTAATCCCAACAACACAAAATGCTGGAGGAACTCAGTGGGTCAGGCAGCATCTATGGAGAGAAATGAACAGTCGAAGTTTCAGGCCGAGACCCTTCATCAGGACTGATGCTTCGGGCTGAGACCCTTCATCAGGACTCCGATGAGGGGTCTCGGCCTGAACCGTCAACTGTTCATTTCCCTCCATAGATACTGCCTGACCCGCTGAGTTCCTCCAGCATTTTGTGTGTGTTGCTCCAGATTCCCAGCATCTGTGGTCTCTCTTGTGTCTCCACGGTGTTAATCCCATTTGCCTGCTTTGGTCCTCATTCCCTCTCTGCCCTTCCTATTCAAGTAGCTGTCCAAACACCTTTTAAACATTGCAATTATACGTATATGTCTCTACCACCTCCTCTGGCAGCTTGTTCCAGATAATCATCATCCTCTGTGTGAAAAATTTACCCCTCATATCCTTTAAATTTCTCCCTTCTCACCTTAAACTTTTGCTGTCTAGTTTTAGACTCCCTGCCCTGAGAAAAAGATTCTGACTATCTATCCTTCCTATGCCCCTCCTAATTTTGTAGACTTTTATAAGATTATTCCTCAGCCTCCTAGGTTCCAGTGAGAATAAACCCAGCCTATCCAATCTCTCCTTCTAACTACAACCTTCCATTCCAGGCAACATCCTGGTGAATCCCCTCTGTATTTTCTCTTTTGTCGTCACACCCTTTCTGCAATGTGGTGACCAGAACTGTACACAGTACTTTAAGTGCAGTCGAACCAATGTTCCGTGCAACTGCAAACATGACGTCCCAACTCTTATATTCAGCGCCTCAGCCTATGAAGGTAAGTAAATCAAATGCCTTTTCTCTGCCCTGTCCACCTGCGTCATCACTTTCAGGGAGCTATGGACCTGCACCCCAAGGTCTCTCTGTACATCAAAGCTCCTAAAGTCCCTGCCATTTTATTTATCCTACTAGAATTTGACTTCCCAAACTGTTCTGCCTTCATCAGTTTTCTTAGCTATCTCCTTTAAAAATTCAATCCAATTTGTGAGATTATGTGAAAACTTATCAAAATCCTGAAAGTCCAAATACAATGCCGCCACTGGTTCTCTATCCTGCTAGTTGCATCCTCAAAAAACTCCAGTGGATTTGTTAAGCAAGATTTTCCTTTCATATCCTCATGGTGACTTTGTCCACTCACGTTAATGCTTTGCACGTGTTCTGTGATTACATCTTTTGTAATAGATGTTAGCATTTTCCCTACTACTGACATTAAGCTTCTGGTAATTCCCTGCTTTTTTCCCTCTTTCTCCTTCTTTGAATAGTGGGATTACATTTGTCAGTCTCCAATCTGTAGAAATGGCTCCAGAGTCTAAAGAATTTTGGAAGATGACAGCCAAGGCATCCATTATTTCCAAGGCCACTTCCTTACTCCGGAATGTAGATTATCAAACCTTAGGGATTTGTCAGCCTTTAGCCCCATTCATTTCCCAGGAACCATTTCTTTAATAAGACTTATTTCTTTCAGTTCCTCCCTCTCATGTTTTCAAAGTTCAGCACTGTCATCATTTATCAAGTCCTTTAACAAGTTCGTCACTCAGCCTTTTTAAATGGAATATTAGTTGAGAGAACCAATCAAAAATGTGATATTGCCAAACAAAGTCACAATGAGTTATGATTTGCCCAGATGTTGCAAGCGGGTGAATTCCTATCAAAGTATTGATCCGTGCTGTTCCAAATTAACCAAAGACTGATACACAGCCAATAATTTCTTTACCTGGCAATTTCAACAAAACTTTTAGCTGTAAGTCAACAGCAATCTGAGTTGTCAGTTCAAACGTTGGCTAAATTTTCAATGCACAATAATGTGCCTGATTGTTATTTGGACATGTGCTTTGCAGAATGTGTCTTGCTGTAGACTTCATGACCCAGCCAAGAAATGTAGGGATTGGACGCTGTCCAGAGTTGATACTGGCTTGATTTGACAGGCCTCTCTGGCTGTCAGAGCCCGAAGCTGGCGAGTCACTCTGCCAAGACTGACAGCTGCAGCTCCTGTCCTGTAACTCCAACTTCGCAGAGGGGCAGGGAGGGGACCTCGCATCATATTTGTATGGGGTCCATTCTTCCCACCAAACAAAAAAAATGCAAACACCAGTTGGCTCCTGTGGTTCTGATAGCAAACAGCCATTATCCGAGAGAGGCCAAGAACTGCCACAAGGCACCGGCGTCTTTGCTGTCAGTCTGAATGGCTTCATAGTGGTCTGTCAGCACGGGCAGAGTGCGACGCATCAGAAGGGGGGAAATCACTGTACAAGCAGTCAATGCGCTTAATTGCTTTTCATGTCGAGTGCGCAGTTTGTCTTGCTTGCAGACAGGCATACCACAATGAGACTCTGTTTTAATCGTATTATTGCACAGGCTTTACAGTCGCAATATCATGCGGGAGAACCGAGCGCTTTGATAACACCCATTCAACCATTGACATCATTTCTTGGACAAAGAACTGAGAAGTTGTTAAAAAAAACTGTTAGTGACAGCATAATTTAAAAGAAAACAATTGACAGGCTGGTTGCACCCAGCACAAAAGAGGGCACAGACAGGTTTTCCTTGCGAGCACGGAGTAACCAAGTAATTCACCTAGCCGAAACTGCAGAGAAGTCAAATACCTTCTGTGTACTTTCTAATTCTTCGACATGTTAGAGTGAACGTATGTGGTCTGTGAATGGGATCAGTTCTAACGGACTGGCTAAAAGCTGCTTCAAAAGGATAGGCTGCATGTGAAAAGTTAAATCATTAATCAATACCAAAGAAACGTTCTAACAATAATCAATCGCTTGCACCCAGCCAGTTGTAACAATGCAGACGGGGGCCTCTATTATTAAATGCCCCGCGCCAGGGTGCCACAGATATCTCGCGGTCTCTTTTGTTTTTCATGGCGTAGATACAGTGACAGTTTCTGCTGAAAGGAATCGACGAAGCATCTCTAACTGTAAATCTGGGAGCTCATTGCACCAAATATAAAGCAGGAGATGTCTGTATGAACTGGTGGAGCTAATACTCTGGGTGCTTGGAAACTGAATACAAATACAATGTGAGAGTTTCATTGAGATCCGCTGTTGCAAACGGCAGTATCAAAGTCGCTCATTTCATATCTTGTAGGGGATTTAATGCTTGACATTGAATATGTTCTGGAATTCCCTGGGAATTCTGACCAGTTGCAAATGTGCAGTACAACCCCAAGGATTGAGCCCTGTGAGAGAGAACGGGGGTGAGTTTCCTCCTCCTCTACAGTGTTTCAGCAAGATGGGACTCTGTTGCCAGGGCCGGTGAGACTGAAGGTTGGGTGGAAGCCAGTGCTGGTTGATTGACACATGGGCCCAGATTAGGTTACAATCCTGCATCCACACGGCGCTCTCCCAGACCAGCTGCCCGCCAGATTCATTTGCATTTGTCATGCTTGGGTAGCTTTTGTACGACATGCCACTAATCGTTTTATTTCACTAAACGTAATGGGTGACATGAACATTGCATGTTTTCATATCATATTGATCGCGCGTTCGCTAATTAATGAGCCTTGCACGGTAACCTGTGCACCAGTTATGTTGGATCACGTGAGGCACACTAACCTAAACGTTTGTTCAAAAGCCCTTTAACAGGAATTGCTTATTCAGTTATTCAGCCACACTATGTTTTTGAAAAAATAGTTTTTATGTTTTTTTTAAACTTTTGAAGCTTTTAAAAAATATGCTTGTATGATAATGCAAAGCTACAGCTGTTTTCACAGAGTACCAGAAAGGATAATGACCTGAGGTTAGGCAAAAGCCTTGATATGGCCTGGTTCAGCTAACCACTGGAGATGGATTGAATGATCCAAACACCCTGGACAGTTTTTTGCACCCAACATGCCAAATCTTCCTCTAAACTTACCAAAGCACGTTCCTGTGAAATGAATAAATTTGTGAAATAGTCCTTAAGAAAACAAAACTATTGAACAGTTAATCCTATTTATTTTAATTTGGAGATTGTATAACTGCATTCTAGATGTTATGAACTATGGATTTAGGATGTGCATTGCAAAGTGTTGTTCCAGTTCTGTGATTCATGTTTTCAACTGGCAAGTCTGAATAAAATATGCGGTGTTATGTATGGCATGCTAAGGACAGTAGAGACAGACTTTGTGCTACAGGACCTGGCTCAATATTGTTTTCTGTGGTAAAAGCAACAGTTGGAGTCAGTGGTCCAGAAGAAATAAGGCTCACCATAAGTGAGAACTGAAATTCAGGGCCACCCAGCAGCCAGCAAAGTAAGAAAAGATACCTGGGTCCAAAACCAGCACAACCTCATCCTTGAGTTCATACAGCTTTAATGAGTTAGGGTCATAGAGCACAGAAACAGGCCAACTCCTGTCCTGGGACTGACACATAGATGCAACCACAAGGAAGCCGCACCAGTGTCTTTCTTAGAAGGCTGAGGAGATTTGGTTTGTCACCGAACACTCTAACAAACTCAACAGATGTACCTTTGAAAGTATCCTGACTGGTTGCATCATGGTCTGGTACGGCAATGTGAATGTGCAGGAATGCAAAAAGCTGCCCAATACATCATGGGCACATCCTTCCCTACCATCAAAAATATCTACATAAGTTTTTCATTGCACCTGTCCATCTGACAATAAACTTCGACTTTGACTTTAACTCGTCCATGCTGACCAAGTTGCCTGACATAGCTAATTCCATTTGCCTGTGTTTGGCCCATATCCTTCCAAACCTTTCCTATCCATGTACCCATCCAAATGCCTTTTAAACATCATAACTGTAGCCACCTCAACCACTTACACTGGCAGTTCATTCCATATATGCACCACCCTTAGTGTGAAAAAGTTGCTCCTCAGGTCCCTTTTAAATCTTTAAACCTATGGCCTCTAGTTTTGGACTCCCTTACCCTGGGGAAAAGACTTTGGCTATTCACCTTATCTATGCCTCTCATGATTTTATAAATCTCTATAAAGTCACCTCTCAGCCTCCTATGCTCCAGGGAAAAATGTCTTAGCCTATTCAGCCTCTCCTTATAGCCCAAGCCCTCCAGTCCCCGTAATATCCTTGTAACTCTTTTCTGCACTCTCTCCAGTTTAATGACATCCTTCCTCTAACAAGGCAACCAGAAATGCACACAATACTCCTAATATGGTCTTACCAAAATCTTGTACAGTTCTAACATGATGTCCCAACTTCAGTACTCAAAATTCTGACCGATGAAGGCAAGCATGCTAAATGTCTTCATCACCACCCTTGTTTACCTGTGTTGCCACTTTCAAGGAACAATATACCTGCACCCTAGGTCTGTCTGTTCTGCAACACTACGTAGGGCCCTATCATTTACTGTGAAGTCCTGCTGCAGTTTATCTTACCAAAATGTAACCCCTCACATTTATCTGAATTAAACTCCATCTGCCATTCCTTGGTCCATGGGCCCAGTTGATCAAGATCCTGTTGTAATTGTAGATCACCTTCTGCACTGTCCACTATGTTGATATCAGGAACTGATATAGAGTTGTTCATTTTGTCCCTTTCTGCATTTTGTGACCTTTTGACAACTCTACCAATAAGGCTCCTGCCAATTCACTACCTTACCTCAGAAAACATTCTTTTTTAGGCTTTCCATTCCACTTGGGAAGACTTCATGTTGGGAAGGGAAGGTTGAGGAAAAGCACTGTCATAATCTAATTTATTGTATGTGATGTTGGGCACTGGGTAGTGCCAACAGGGCTGCGGCTGCTGACAATCACTGGTTGGATGTCCCCAACAGCACTCAGGAGGGACAGGTATAATTTTCTCAGGTTCTCATGAATCTTCAGCTTTGCCTGGACTTAATGGCCCCCCTTCCCTCAACCATGATTGTTATCCTTCATTTTGCCCTCTCCCTCCTTCCCTCTCTCTCTTTCTCTCTCTCCCTTCAATCCTCCCATATCTACCCTTCCCCTCTCCCTCTGTCTCTCTCTCTCACACACACACACAACACACACACACACACACACACACACAGACACAGACACACACAGACACACACACTCTCTCCCTCTCTCTCTCTCTCCCTCTCTCTCTCTCCCCTTCTCCTTCAGTCCTCCCATATCTACCCCTCCTTTCTCTCTCTCTTTCTCTCTCTCACACACACGCACACACGCACACACACGTGCGCGCGCGCGCACACACACACACACACACACACACACTCTTTCCCTCTCTCTCTCCCTCCCTCTCTCTCCCCTTCTCCTTCAGTCCTCCCATATCTACCCCCCCTTCTTTCTCTCTTTCTCTCTCCTCACCTCACACACACACGCACACACGCACACACACACACATACACACACACACTCTCTCCCTCTCTCTCTCCCTCCCTCTCTCTCCCCTTCTTCAGTCCTCCCATATCTACCCCCTTTCTCTCTCTCTCTTTCTCTCTCTCACGCACACACAGAACAGAGACAGACAGACAGACAGACAGACACACCACACACCACACCACACACACACACACACACACAGACAAGACAACTCTCTCTCTCTCTCTCTCTCATCCCCCCCCCCCCCCCCCCCCCCCCACTCTCCCCCCCCCCCCCCCCCCCCCCCCCCCCCCCCCCCCCCCCCCCCCCCCCCCCCCCCCCCCCCCCCCCCCCCCCCCCCCCCCCCCCCCCCCCCCCCCACTCTCTCTCTCCCTCTCTCTCATGGACAAACTCCCTTCTCCCAAGTGCTGAGCATTATCTCTGGAGCCTCAGCATATGGGCCATCTCCCCATCTCACCTGCTTATCTGTTCTTGCCGGTTGCGGGTGGGAGATGGATGTTCTAGATCTGATGAGGCTTTCCATCAAGATTGGCAGGACCTTCTGGATCCTCAGTCATTTCAGCTCCTTCAGTTCACCTGCATATCCCTGCCCCCCTATAACATCAGAGCCTAGCCCCAGTGCTGGTAGACCATGCCAGAAGTAGCATTTGAACCAAATCCCCTCCCTTCTGAATGTTTTCCTTCACTTTAGAAAAACAACCAAATAATTCAAGGAATTTAGACAGATGGGAAAGGGGAAAGGACAAAACATTTGATGAAAGGAATATTGGAGTTAAGACAAATATTAAGGCAGATGATGTAAAAGGATCAATAACTGGTTGGAAAGGAGGCTATTCATTCCCAACATATGAAAGTGATTTCATGTTAACACCGGAGTCTCAGACAATACCCATTATTTTAATTAAAATATTTAAGTCCTTTTATGGAAAGATATTCACTGAGTTTAGGATTACACACCAAACAAGTAACACATGTCTTTCAATTGTAATTTAAGCTGTTTTTTTATTATTGTAAAACTGGCAAATTTTAACCTTCAATGGGGGCTGGCATTCTTTCTCTGGGAACAAAGGGTAGGAGTATATTTTCAGCTTTTTTAAAACACTGATAAAATTAGGAGAACACGTGGTGTTCTGAAGCATTGGCTGGGAAAATAGAATACCATGAATGATAGCTCAAAAGTGCCAAATAAACAAAGTGTGTCAGCAATCAGGGTCCTTTCACACTTTAGGAGGATCCAAAAAACTACTTCAATAGAAAGTATCCTGATGGGTTGCATCTCAGCCTGGTATGGCAACCACTCTGCTCTGGACTGACAGAACCTGCAGAGAGTGGTAATCACTGCCCAGTCCATCACAGGCTCAGGACTTCCTCCCATCCAGTCCATCTTCACAGTGCGTTGCATCAGGAAGGCTAATAGTGTTGTCAAGAATGCCTGCCCCCTGGCTATTCCCTTTTCTCTCTTCTACTTTCTGGGAGAAGGTGCAGGAGCTTGAAAGCCCAGATAACCAGACATAAGAACAGCTTCTTCCCCACTGCTATTAGACTCCTGAACCAATCACCTCTTTCACAACCCCTTCCCGGTGGTGCTGCCACGTTCTACTGCTCTCGATTATTCCCTCATTGTTACATCAATATTTCTTTTTGCACTACTACTGTCTCTGCACCATTCTGCTGTTTTGTGCTCATCGCTGTATTTATTGCTGTTTTTGTTATTACCATGTATATTATTTACTCTGCAAGCTGCACATGGGCATGGAATTTCATTGCCTTGGTGTAAATGACAATAAACTAAACTATCTACTCTCTACATTTCCAAATGGTTCAGGAATCCAGATACAGAGAGAGGAAAGGCAGATTGAGTTCTGAAAACCTGGAATTGTTCATGACAACAGCTGGAGCAAAGTTAAATTTTCTTTTTGGTAAGAGCGGTCAAAGTTCAGCACATAGTGCTGATGAGAAGCGTTGCAAAACATTACAATGTTGATAAATTCCTCATAACTTGGAAGATCCCCCTATAGAAATTCAGAGGAAAGTTCAAAATCCTTAGTGAGTGGGTTCTGGGAGAAGTGAAAGTACAATGTGCTGAGGTTGAAAATGACACTGGGGAATGTTGATATATATATTGAGGTTGAATACTATGGCCTTAAAACTCTGATATGTAAGACATTTAATGTTATACCTTGCCTGTACTTTAAAATTAATTCAGAACACAAGGCCCCAACTTGCCTTAAGCTCTGCCCCTCATCTGGAAATGTGAACCTCCCTGTTGCTTTATACTCCATTGACTCCATTCTAAATTTCAGGATCATTTATACAAAGAGGTGAGATGCCAGTGACACTTACACCACTTCGTTATAGTCTGTCCCACAGAACCCTTACAACTTTGAAATAGATCCTTGCCTCTCCATTATGTGTGTGTGTGTGGGGGGGGGGGGGGGGGAGTGAAGGGAGGTGCTGGCTAGAAAATTGA
Source organism: Pristis pectinata (assembly GCF_009764475.1). Lineage (NCBI taxonomy): Eukaryota > Metazoa > Chordata > Chondrichthyes > Rhinopristiformes > Pristidae > Pristis > Pristis pectinata. Next base: position 22,712,026 of record NC_067406.1, read on the forward strand.
ACTTCCTTTAAAATAATAAAAAACAAAATTAGTGCTGCCACTTGAAAATTTCAATTGATATGTGGGAAACTTCTCTGTACTGCAAAAATCAGTATGAACCAATAGGGTTTCAAGCCATAGAATATTGCTTGCTTTTTTTTAAAGTTCTTTCAAAAAGCATTTTGCTTTCTTGTGTGAAGGGGTGAAATGCTCTGGCAGCATTGTTCAGTAGTCAGTAAGTTGGCACTTGTCTGCTGATATAGTCAACATTCTTTGATCTTGCCTGTTTCTTGTTGACTGACATTCCTGACAGAGGAATGCCAGCCTTTAAGTGCCCAGATCAACCTAATTTCGTTTTTGAAAATAAAACAAAAGCTTTTATAGGGTCACATAAATATTCATTGCAAATTCCTTTCCATTACTGAGGTTCATTTTAAACTCTATGTCTGCAGTAAATGGAATTTGAAGGGGCATGGAGTAAAAATGGTATTCATTGGGTTTAACAGGTTAATAAGAGTTCAGTGTTGAAGGAAAGGTTAAAGCTACAGAGGCTCATTTTCACCTCTGCTCCATCTTTAGGATACAACAGAGAAAACATTTTGAACATTTTAACACAAATTGTCAATGACATATTACTGTGGCTCCATGTTCTGATTTTAGAGGTACAACTCTCTTGCTCAGAACAGACCTTGTCTATGAATCCCCTTACCATTTTGGTTTCTCCCCCTACTGCTACTGCAAGTTCTTTAATCCTAATTTAAGACTTTAAACATTTTCATCTCATGGGTAGTGTGAATCTAGAACTCACTGCTCAAAACATGGTGGAGCTAAACTTTCCCTGGGTGACTGCTTGAAGAGATGTAACCCACAAGACTAAGGATGGAGAGCTGTAGTGCAGGATGAAGTACTATGAACTCAATGAGCCGAACAGTCTTCTCTGCTGTGATCTGTGATTCTATGAAGGCATGGGTGGGTTTGCACGGTTCTGATATAACATTATTAGTCTGAAACAGCTACTGCTGTTTTTCTCTCCACACATGCTGCCTGACCTGCTGATTAATTCCAATGCATTCTGTTTTTGTTTAAAGTGATCCTCGGCTGCATTAGAGCAAAATGCCAGAAGGTTTTGTGAAACAGTCTGGGTGAGGTAATATTTGGAGGTGGAAGTGGTGCTGGGTGAGAGATGAGTTTTTAGAGGTTGGGAAATCTGGGAGTACACTTTTCCCGGTTGAAATACTTTCCTGTGGGTTCTCTCCCCATTTGCTGACCTCAGTATCTGGTTTTCCTGATTAGTGAGAGAACAATCCTTCACTATGCAATGTTGTCTCTATTTCATCACAGCCGAACCAATATGAAGATGCATAGACTTGAATTGCAAATAAAGTTCCAAGTTAACTTATGGCAGAAATCTTTGTCCCATTGACCATAGGATACTGGAAGTTTGCAATAAAGTCAGTGAGGTATAATCTTGGTACATACATGGCCTGGTTGTGGAGAGAATTGCATTTAGAATTAGCAGGGCTGTTGCTACTGGGCCAGCTCTGGGAACTTAAATATAGTCTGACATGCATATGGAAGTAGGATACATCTGTATCTTTGCCAAAAGCTAGAGATATGATAGCAGCCAGCGAATCCTGCAGGAAAGGACCAGGGATGATCACAAACATATTGTGGGAGCAGTAAGGATATTTGTTGATTCTGATTGTTTTTTTTCTAGATAAGATATCTTTATTAGTCACATGTATATTGAAACACACAGGGAACTGCATCTTTTGCATGGAGTTTCTGGGGGCAGCTCGCAAGTGTCGCCATGTTTCTGGTGCCACCATAACATGCCCACAACTTCCTAACCCGTATGTCTTTGGAATGTGGGAGGAAACTGACTCCTTACAGACTGTGGCTGGAATTGAACCCGGGTCGCTGGCGCTGTAATAGCGTTAAGCTAACCGCTACACTACCGTGCTTGCCACAAGCTACAGATGTCTCATGGAGTCAAAGAGAGATACAACACAGAAACTGTCCCTTTGACCCACTGACCATCAACCACACATTTACACTAATCCTACATTAATTCCATTACTCTTATTCTCCCCACATTCTCATCAACTACCCCTCCAAATTCTACCACTTCACACACACACTAGGGGCAATTTACAGTGGCTAATTAATCCAACCATCCATATATCTTTGGGATGTGGGAGGAAACCGGAGCACCCAGAGAAACCCAGAGAGGGCGGTGTACATGCGCCTGTCTATATCAATGGTGCCGAGGTCGAGAGGGTTGAGAGTTTCAAGTTCCCGGGAGTGAACATCACCAATAGCCTGTCCTGGTCCAACCATGTAGACGCCACGGCCAAGAAAGCTCACCAGCACCTCTACTTTTACAGGAGGTTAAAGAAATTTGGTATGTCCCCTTTGACACTCACCAACTTTTATCAATGCACCACAGAAAGCATCCTATATGGATGTATCACGGCTTGGTACAGCAACTGCTCTGCCCAGGACCGCAAGAAACTGCAGAGCGCTGTGGACACAGCGCAGCACATTACAGAAACCAGCCCCTCCTCCATGGACTCTGTCTTTTCCTCTCACTGCCTTGGTGAAGCAGCCAGCATAATCAAAGATCCCACTCACCCGAGTCATTCTCTCTTCTCTCCTCTCCCATCAGGCAGAAGATACAGGAGCGTGAGGGCACATACCACCAGGCTCAAGGACAGCTTCTATCCCATGATGATAAGACTATTGAATGGTTCCCTTATACGATGAGATGGGCTCATGACCTCACAATCTGCCCTGTTTGACTTTGCACCTTATTGTCTACCTGCAATGCACTTCCTCTGTAGCTGTGACAATTTACTCTGTATTCTGTTATTGTTTTTACCCTGTACTACCTCAATGCACTCTGTAATACCTCAATGCACTGTGTAATGAATTGATCTGTACGAACAGTATACAAGACAAGTTTTTCGCTGTACCTCGGTACAAGTGACAATAATAAACGAATTCCAATACGAATAAACCTATGTGGTCACAGAGAGGATGTGCAAACTTCACACAGACAGCACCGGAGATCAGAATTGAACCTGGGTCTCTCGTGTTGTGAGGCAGTGACTCTACTAGCTGCATCACTGTGTCTGATTCAGATCTGCTGACAAGTGCAACCCCAGGCACTAAAAAATGAAGAAATGCAGTCTGGATTTTTTTCATGCATTTAAAGACCATAATGCAAAATGAATAACTTCCTTATGAAGGAATTGGACAAGACATAGGGATCTTCTGCTACTTAGGCAATCCAGATTAATCAGAAATAAAGGACAGAATTTTATTCTGTAAAATCTTGGGTTAGTTTGTGAATGGGTTGAGGTTGGGAGTTGGGAAGAGGGGATTTAAAACATGGAGATCAACAGTGCCCCAGGAAACTGGCTCCAGCCCACCAAATTCCCTATTTATCTTCAGCATGATAGGATGTGCGTGAGCAGTCCCCTCGGGAGAAGTTAGCTGCCAATTTCAATATGTGAATAAGTCACTTAGTCACTTACAGCAGCTGGGTTTGGACCGTAATTTTGGCTTGGTGGGTTTTCTGGGCTTCCTGGAATTCATCGGCGAGATCAAGGCCAGAAGGCGGCAGCAGTTGAGGGGGCTGAAGACGTGATAGGGAAACTTGCCAATGCATACGTACTGAGACCTTACAACTGCCTTCCTGCCTGCTTGTGTGAAAGAGTTTGTTCATAGTCCTTGTGCTGAGAGGGAAGGAGAGCAGGTTAGAGGTGGAGCTGCTGTGAGCTGGGTACTGACTTTCCTGTCCCTTTTCATTATCAACTGAGACAAAACTCATTCACTATCACTGCAGGAATTCCAGTCCTTTGAAGGATTACATGCAGAAACCAGTCACTAAAGAAGCATGCACTTTACAACAGTCTCCCCCACACTGGCCAAAGCTCTTAGATCAATGACTCTCAATGTGAACCAAAGCTACCACCAGTGGGACCTATCATGAACAGCATCTTTGTGTGTTAGTTGGATATTTAGAACAGCCCCCACATGTCTCTGATGGATATGGGGCCATGTGCTGCTGGAGGTGGACACCCAGGCCATGACTCACTGTGGTCTACCTACCATCAACCTTCCCACACCAAAGAAGAAGGAAAGCCCTCATCCTTGACCTCAAAGACATGGGGACTGTCAATGAGCATGACTTACCTCACTGCTGACTTTGTAATAATGAGGCAGGTCATCCCCACTTTGGACAGGATCACAAGACATTCCACAGAATGAATTATTTGTCCATTGTGCAGCTTGGTGGAAGGTGACATCTGTGGAGGGAAATGGACAGTTGACATTTCAGATCGAGACCCTTCCTCAGTCCTGATGAAGGGTCTCGACCTGAACCATCAACTGTCCATTTCCCTCCATAGAAGCTGCCTGACTCGCTGAGTTCCTTCAGCATTTTGCGTGTGTTGCTCCAGATTTCCAGCATCTGCAGTCTAACTTGTGTCTCCTTAGTGGAAGATGAAGTGGGCTGCTTGATTTAATGAAAACAGCTTTCATTTCTGCCACACCTTGCTACATCTAAGTTCTGTTATTTTATATAAAAATACATGGGTTGTGCCTTGTTAGTTCAGTTCTGAGCATTGTAGTTCAAAAGGGCTATCAAGGCTGTGGAGAGAGGATACAAGGGAATTTAATTAAAGAGGATAGAGAAAGTAAATGGGGTCATTCTCTGCTTTCACTTCACCTCCCTAATTCTGAGAGAATTATATATTTTATTAAATGCTGTTGTAAGGATAAACAGAGCAGGCAGTTCACCTAGAACAAGGTCCCACTGTAGAACTGACTATTAGATATAGTTAGCATTCCAGTGCTGTGAACAGAGGAACTTTGCCAGGCATCAGATGTCACCTACGTTTTGCAGTTGTCACACAATGGAGGGTGTATTGGATTAATAAATGCGCAGACAAATGAGCAAACCTCTCAGGAATGATATGGTTTCAATCATCCAGGAGCTGTAGGAATCCTGTCCGATGAATGAATGTTGCCAGGAGCTGATAAAGAAGCTTGTGCTAGACCGAGAAGTTGCAGCATTTGGTTGGTTATCTTCCATTAGGTTTGCTTATATAGTGTTCCAGCAAAGGGCAGGTGGTGGGCAGGGGGGTTGGTGTGGGTTTACTAGGGTGATCCTGGGAATGAAAGGCTTAACATATGAGGAGCGTTTGATGGCTCTGGGCCTGTACTTGATGGAGATCAGGATGAGGGAGGATTTCATTGAAACCTACCAAATTCTGAAAGGCCTGGATAAAGTGGGCATGGAGAGGATGTTTCCATTAATAGGAGAGTCCAGGATCCAAGGGCACAGCCTCAGAATAAAGGGACATCCCTTTAAAACTTAGATGAGCAATTTCTTCAGCCAGAGGTTGGTGAATCTGTGGAATTCGTTGCCACGGAGGGCTGTGGAAGCGAAGTCATTTGGTGTATTTAAGGCAGAGATTGATAGGTTCTTCATTAGTAAGGGGGTTAAAGGTTATGGAGGGCAGGCTGGAGAATGGGATTGAGAAAAAAAATCAGCCATGATTGAATGGTGGAGCAGACTCGATGGGCCGAATGGCCTAATTCTGCTCATAGGTAGAAACGGTAGTGTAGCGGTTAGTGTAACACTTCACAGCGCCAGCGACCCGGGTTCAATTCCGGCCACTGCCTGTAAGGAGTTTGTACATTCTCCCCGTGTCTGCGCGGGTTTCCTCCGGGTGCTCCGGTTTCCTCCCACATTCCAAAAAGACGTACAGGTGAGGAAGTTGTGGGCATGCCATGTTGGTGCCGGAAGTGTGGCGACACTTGCAGGCTGCCACCAGAACACTACGCAAAAGATGCCTTTCACTGTGTGTTTCGATGTACTGTACATGTGACTAATAAAGATATCTTACCTTATCTCATGGTCTTATGGGTGTGTTCATGAGTGAGATTTATCATGGGCAGGGCTTGTGCGGATGGGGTTTATGGTGGAGCTTGTTGTGGTACAGCTTTTTTTTAGGAACAGCACCTCATATTCCATCTGGGTCGTCTGCAATGTGAAGGCATGAACACTGAATTCTCCAATTTCAGGTAACCCACTCCCCCTCTGTCCCTTTCTCTGTTCTTCTGATCCACCCAGGTTGTCTCACACAGACCCTTCTTTCCAACTGACACCCCCCCCACCCCCACCTTCTTAATTCCCAGTTTCTTTCCCCTCCCCACCTATTTCATTTGCCCATCATCCACACACTTCTCCCATTAGGTCTCTTGCCCCCACTCTCCCCATCTGCCCGCCCCATCTCCCTTATTCAGTTCCATGCTCCACCTTCCTTTCTTATCAGATTCTATCAGCAGTCCTTTGTTGCCCCCACCTATCACCTCCCAGCCTCTACTACAATCTCCATCCTTCCCTCCCTCATCTGATAATCAACCCCTCCTCCCCCGGATCCACCTATCGCTTGCCAGCTCCTTCCCCCTCCTCACATCTTTATCCTGACTATCTCCTCTCTTTCAATCCAGATGAAAGGTCTTGACCCAAAATATTGACAGTTCATTTTCCTCCAGAGATGCTGCCTGACCCGCTGAGTTCCTCCAGCATTGGCTTTTTTTTACTCCATATTCCGGCATCTGCAGTGCCTTGTTGTGCATGGGGCTTGTTATGGACAGACCTTAGGTGGGTGAGCCTTGTGTGGGTGGCTCTTTGATGTGGATGCGTTAATGGCTGCGGCTTGTTGTGGGCAGGGCTTGTGACAAGGGCCACTACGTGTCCCACAGTATCTGTAACACAAGGTCCTGGGAATAGCACAGAGTCAATGGGCCAAACTGTCTCCTGTCACAGTGGACATTATAAAAAATAACATTAAATAAGTGAAAGAGGAAAAAGGAAATATAATCTGCCTGTTACCACTTCCTGAATATTGACCATTAAGCTCTAAAGGCAGCATTCCAGGATATTCAGAAAAATATATAAAATTTAAGTGTGTTTCTTCAGAAAGCTAGTCATTCACACCTCCGTCTCAGAGGGCAAATGCTTCCCACTTTCCTACATCAGGAAGCTGGACACGTTTCCTCCCTGCCCACCCTAAATAATCACTGTACTTTACAGCATCAGCTCCACCGGGGTATCCTGCAAGGTCACATCCACACGCCTGTTTCCAGTGAGAGTATAATTTGGAAGGGAGCCCAGGGCAGGGATGGTAATTGAAGGAACAGAAGCCTGAAGTCTCACACCACCAGGTTCAAGAACAGCAACTTCCCTTCAACCATTCGGTTCTCGATCCAACCTGCACAACATTAATCACTACCTCAGTATAGCCACACTATGACCACTTTGACCACATTGCACTACAATGGACTTTGTTGTTTTTTGTTCTGATTGTGTTCTTTTTTTGTATAGTTTTTGTATAACTTATATATAATTTATGTTTTCTTGTAAATGTTGTGTATCTGATGCTCTGTGCCTGTGATACTGCTGCAACTAAGTTTATTATTGCACCTGTGCATACATGTACTTGAGCATATGACAATAAATTCAACTTTGAACCTTACAGCCTATTGTGCCTGAAATACCAACTTAAAACAGCGCTTTGATATTGCGGTTAGTGGCAGTGAGAGAACTGTTCAGGCCCAGAATGGTCTCTGGTGTCCAAAGCCCAAGCTAATGGTTGTTACCAAGCCTAGGCCATTCCCTGATGCTCAGGCTGGGCTGGTCCCTGGTGCTCAGGGGTGGGATCCACGTCCCACATTGGGTATGTCCCAACAACCCACCATTGGTTAGGACCTGGAATCCAGGAAGATAATAGGAGGAGTCCAGTTCTCCTCTTGTGTCATCAACCACATCTTCCACAGTGCCCCAATGGGATGAAAGGGCTGAGTATACTTCAGCCAAATTTGCTGATGACATAGAGACAGTAGCAAGTTGTCAGGAGGACACAGAGACCTAGAAAAGGAAATAGATAGGATAAGTGGGTGGGTAAGAAGTTGGCAAATGTGAAGTTATCCACTTTGGAGGATACTGGAAAAGGAGATTATTATCTAAGTGAAGCGAGACTACAAAGTGTTGTGGTGCAAAGGGGTCTGAGATCCTAATGCACAAATCACAAAGAGTTGCCACTAGAAACGGCAAGTAATTAGGAAGGCTAATGGAATGTTAGTCTTGACAGCACTGTGTATGGAGTTTAATAGTAGGGATGTTTTGATGCAACTTACAGGGCACTGATAACATTGCATGCTGGAGTTTTTGGTCTCTATATTTAAGAAAGGATATACTTGTATTGAAGGCTGTGAATAGAAGGATCACCGAGTTGATTTCTGGTGTGAAAGGGTTGCCATATGAAGAGAGAATGAGCTGATTGAGCCTATAATTGGAGCTTTAAAGAACAAGAAGGGATCTATTGAAGCAGTTTAAGCTTCTGAGGGAGATTGATGGGGTGTTGTCTAGTGGGGGTATCTAGAACAAGGGGCCATAATTTCTGAACCATCTATTTGAGATGGCAATGAGGAGGAATTTCTTCTCCTGCAGGGTCATGGTTCCTTGGAATTCTCTACCCCAGAGAATGGAGGAGGAATCATTGAATATATTCAAGGTGAAGACTGAAAGACATTTGAACAACAAGAGATCATAGAGTATGGGAGAGTGGTGTTGAGACAAGGATTGGATCATGCTTAATGTTGTCAAGTGGATCAAAGAGCTGATTCCAGCTCCTGTCTTTTATGTCCCTCTGTATACATCAGAAACATGGGCTACTGACAGCAAGCACTTCAAAGCACTGGAGATACCACAATCCTGTCTCTGCAAAGTCCTCTGCAAAGTCCACTGGCAAACCAATGTCAGCATCCTCTTCTGGGCCAACACCCTTAGCACTGAGGGTCCAAGTACACTCAGCTGGCTCCAATCATTGCTTGAAGCCCAGCACCAGACTCCCAAGACAGAGGAAAAGATTCAATGATATTTTCGAAGTCTACTAGAGTAGCTGTAACATCTCCATTGACTCCTGCAAATCCCTGGCCCATGATCACTGGAAGTGGAGAGGGAATGTCAAGAATGACTCTGAGAACCTCAGCATCCTTCCTCAGGAGCACACAGATGCCCAGTGTAAATGACAGAAGGAATTCAACACCTCCCAGATGACCCACCTTGTCAAGCACCTCCTGTGGCCAAGTCTACAGATCCCACAGTGGCCTTATCAGCCATCTCAGGATCCACAGAACTGGAGAGGAAGCAAATTATTCTAGATCCTGAGGAAATGCCGAGAAAGGATTGTATTTATACGAAATTCCCACATGTGCTAAAAATTTGTTACCTTGTTTTCTTTACATAGATTAACAAATGTTAATATTGCACATCTGTTGCAAATATTCCTGACTGTAATTTCACCCCGTAATTAGTATATTTCTTAACAAAAGCAAAAATAAACATCATGCAATTATTTTTTTTGTCTTCTACAAAATAAAATGAGAGAAGAAAGGTTTGGCAATGGTTACAAATTTTGTAGTATGCATGCTGTTTTCTGCCATTTCCGTGCATGGGGCTAATCCTCCGTCTCCGCACTTTACAAAGCATGAGAGATGCTGGGGGCAGACTGAGGATACTCCCTCTCCCTGATCATGGAAGGGAGTTTGGATTATCTGTGGTGCCAGGTCTCTGGGAGAGATGAAACCTTCCCATCTCAAGCATGTATTCTGACTCCATTGACTGGGACCAGGTCTAGTTTGCAGTAGCTTTCCCAGAGAGGGCATTTTTAATTAATATTTTGGTTAAATTTACACCATCGTTACCTGTTCTTTGAGGTGGTTTAGTTCTGGAGTTTGCAACTCAAGACACATCGAGAAGGTACATTACCAACCCATCAGAATTGATTCCTGAGCAAAAAGCATGAAGTTATGTGGGCTGGTTGCTTGGATTTCCTTTAGTACTGAAACAGAGAGCAACTCTGCCATGATCTAGCCATGAACAGGCTAGACGAGCTGAATGGCAGATTTGATCTCTATCAGTAAAATTCCTAAAGGTCCCCCTGGCAACAGCAGTGCTGAGGAGGGTGCAATAGATTCTGGAAACTCTTAGTTTCACTTATAATGCGAGTGACAACATTGTTCCCAGATACCCACATTATACTGAGGTTGCACTGCATGTTAATGTTTTCCTTTACACGATACCCACAGAGTTTCATGATTGTCAATAGACTTTAGCTTGTTGGCATTGGGACAAAAATGTTAACCTGTGCTCGCATTATGCTGCTGAGGAACTGCAGACCAAATCAAGGCATTTATGGTATTTATTAGAAACAAACCTAATAAAGAATCAGTATTATTTTCAGTAAACTCCTAATTCAAGTCCCATAAAATCTCACCACGCTAAATTTCAAAAACACGGCTGACCCGCAGTTGAACCATCAGCTCCAATTAGAGGGGATGAAATAAAAACATAAAATGATGGAAATGTTATTCAAGCTGAAAGAGAACGCTTAACTGGGTGTTTGTGGATAGTGGGAATCAGGCGCCTTGAGTAAAACAGTAGCTTAGCCTGAACTATTCTGATATAACTGCTGTTCAAATTCCTGCAGGGAATCCTGTTTAAGCAAGTCCATTTTGATTTAATACTGGTAAGTGTCTTTTTTCAAAAGTGATTACTGTTGCACCAGCTCTTGATCTATTGAAATAGACAGCAGAACTGACAAGACAGTCTCAACTAGTCTGAACTGAGCTGATTTGGTGATATTCCAACAGAGAGCTTGATGAGACTTATACACGGTGCTTTGAATGGCTTGCCTCCTTCTTTGTTACATCATTATCTTATCAAAAATTTGCAAATGGTTAGGTTTGCAAAGTGGAATGACTACGAAAATGATAATTGTGCAAAGAATCATCATAGAGGCCAACTCCAAACTGATGTATAACATTAAGAAAGATAATAGGGCCACGAAAAAAGTCAGGTGAATGTTCACAAAGATAAAATCTGAAGGAGTCAGAGGTCACACTGACACTTATTTTTTATTTCAGAGATAAACTTTATTCGTAATAAAATACATACACAAAAAGAATAAACAGTGCTAACCTCTTTACATTCTCAGTGTCATTTGGTCAACACGTTCAATCATGTTAACATATTTTTTTACATAGCACCATTTGCCACTCATGTGGCCTCCTGGGGTGATATAACCTTTCATTGTTTGAGGGGCTTCCCCACTGGACTCGGGCCTTCAATGTCCAGTAGCAGAGGGACCCTAGATTGTAGTCCTTTCCCACAAAACCTTTGCATTGGCTGCACCCAGCTTCAGTGCATCCCTCAGCACGTACTCCTGTAGTCTGGAATGTGCCAGTCGGCAGCATTCCCCTACGGACATCTCGCAGTGCTGGGAGACCAACAAGTTTTGGGCAGACCAAAGGGCGTCTTTCAACGAGTTGATGACCTTCCAGCAGCAGTTGATGTCCGTCTCTGTGTATGTCCCCGGGAACAGCCAGTAGATCAGAGAATCCTCTGTTACACAGCTGCTGGGGATGAAACGTGACATGGACCCTCGCATCTTTCGCCACACCCTCCTCGCAAACCCACAGCCCGCAAGGAGGTGGGCGACCTTCTCATCCCCAGCGCAGTCCTCCCCGGGGGCAGCACGCACTGAGACTGATGTTTCGACCATGCAGGAAGGATCTGACTGGGAGGGCACCTCTCACCGCCAGCCAAGCAAGGTCTCGGTGCTTGTTGGTGAGTTCTGGTGATGAGGCATTTTGCCAGATGGTCTGGACAGTCTGCTCAGGGAAGCACCCTACAGTATCCATCGAGTCCTTCTCCTGCAGTGTCTGCAGGATGTTCCGTGCTGACCACTACCTGATGGACTTGTGGTTAAAGGTGTTGGTCTGGAAGAACTTTTTCACGAAGGACAGGTAGTGCGGCAACGTCCAGCTGACTGGGACGTTGCACGGCAACGGGGCCAGGCCCATCCTTCGCAACACCGGAGACAGGTAAGATAAGCTAAGATAAGATAAGATCTTTATTAGTCACATGTACATCGAAACACACAGTGAAATACATCTTTTGCGCAGTGATTTTAGGGGGCAGCCCGCAAGTGTCGCCACACTTCCGGTGCCAACATAGCATTCCCATAACTTCCTAACCTGTATGTCTTTGGAATGTGGGAGGAAACCAGAGCACCTGGAGGAAACCCACACAGACACAGGGAGAACGTACAAACTCCTTACAGACAGTGGCTGGATTTGAACCCGGGTCGCTGGCGCTGTAAAGCATTGTGCTAACCACTATGCAACCTCGGCACGTAGTGACACTTGGTACCCACATACTTTGGTTCCACGCACAGCCTGACGCAGCCACAGACGAAGGTGGTCATCAGGAGCAGGACAACATTGGGGACACCTTTACCCCCATTTTCCAGGGACTTGTGCACGGTGGCCCGTCGGACCTGCTCCATCTTGGATCCCCAGATGAACCGGAAGATGGCACAGGTGATTCCCAAGTCAGAGGAATGAGGAACAGGCCACACCTGTGCCAAGTACAGCAGCCCTGAGAGCACCTCACACCTGATGACCAAGTTCTTCCCAGTTATTGAGAGGGAGCACAGTTTCCACAGTCCCAGTTTCTGCGTCACCTTCCCAATCCGCTCCCACCAATTTTTGTTGCACGCCCTGGCCCCTCTGAACCAGATCCCCAGCACCTTCAGGTAGTCAGGCCTGACGGTGAAGGGGACGTTGGATCGGTCAGGCCAGTTGCCGAAGAGCATGGCCTCGCTCTTCGCGCGGTTAACTCTGGCCCCTGATGCCAACTCAAACTGGTTGCAGATGCTGATCAATCTGTGAACTGACTTTGGGTCTGAGCAGAAGACGGCGACGTCGTCCATGTACAGGGAGATTTTCACCTGGGTGCCCCCACTGCCTGGCAACGTCACCCCTCTGATGCTCTCGTCCTTCCTGATGGATTCAGCAAAGGGTTCTATACAGCACATGAACAAGACAAGGGAGAGAGGGCAGCCCTGCCTGACTCATGAGACAAGTCAACAGGGATCTGATAGAGATTGTCAAAGTTATGAAAGGTGAGGTACTTGTGTCTCTTCACCTTCTAGTCAGCATGACTGGAGAAGATTTATTTTGAGCTGTTACCTTGCTGGCAGCTGTCCTAGTATGAGTTTGGGAAGGGGTGGTAGGATGAGAGAGATAAGGGGACATGAAGACAGGCTGATTGTAGCTCAGATGTACTTGCTCTCTCCATAGGAGGCAAAATGTCATGGTAGGTAGTAGTTTTGCCTCTGGGTTCGAAGGTTGTGTGTACAAGCCCTGTTTTAGAGGCTTATACACAAAGTTTATACGGACACCAGAGCATTATTGAGGGAGTGCTGCAGTACTGGAGGTGCCAATTGCAATGACCTATTTTCAAAGAAGCTGGGAAAAGATCCCACAGACTTTGACACTATCCCCACTAACGTCGTAAAAATAGATTATCCTGATTATTATCATGTTGGCATTTGTGAGAGCTTTCTGTGTTGTGTTTAATCTGGCTGCAGTAGTCCCTCCATGACTATGTTTGAAGGAGATTTAATTGGCTGTGAAGTGCTTCAGGATGATCAGCATTTGTGGGAGACTGTATAAATGCTGTCGACTTTCCCTCTGATTAACAAACATTTAATATAAACTACTTATCTCATTGTTGTTTGCAAAGGCCCTGTGGAGTCCTGATGGGGATCAGATCTGATGCCTTACTGCAGACCAATTTAGCAGAGGTGTCATCAAACAAGTCTTTGACCTTCCAGTAGATAGGGAGGTGGGTGCAATAATGGAGTCCAGATGCTACCCTGGTGCTTCTTCACCACAAACCCTGTATGTTTCAGAGGCTCACTTTGATGTCTTTGCTGTAAGTGTCGACTACAGAGATAGAACATAGGACATAGGACATAGGACATAGAACATAGAACAGTACAGTATAGGAACAGGCCCTTTGGCCCACAATGTTGTGCAGAACTAATTAAGCTAATGGCACCGAATTAAACTAAATCCCTTCTGCCTGCACTTGGTCCATATCCCTCCATTCTCTGCATATTCATGTGCCTATCTATGAGTCTCTTAAATTCTTCTATCATATCTGCCTCCACCACCACCCCTGGCTGTGCATTCCAGGCACCCACCACTCCCTGTGTAAAAAACTTGCCCCGAACATCTTTGAACTTTCCCCCCTCACCTTAAATGCATGCCCTCTGGTATTAAACGTTTCAACCCTGGGAAGAAGGTACCAGCTGTCTACTCTATCTATACTCTCATCACTTTATAAACTTCTATCAGGTCTCCCCTCAGCTATCTCTGCTCCAGAGAAAACAACACAAGTTTGTGCAACCTCTCCTTACAGCACATGCCCTCTAATCCAGACAGCATCTTGATAAAGCTCTTCTGCACCGTCTCCAAAGCCTCCACATCCTTCCTGTAATGGGATGACCAGAACTGAATGCAATACTCCAGATGTGGCCTAACCCAGAATTTTATAAAGCTGCAACAAGATGTTGGTGCTAACCTGTCCTTTTTTATTGACCTCAGCTCAACAGCAGGCCTTCAGGTCAATATTCTTCTTCCATGGGGAAATTCCTATAAAGCGATACCCATCTGATTATATTGTCCACAAGGAGCATAGCACGGGCGTATGTGTTACAGAAGAGGGGTGAGTATCAAAATGAGCTGCTATATTATGTGGGGTGGCCTTTGATTTGTGGGATAGGAAGGCACAAATCCTGAAACTGTAACATCCAAGCTCTTCATGGGGCCATCATTTTAAGAGCGCTGTTGATTTTTGCAGTGCAACTTGCATGGAATGTGGTATTAACAGCCCTTTCTTTTATTAGGAACTGATGTTTACAGGAAAAGATATTAAAGGAGCATTTTCATTAGGAATTTCAGAAAACAGCAGACAAAAATACTTCTTTCATTGCAGCTGCCTACATAAACACTTGCAGTAATGTTTCGTCCGGTCCCAATTGGAAAGACTGTGCGCGTAGTCATAACGTATCACAATCTTTCTACTGTGACACTAAAGCCTTGTGTGCTTACTGTGGGGTTTGTCTTCCTACCTTAGTACTTCTATCAGAACTGAAGTACTTAGGTTTTAGAAAACTCTGCAAGGGCTTCCATCTCTTCATGTTCTGCAAGAGTTTGTGAGGTAGAAATTTGACCGGGACTCTTTTTCAACATCCACTTGCCTTCCCCACCATGCCAAACCAAACAGGGAGCCCCAAGGCCAGCCTGCAATGGTGCCAGGGTAGGGTGGGGGCGGTAGGGCAGGTGGGCATTCTTCAAGCAGTATCCGCTGCCTCATATTACGCTTGTGTGTGGCTGTAGTGATGGAGTCAGAAGAGCAATGGGGAGAAGAATGAGTGTAGCTGGCAGGGGGCAGTAAAGAGTTTTGTGGAACTGACAGCATACTCTGTCCTGCCTCCTGTTTAGCAATGCCCATTTTCTGTGGAGAGACTGAAATGAGGGACTAGATACTTCTCACATGATACCTAAGGTCTTTTTCAAGTGACATCCAGTGATGCCTGAGAAATGGCACAACCAAATTCCATGTTGCACGGTTCTCAGGTGTGGGGTGCTGGTCTCCAACACTCCAGAACACTTAACTTATTTAATTCTCATAAAATAGCTGCAAAATGATCCTTTTTCTACTCCATCAGGTTTTGCGTTTCTTAGCTTAATTCAAAGAGCATTGAGCTTTAATCTAGTATCGAGATTAGTAACATTGTAAGATAAGATATCTTTAGTAGATGCATGTACATCGAAACACACAGTGAAATGCATCTTTGTGCAAAGTGTTCTGGGGGCAGCCCGCAAGCGCCGCCACGCTCCCAGCACCAACAGAGCATGCCCACAGCTTCCTCACCCGTATGTCTTTGGAATGTGGGAGCACCTGGAGGAAACCAATGTAGACACGGGGAGAACGTACAAGCTCCTTACAGACAGCGGCAGGAATTGAACCTGGGTCACTGGTGCTGTAATAGCGTTACACTAACCACTACACTGCCATGCCAGGTTGAAAGTATATTCCACCAAAGGAATAGCATTTCATCTTCTGACTTGACACGTTAGCGGTCTTCTGGATGTATCGTCCACAAGTAGCATGGCACTGGTGTGTGTGTCACAGAAAAGGGGAAATGTCAAAAAGAGCTGCTATATTATGTAGTGTGGACTTTGATTAGTGGGAGAAGAAGCCTCAAATCCTGAAATTGATGATCAAAGGGCAGAGACCGCACTGTGCAGCTCCAATGTGATTCGTTTAGCAAGGTGTGAACAGTGAAGGGAGCTCCAGTGGTACAGATTCCATAACATGTGCGTTGATAGCTGAGGCTGGCAGAGAAAAGAATGCTGGAAGTGGCAGATGCTGGGTGAATCAATGTCACAGTACAGGCACTTTAAGTGCTGACCTCAGTGTGATAGCATGATATGTTGCCACTTGTACGCAAAGTGGAAGAAATATGTGGTGTGACACCATTAGGTGCATGACTGATGCCAGAAAAACTTCAGGCAGACCAAGGTGAATTTTGCATGGAAGTGCATGAGCCAATATCACCCTGAAATAATTGCTAGCTTTCATGCGTGGTTAGTGCATGAAAAATGGGTGCTAATGAATCCAGTTTCCAGGCTATTGCGTTTTTGCTGCTCCATGAATCCTGATCCGGATAATGGACATCTCTGTTTACAGCAGATGTGCCAAACATCAGGGCTACAACTTTAACTCAGTGATTGTTTCACTCTGTCTCTGGAGGTTTTGGTAAGAAGGTGGCGAAGAGGATAGTGTAGTCCATCTGAGCAAACTCTATCTCAGACCTCTCTCAAATGTGAATTGAATTGAATTGAATTGGTTTATTATCATCACTTGTACCAAGGTAAAATGAAAAACTTATCTTGCATACCATTCATACAGATCAATTCATTTTACAGTGCATTGAGGCAGTACAAGGTAAAACAATACGGAATGAAGAATAAAATGTCACAGTTATAGACAAAGTGCAGTGCAGGTAGACAATAAGGTGCAAGGTCATAACGAGGTAGATTGTGAGGTCAGGAGTCCATTTTATCGTACTGGGGAACCATTCAATAGTCTTATAACAGCAGGATAGAAGCTGTCCTTGAGCCTTGAATCGTGAATCCTGTCCTTGAATCTTGAGAATGAACAGGAACAATTAATTTTTTTAATTCTGAAAGATAATTGTTCACACATTAGAAAGGCCCTAAGCTTGATGGCAGGTCTGGTGGCAGGTGAGCCAGGACTACGGGTCTTACAAGAGACTACAACTTTCTGAGCAATGAATGGATGGAGAAATCTCCATCCATCAACCATGATTCACCAATGCTTGTGGGAAATATTTTGTGAGGGCATCAGATCAAGAGCAAATTCAGCCCAAATCTGCTCATCTACAGCCAATTGGCTATAGGCTGCTACCAGCTCCTTGAAGCGCTTTGAAAGCTTCCATGGAAAGATGATACGTTAAACCTGAGAGCCATTTCTGCAGGGCAACTGCATTATAATGGACAGGTCAGTCCACAGTGATAGACAGGAGGGTGTGAATAGCAATATTTTACGCTTGAAGGAGTCAAGTGTCTCAGTGACCCTTCTGTATAAGCAGCAGAAGAGGTCCACCACACAAACTACCCACCTGCCAGCCCTGTTAGCCATCACCTACCCACTTGTGGAAGAATCTGTAGTTCCCACATTGGTCTCATCAGCCATCTTAGAATCCACAAAACCAGAGTGGAAGTAAGTCATCCTCAATCCCAAGGGACTGCCTAAGAGGAAGAAGTACTTGAAGAATTGGAGGTCATGGGGTGAGAGGTTTGGTAAGACAGTTGAAAATTACTTTGGAAGAATTATTAGGAGGAATCAGTGGGTTTGTTAATAACAGCTGAAATGATGGATAATCAATGGGGTGTGAGAAAGAATGAAGGCATCAAGGACAGCATTTGAGAATTCAGCCTTCGGGTAGAGAATAAGGATTTTACATGCTTTTGGGGTTCTAGGCAGGAGCCAGTGTTGGACATTAAGGAATGACATTCAGCCAACCAACCAACTGAAAGCTTGGCTCAGCTTTGAGTACAATGCTAAGGTTGTGTAGCATTGTATTTAACCTGAGGAGTCAGACTGGAAAGCTGAGGGAGCTGGATGAGGGGCAAACAAGATGACTTCAGTATTACCAATGAAGTTAAAAGAAGCTTCTGCTCCTTCAGGATGAGATGGGGAGGTAACCCATAGTGATGACAGGAAAATGGAATTGAACTTACAAAATCATAAGTAGCTGAAGATCGCACAGAGATTCTTCCAGTTCCGTGCTGCAGCTGCTGATGCTGGTAGCAGAAGGTGTACAAGCTGTAATCTGGAGCTGGAAATGCTAAGGTTGTCAGAGAAACAGTGCCAGCTGCTGCAAGTAGCCAATAATCCTGCAACCCGTAATTTCTTTGATCTCCAAGGAGTTAAGCCTGACACAGTGCTGGCATTTCTGAGTTAAGATAAGATCTTTATTAGTCACATGTACATCAAAACACACAGTGAAATACATCTTTTGCGTAGTGTTCTGGGGGGCAGCCTGCAAGTGTCGCCACGCTTCCGGTGCCAACATAGCATGCCCACAACTTCCTAACCTGTACATCTTTGGAATGTGGGAGGAAACTGGAGCACCGGGAGGAAACACACGTAGACATGGGGAGAACGTACAAACTCCTTACAGAGAGCGGCCGGAATTGAACCCGGGTTGCTGGCACTGTAAAGTGTTACACTAACCACTGCATTACCATGTAGCGTGAATCAGAAGGGTTTGAGTTTAGGTTTCACTCCTCCAGGCTGAAACTCCAGTGCAGTACCAAGCAAGTGCTGTACTGTTAGAAGTAAGCAACCTCAGATGAAACATTAAATCATTGACTTGCCTTCCCTCTTAACTGATTGTAAAATAGCTCATATAGCAAATGAAGAAGAAAGGAATGGCCAAAGATTATCTCTCAATAAACAATAATTATTTGGTCATTATCTCTTTGGCACTTGAGGGAAGCTGCTGTTTGTAGATTAGCTGCCACATTTCCTACATTAGACCATTGAACACAATTCTTTTCTTTATGTGGAAAGTTAGGAAAACCCTTGAACATTCTCCTCCATAACCACAATTAGCCTAGAAAGTACCAGGGAGAAGACAACTCATTGGTAGTTGCATTGGTCAGGTCTCAATGAAGAGCTTGCAAAGTCTTCCAAGGTGGAAGACCACTTTTTGAATTAACACATGAGGTTGTAGCTTTGATGTGCAATGTGCAGGCAGAAGTATAATCCTCCTTTTACTCTTCAACTGAGAGGTAAAATATAAAATGAATGAGTTAATTTATAATGTACCAATTACAGGAAACAGGTCTTCTCAGCAAAGGTATTAGAGTAAGTCCCTGGGTTGAAAGCAAGCAGAGATAGACTGGAACAGTTGCAGCTCGGGCAACAATGAACGAAATTGAGCATGCAGCCTGGCTGTGGCTGTATAATAGAACAATTTTGTAGTCATGAGCCCTTAATTAAGATAGTAATTAACAACTTAGACAGCCACCCGATATCAGATGATATAATAATCTTAGTGTTGTTGTTTAGAACATGTCCAAGCTTATTATTTCTGATTACATTTTAACCTTGATAAGATCACATTTCCTTTAAGGTTATGTTGCCTGAGAAAGAAGGAATTGATCCTTAAGGGATCAAATTCAGAGTCCAGAAAAATATTGAACAGGGTATTGCATTTCAAAAGGCGTCCACTTATTGCCTGGCTCCCTGTGTGGCAGCTGGACTTTCTAAACTGATGATGCTGCATAAATAGTCCTCCTTTTACTTTTCAACTGACAAACAGCCCTATTTACATGGTTCCTTAAGATATATAATAGGTGTAGTGGAAAAGCATGGCTTGCAATGTGGGTAATTAACATTTTAATGTGTTTGGATGAATTTGCCCTGTCTATTGTTTTCATGAAGACATTAACTGTTTAAAACAAACTTGGTATTGCGTTTGTTGGCAGGCAGATAAATCTCATTTAAGCATACTAATTTTTGTTACAAACATCCCATTGTGTGTTTTAAACTAAATTATTCCTGGTATTGTTGCATTGTATTTATTAAACAGACTTTCATATAAAAAATTTGCATTTATATAGTGCCTTTCCAAACCTTAGGAAGTGCCAAAGGGCTTTGTAGCAAATGTAGTCACTGCTATATTATGAGGAAGGTGGTAGCCAAGCTGTGCACAACAAGATCCCAAAAATAACAATGCGGTGATGAACAAGATAATCTATTTTTGGTGTTGTTGATTGAGGAATAAGTATTGACCAGGGGAACTTCTCAGCTCTTCTTTGCAATGGGATGTTTATCACCTCAACAAGAAAGGCAGATATGGCTTTGTTTAAATGTCACATTGGTATGAGTACAAAACAGCAACTTCTGTGCTCCAAAAGCAGTCAGTTGTGTGAAGGACTTTGAATTGTCTTAGCATAAGGTGGTCATTTATTTTTATGTGATCAGGTGAATCACCTATTAGTCCTGGAGTCTCTAGCAAGTGAACATTAATCTGGATGTAGCTACAAGCAACCTTGAAACCACTGGAATTAGATTTTATTTATGTAACAGATTTCATTCAGTAGTAAAGATAGTGGTTGCATGCCTATTTGTTAAATGTTCAAATGCTTCAGCCTTCTCTGTTACATATATGATTGATATTTACTGATATTATCCAAGGACAGCAGTCTGTTCCACAGACCCACTTTAACACAGGTGAAGGATCATTTTCCTGAAGTCTAACATGAATCTGGCCTTATGCAGACTAATGCAACGCACACAAAGTGCTGGAGGAATTCAGCAGGTCAGGCAGCATCTATGGAGGGAAATAAACAGAAATTAAATTCCTGATGAAGGGTCTCGACCTGAAACGTCGACTGTTTATTTCCCTCCATAGATGCTGACTGACCTGTCGAGTCCTCCAGCATTTTGTGTGTGTTGCTCCAGTTCCAGCATCTGAAGAATCTCTTGTGTCTCTTTTTTTAATGAAACTAGTATTGTGATCTACTTAAATGGAATAAACTAACAACTGGAAACCATCAATTTCGTTCATTATCTTATACATCTGATGAGATTACTCTTAATTTACATTTCCTTGTAGAGGCACATTAATTTTAATTTATTCATGCAGAGGAGTTCACAGACAATGCTGGCATTTATTGTCCATTCCTAATTTCCCTCTAAATTGAATGTCTTTCTGGGTCATTTCAGAATCAACTCCTTTGGTGGGTAAAGCTAAGAATAAAGTAGGTCAGGCAGACTTCCTTCTCTAAGGACAGTGGTGTCGTGGTCACTGGTAATAGATTCATTGAAGTCCTTAAATGTAAATTTCCCGGCTGCCATGGTGAAATTTGATTAATGATCCAGATCTCTGTGTGCTGGTTCAGTAACTTAACTAGCACACAACTGTGCCTCTTACTTTTCCTATAAACATGCTTTGTGTTGGGAATTTCTCCGGTGGATATGCTTTGCACCCTTTCCTAAGTTTTCACATCATCTACCATATGACATCAGATTGGATTGGGATCAGTGCTTGGACCTTTGCTGTTTCTGATATATATTAACAATCTGGATGTGACTGCAGTGTGTATGATTAGTAAGTTTGCAGATGACAAGAAAATTGGTGTTGTTGTGGATAGCGAGGAAGGTTGTCTAAGGCTACAGCAGGATAGAGATCAGGTGCAAAATTGGACAGATAGAATTTAATCCCGATAAGTGAGAGGTGACACAAAAAATTCTGCAGATGCTGGAATCTGGAGCAATACATAAAAAGTGCTGGAGGAACTCAGCAGGTCAGTTGTGGAGGGAAATATACAGTCGACGTTTTGGGCCAAGACACTTCATCAGGACTGGAAAGGAAGAGGGCAGAAGCCAGAATAAGAAGGTGGGGGGAGGGGGAGGGGGAGAAGCACACACAGATAAGTGAGGTCAGGTGAGAGGTGATTCATTTTGGGAAGGCTAAACAGGGATAGGACATAGAATCATAGAATCATTGAATCATAGAACAGTACAGCACAATACAGGCCCTTCAGCCCACAATGTTGTGCCGACCTTTAAACCTCACCTAAGACTATCTAACCCCTTTCTCCCACATATCCCTCTATTTTAAATTCCTCCATATGCTTATCCAGCAATCTCTTAAATTTGACCAATATACCTGCCTCCACCACCACCCCAGGCAGTGCATTCCATGCCCCAACCACTCTCTGGGTAAAAAACCTTCCTCTGATATCTCCCTTGAACTTCCCACCCAATACTTTAAAGCCATGCCCTCTCGTATTGAGCATTGGTGCCCTGGGAAAGAGGTGCTGGCTGTCCACTCTATCTATTCCTCTTAATATTTTGTACACTGCTATCATGTCTCCTCTCATCCTCCTTCTCCCCAAAGAGTAAAGCCTTAGCTCCCTTAGTCTCTCCTCATAATGTATACTTTCTAAACCAGGCAACATCCTGGTAAATCTCCTCTTCACCCTTTTCAATGCTTCCACATCCTTCCTATAATGAGGCGACCAGAACTGGACACAGTACTCTAAATGTGGTCTAACCAGAGTTTTGTAGAGCTGCATCATTACCTTGTAGTTCTTAAACTCGATCCCATGACTTATGAATGCTAACATCCCATAAGCTTTATTAACTACCCTCATCCTCTAAGTTTTATTAACTACCATGTACAATAAATGGTAGGACACTAAGGAATAGTGAACAAAGAGATCTAGGGGTCCAAATCCATATTTCCCTGAAAGAGGCAACACAAGTCGATAGGCTTGTGAAAAACGCAAATGGCATGCTTGCCGTCATAGGTCGGGGCATAGCATATAAGAGTTGGGATGTGATGTTGCAACTTTAGAAAATATGGGTTAGGCCACACTTGGAGTATTGTGTGTAGTTCTTGCTCCTATACAGTAGGAAGGATGTGATTGCACTGGAGAGAGTGCAGAGGAGATTCAATAGGATATTGCCTGGACTGGAGCCCTTTAGTTATAGGGAGAGATTGGATGGGCTGGATTTGTCTTCCCTGGAGTGAGGGAAGCTGAGGGGTGTCCTGATAGAAGTATACAAGATTATGAGAAGCAGAGATAGGGTAGATAGTCAAAATCTTTTTCCCATTGGTAGAGGTATCAAAAACAAAAGGGCATAGGTTTAAAGTGAAAGGAAGGAGTTTTAAAGGGGATCTGATTGGTAAGTTTTTTACACAGAGTGATATTTGGAACTGGCTACCAGAGCAGGTGTTGGAACCAGATACCATTACAATGTTTAAGAGACATTTAGTCAGATATTTAAATAGGTAAGGCATAGAAGTCCTAATACAGGCAAATGGGATGAGTGGAGATGGGCAAGAAGATCAACATGGTCTTGGTGGTCTACTGTACAACTCAGTGACTCTTGACTCAGTGAGGAGAACCCTGTGACACAGCTGTGCAGTGGTTAGGTCTGGTGCCACATTGCTCCACATACTTGAGTTCAACCCTGACCTTGAGCACCATCTATGTAGAGCTTGCATATTCTGCCTGAGACTCCATGGCTTTCTTCCATATGCTTCGGTTTCCTCCCACATTCCAAAGATGTGCTGGTTGGTGGCTTGAATGGCCACTGTGAGTTTAGGGTGGTGGCAAAAGCTATGGGGAAGTTGATGTGGATGCAGGAGTTAAAATAGAATGTGTGTAGAAGGACGCTTAACGGTTGGCGAGGAGACAATGGGCTGAAGGGCCTGTTTCTGGACAGGGTGACTCAATGACTAACAGAACAAACAATATCCAAGGCGAGGTTTCACCAAGGTCTTATATGCAAACAAAACGATATGCTAACTCTTCTAATTAATTGTGTTTGAATGCACTCTTGATATAATATCCACGTTAGCTATTGCTTTACAGTAATGTCACAAATCTGTATAAATTCCGACACCAAAAGGCCCAGATCACTTTTTACTCTGCCTCCTTCAATGTTTAACCCTGAAGAGAGTATGTTGGATATTGACTGTGCCCATCTGCATACCACTGCCCTTTCCCAAATTGAAGAAATTGTCAAAAACCAGTACACTAAGATTTGCCTGAAGCTGTTGATTATTGTCCAACTACAATCCTTGATAACACTTGTATGAGAGGGCATGTGCCTTAATATTAGGGGAGAGGATGTTTTGACTTGTCAGTAAAATTCTCCATAGTGCAATAGCTGCCCACACCTAAAGAATGCTCATTTGGGATAGCAGCTAGCAAATGGAAGCCAGCATGTTCCAACATCTTTAGGAGCAGACGGAGTAGAATAAAGCACAATCCTCTGGGGGGGACGGTGGGGGAATCTGGAACTACGGATGAAGCAGAATAAGAGCTTGCTTATTTACGATGGAGATGAGGAGGAATTTTTCTCTCAGAGGATTGTGAATTTTTGGAATTCTCTCTCCCAGGGAGGTGTGGGGACTGAATATACTCCATGCTGAGATGGACTTTTGGATTGTAAGGGGGGGGGGGGGGTTAAGGTTCTGAGGATCGGGCAGGAAGATGGAATGGAGATCAGCCATCAACTTATTGAATGGTGGAGCAATATTGAGCAATTTGGTTAACTCCTGTTCCTACGTCCTCAGAGCTAACCTTTGCTCCTGAAGCCCAATGCATTTGGCATCTAATGAGGGTCCTGACAACTGTTTGAGGATGGCTCCAATCAATTGGATTTTGATGGAATTAATGTAGATGGGGACTTGAGGTTGGTATGACTCTATGACTCTAATTGGGTTACCGTGAACAGACTGAGAATGGGATTTGCTCTTCTCAGGTTATCAGGGTGGGAACTCTAAACTCTTTTCTTTGGTTATTTGCAGACAGGACACACATCTGCTCCCACAGATCTCCTGATGACCTGCAACTATATCCTTCATAAACCCCATGCCCCAACCCCAGAACAGAAATTGAAACCCTGGGTCAGGTGATGCTCATGCAGAGTGTGGAGGTTAACAGCTCAATTGTGGAAACTGCCTTCAAGGTTTCTGGAGATGAGTGGTGTTTATCAAGGATCAAGACAGGGGTAAACCAGGGAAAATAACATGACACAAACACTCACAGGAAAAGTAATCAAATGACCCATGAATATCTGGAAAAATGTGATGGTTAAATAGCAAAATGATATAAAATTGAACAAATTATCCTTAATACCACAACTTAATATGACCATTGATGCAAACAGTTGGCCGACAGTGCATTCAGTTACGACTCTTTGAAATTACTTAAGTGTCTTTTCCAATTAACTCGGCATTTGAATCAAAAATGCTGAAATTTGCAATGGCTTTATACAAAAAAAATCAAAGCAGATTTTCCCTGCTACTGTAACTAGAACTAGATCTCCATGTGTTTTATTTTAAAGTAGGTCATGTATTGAACAATTTGAAGTTAGTCTTATCCTGGGCAGAGATTTGATAGGTTAGATTGTAATTTTATAGCTCAAGTTACAAATAGTTTTACTGAACTACTTTAGGCTACCAGTTTTGACGAGTTGGTAATTTAAGCAACTGAACACAAAACTGTGGCCTGTCCCTTTAGTACTGGCACTTACAGGTTGCGATGCTTTAAACTGTTCTGGCTACATCTGGAATACATTGTATCTGCCCCATTTACACTGAAGAGCAATCTGCAGCAGTAATACTGTGCACACATGTGAAAATTATGGGAAATAGTTAGGTTCATCAAGATGTGGAATGTGCTGGTTTGTGTTGAGGTCACGTTGTGTTGGACCTGGTCCAGGCACTGGGGGTCATTGTACATTAACATGGCTAAATTCTCAGCATCAAACTCATTGCAGCCAGAGTAGCCAATTACTGTAAGAAACCTGATAAGAATAGGAGGTCCAGGCTCTGACTAGTGGGGTTCAGCCAGTTCCAATTCTTGAATCGCAAATATCAGGGCTACCAATCACAAACAACACATTTGTATTTATATTTATTTATATTGTTGGTTTGATCTTCCTGAATTTCAGTGCTGTTTTTAATGCCTTTGGCTCATCAGTTGGAGCCCACTAGGTGTCACGTCCTCTGAAACCTTTCTGGGCCACATCAGACCAAAACTACGGATTCTTGTGAGCTCAAGATAAGTTACCCCACAATTGGTGTGGTGAGTAAATTGGTATCCTGCCTCCTCGCAGCCTTTGAATTCAAAGCAGTGATGGATTATCTGTTCAATAGTCAGCATTCTAACCAGTCACAATTGTTTGTTCACATGCCTGGGTTGGCGGTCTGTGTAGTAATCACTGTCAGCAGAAGCTGACTAAGATTCAGGCACAGCTTACACAGGTGCACCAATTGCTTCATCAACTTCTTGTTCAGACAGTTTGATGTAAGAACCTACGACCAAACATCATTTTTTAAAAATATCTACCAATAAGGGTTAAGAATTTTCTAATATTGATAAATAAACTTCAAAATTCAACTGAATTCAAGTTTGTTTTATAAAAAGTGGTGTAACCTTGTCTACATTAATCATTTTGTTCACAGTTGAGTAAAGTTTTTATGTCAGAAAATAGGAGTATGAAGAGAAGGTATGCTGAATATCTGCAAAAGTAGGGTTGTGGATTTGTGGATAAGTTACTTACAATGCTCACTGAAGTTTTAATTTCAGATAAAAAATTAGATGTATTTCCAGGAAAGGATCCAGATTGAGGGTTTGATAAGGAGGTGCTGGAGAGGATTCACCAATCAAAAAGTGAAAGGTAAATTTATTAACTGGCTTTTTCCAGTGAATAAACATTCATTTTTCTTATTAAAGCCAGATTAGTTTCCTTGCACTTATTCAGATCATACCTTTTATTTTGTTTCCAGTTTTAGCACTGCATCATGTTTATGTCACGGTCAACTCTTTCAGTGTAAAATAGGGTGCTTTGTAAGATAATGTTGGCTTCAGATGTTTTGCTGTCAAATTTAATTAGACATTGATCCTGGAATGTTGTTACTATTTTAGAGGTGCTGTATAAATGCAAATTGTTGTTTAACTGTTGGTCACTGAAATATTCAGTTGTTCCCACGACTGTAGTGAGTTAAAAAATAAATGTGGACTCTGCAGTGAGGGGTCTTGAAGCAATTATTAGCTCCCTCATTGAAAGCACCTGATGACTGTTTCAGCTGGTCCCCAGGGACCTGAGTATATTTTTCAATGTACGGTGAGGCATTTCTCAGGCATGCTGAAAAACAGAATGCTGATCCTCTAGGCTGGGCCTCATTGCACTAGTCTTGCACTGTATGAGGACTTAACAAGGTCTAATTTCTGCATCAATATGTCAATTAAACCACAAAGCAAAGTTATTTACTCTAATTGCTTTGAATCATGAATAAAATCAGTGGAGCATTTTTTAGTATTGTCCAAACCTTTGAACTAAATTTTACCAGAGTTCCATTGCTCCTGAAAAGAATTGCTGTCATGATGCTAATGACCTAATTCAAGTAAAGCCTGTGGCTACCATTAGTATTTTGTGCTAGTTTATTTTATGATTAGTTACTGGGTGCCAATCCATCTAACTGGATCAGTACTGTCCTTCTCTTAATTCAATAGGCTTTTTATGTTGATATTATTATATTTCTATGAAATTTATGATAACCATATTAAATATGTACATTAGAAGCTGAATAATCTACTCCAATGATTTGGAATAACAATTATATCTAAAAAAGGCTATTCATACCATAAGCCACTGATGTACAAATTTTCCTTACTAGTGGCTCTTTCATGTGCTAATGGTCTATACATGCTTGCTCAGGGATGTTATCTGGAGTTTGGCTAAGGAATTGGAAATGGAATTGGTTTATTATTGTCACGTGTACCGAGGTACAGTGTAAAACTTGTCTTGCATACTGTTCATACAGATCAATTCATTACACAGTGCATCAAGGTAGTACAAGGCAAAACAATAACAGAATGCAGAATAAAGTGTAAAAGCTACAGAGAACGTGCGGTGCAGGTAGACAATAAGGTGCAAGGTCATAAGGAGGTAGACTGTGAGGTCAAGAGTCCATCTTATCATACTAGGGAATCATTCAATAGTCTTATAATAACGGGAAAGAAGCTGTCCTTGAGCCTGGTTGTACATGCTTTCAGGCTCTTGTACCTTCTGCCCGATGGGAGAGGGGACAAGAGAGAATGTTTGGGATGGGTGGAGTCTTTGATTATTCCAGCTGATTTACCGAGGCAGCTAGAAGTATAGACAAGAGTCCATAGAGGGAAGGCTGGTTTCTGTGACATGTTGAGTTGTGTCCACAACTCTCTGCAGTTTCTTGTGGTCGTGGGCAGAGCAGCTGCCATACCAAGCCAGATAGGATGCTCTCTATGGTGTATTGATAAGAATCGGTGAGGGTCAAAGGGGACATGCCAAATTTCTTTAGCCTCCTGAGGAAGTAGAGGGGCTGGTGAGCTTTCTTGGCTGTGCCATCTATGTGGTTGGACCAGGACAGGGTATTGATGAGAAAAGGAGTCATACTTGCATTTATACAGGGCCAAAATATCTCAAAGTAAGGAGTATCTCAAATGCCAAGTTTCTGACTGATGATAGCCCATTTACAAATTATTCCAATTGTAAAATCCCAATTTGTTTTTGAAAGGGGCAAGAATGTAAATGTTTGGAAAAATTCAGTGTCAAGCAGTCCTATATTTGCTCCATGCTCAAAGAAGCAATTGATAAAGAATGAGGTAAAGACTAAGCAACTTCACCCATGTATTCAAAAGCAGAGTTCTTCTGAAAGGTCAATAACCTGAGACATTAACTGTTTCTCTCTCCTCAAGTGTTGACTGACCTGCTGAGTATCACCAGTATTTCCTGTTTTATTTACTCAAAGTGACTTCAATTACAAATCAAATAATTCTACCCGGACTCCAAAAGCAATGTTGATGAGGTTAGTTGGAAAACAATTGTATTTATTGTATGAATTACGCAAGAATATGCCTTAACCATAAACTAGAGGCTGTTACGGTGACTGAGGATTCATGTATTTAGATATCTGAAGTTTCAAATGCAAAATGCCATAAGCTTCAATCACAATCTCTTATAAATGGTTTAAATTAATTTGCCAAAATCTTATTTTAACGGGCTCAAGAATTTCAACAAAATGGAAAACAATGGTCAGTGAAAGGAAAGTAACCGAATCCTTCTCTTTGATGGCATTTGGCAGAGGTGTGAGTAACAAATTTAAATGCAACCCATTTAAGAATCTTTTCCTCTATTTTTAACACAGTACAGCCTGCGCTCATTACAATTAGTGATCCATGAACATTAAATGCTGGATGAAAAGCTCAGTCTACAGAAGCCTAGTGATGGCTGTTTTCTCATTCTTGAAACTTTAATATAATTGCTATGGATTCACAAACACCTGTGCCTAGATATAGGGCAGTGATTCATAATTGGGCTTTTCAAACCAGGCACCAATTAGAGAGCACACAGTGTCTGCTATGATCAGATGTCAGCACTCTTCAGTTTTGCCCCTCTCGCGTCGACAATGGCAATGTTTGGAGTTATTTCAAAACGACTGAGTGAATAAGGAGATTCTGGCAAGACTAAGTTACAAAGACATTTGCTCGGTATAAAAACGCTGCTGTCTGTGAGTGTTACTCAGTATCCTGGGGTCCAGCTTAGAAAATGTAAATTCTTTTGGTATGCACTAACACTCCTGGAGCTACAATGAACCCAGAACAGTTTCTCCTTTATTTTGACTCTTGTCACCAAGCATAATTGCAGTTATTATTCTTTAAGCTGTTTTAGGAGCATCAAAATCACTTACAAAGGCATTGATCAGCACTGAGAGAGGGTCCAAGTGTGGTTCGGAGAGCAGATGACACTTGTTATGCAGGCCTCCATGTTCCCTCAAGACTGAAATCACAAAATGTAAGAGTATCACATGAATGCTAAACATTTTCACATCAGCTCCATATGTCTGCTAGGTTAACTGAAGTGATTATTTCAAACTAATTAATGTGTTTGATAAAACAGCAAAACAAGGAATTTGAACTAAATGTACCAAGTTTTATTCAGATGATATTCTATGTTCCTGCCATCTGTTTTTAGTTGTCTCCCTTCATTTACTTCTGTCCCTCAGGTAGCTGTGACTAGAACAGACCTATGTGCCACTGTCTTTCTCAATGGTCACCAGAAAAGACTCACTTATCTTATAAACCAAAGCTAAATCTTTTTATGTAATGTTTGTGCAATGTGACATGCTCCACAACTAACAGTCGATCCTTTCCTCATATAGAGTGTCTATCAAGTTGTGGAAAACATTCTTTGTAAAATATCAAATGTATTGTTTTGCTGCCTGCTGTTTAAATACCTGTATTAACCTGTTAAAACACCTCCAATAAAACCACAAAGGAAATGGGTATGGATGTGTTAAGTGTTTGTTAAGTGTCCCTCAGTACTTCTCCTGAGTTCTGTGATAGGCAGAAAACTATTCTGCTGCCAAATCATTACCTTGACAATAACAGTTCGGATTTATATGGTGCCTGAATTGTGGTAAGATTCCCCGTGACATTTCACAAGAGTGTTATTGGACCAAAAAATTAGTCTAAACTATATTGTCCATGCAAACTGGAAGCAAATTATTGATTAAAAGAAAACTACAGAACAACATGCAAAGCAGCTGGTAAAATTAACTTTTTCAGTAACTTTACTTTCGAAAACACAGTATTGCTGTACATTTGTTCTTCGATTTTTATGTTGGAGATGTTCAGAGGTCAGTTTGCGATAGCACCATTCTTTTTATGCCTCTCTAAAGACTGTTACCTCTTCAAGCAGATCTCTTCTGATGCATTGTTGAGGGGGTGCATAGCCATTACCTCCAAGGTTGTTGTTTTTTCTTTGGCTTCATCTCATCCTGTGAGACTCTCCCATTTCCTCTTCCACTTGCTCCATTATCTGTTACAGTTCCCTCACCAGGGCTGCTCCATTATGGACCTTTGCTTATCTGAAACTGCTCAAAGGTGTTTTGCAACTGGGAGAAACAGATGTGACTGTTCCAGATATTTCAGATAAAGATTGTGGACATTAACAGCCACTTCCTGGCTTGACAAGTCATGCAACTAAGTTACTTCCTAATTTCTACAAGCCAACACTAATCAAGTCTGGTTTGGAAGAGCAGGTCATACAATTCAATATCTAGTTATTTGCAAATTACACACCACTTTAAAGGTGGATAAGATATCTTTATTAGTCACATGTACATCGAAACACACAGCGAAGTACATCTTTTGTGTAGAAGGTTCTGGGGGCAGCCCACAAGTGTCGCCATGCTTCCGGCGCCAACATAGCATGCCCACAACTTCCTAACCTGGAATTTGGGAGGAAACCGGAGCACCCGGAGGAAACCCACACAGTCATGGGGAGAACGTACAAACTCCTTATAGACAATGGCCAGAATTGAACCTGGGTCACTGGTGCTGTAATAGTGTTATGCTAACCGCTACACTACTGTGCCTGCACCTGCAGCCAGCTCTTCTAGAACGTAGCATATATTTGGAACAGCTGAAATTCTTAAATGTCTGGGGGTGAAGTTAATCTTTGGTCTCCACTGTTACACTGTAACCAAGATATCAGCTGCTGGTTGAACTCTCTTCAGCATATTCATTTCACAATGAAACCGAATGTGTGTGAGGTAAATGTGTCTGCTGGTCAATACCACTGCCAAGGAAGAGAAGGGTCTCAGATGCATGGGAACGTCAGCAGGCTCCTCTCCAACTCTACACCATCCTGACTTGGAAATATATTGCCCATCCCGGAAGTCCATCTCCAACTGCACTCTGAGAGTACCACCACCAGAAGGACAGCAATGGTTCAAGAAGGTTTCTCACCACTACCTTCTCAGGGGCAGTGAAGGATGGCAGTAAATGCTGGCCTTGCCAATGGTGCTCAGATCCTGAAAATGAACAAAGAAAAGCTCACATCACTGTTACCAAATGACAAATTTTCCCTCTGATGCTCCCTAAATTCTAACCCTGTCTGCTAAGATTTTGTAAATTCAATACTCGCTTGCAAAAAGGAATTGTATATTTATGTGGAGAGACAAAAGTTGCCCAGCTCAAGGGTAAGAGTGGGGAGTTGGCCTGACAGGATAGTTCTTTCAAAGACCCAGCACAGTGAGCTGAATGGTCCTTCTCTGCATTGTGTGAAAGTTTAAAAGGCTGGTGAAGTTTCGAGCCCTGCGCATTGCCAGCCTCATTGTTAGGAAATACCTTAACAGAAAATCCTACCCTGTGAAGGACAAATTTAAATCCAGCTATTAAAAGCATTTATTAGATTTCCTGAGGCAGAGTTCCATCGAGCCTGAACTAGAATCTATTCATGGCTGTGGTTAAGATAAATACTTGCAATTTTAAAAGAAACAATCAATTCTTTATTTGAATAGTTTTATCACCGTATAAACATATCATAGCCTGAAAAGAAAACAATTGCTGATATTATTCACAAATCTTTAACCCATTTCTGTGGTATTCCTACACCCATTGGATTTTAAGCAGAGTGGCCTGGCTTTAAAAAGGAGGCAATCACTTTGAATAAATGTTCAGTAGTTTTAATTAAACATCACCCTTGGTGATTCAGCTCCAATATTTTGTAGGATACCTATTGATGGGTGCCCACAGCATTGGTTTTGGGTGGGAGGTTGAGCTTAGCTCAAAAATGGGAGGCTTGCAGACCTCACAATATGTCACACCACTCATTTTTTACCAAGAGTTTGCCAGTGCCAGTCTAAGTGGCAGAAATTTGCAACCATCCATGATTTTTACTGGATGATGTGGGAGAAAATCAGAGCCATGATAATTAACAACTACAATGTAACAGGTAATAAGGAGCCATGATAAGTAACCTTATGGTGCTTTTGTAGACTTACAAGATAAGGGGCCAATCATTTAAAATGGAAGTGCATAGAGATTTCTTTACGCAGACGGTGGCGAATTTCTGAAATTCTCTACCCCAGAAAATTGTGGAGGCTGGATCATTAGAAGTTTTTAAGGTGGAGATGGATAATTTTTTGAAAGATCAGGGAATTGAGGGCTATGTGGAACTGACACAGAAGAGGAGTTGAGAACATCATGGACCAGTCGTGATCACATTGAATGGTGGGGCAGGCTTGAAAGGCCTGGTGGCCGACTCCTGCTCCTATTTTCTTCTGTCCTTGTGTTCCTGTATAAAGACGTTATCAAAGATAATTGCAAATTGGTGCAAAATCCCAGAAGATTAATGCCAAGCAGAAGCATTAATGTCTAGATGAACACTTGAAATATCACAGCATAGTGGGTTATGGGCCTGGTGCTAGAAAATGGGATTAGTAGAGATAAGTAGTTGATGACTGGCATTGACACTGTGGGCTGCAGGACCTGTCTCCATGTCGTATAAGACTATGATACCATGACTTAACTGCATGCGTGACTTATGGCATAATTCCCTCTTCCTTCTGAGCTGCCAGAATACTCCATAAATAGAGACATCATTACAATAGTGAATGTCTCTGGAAAATCTGGACCTCTGTCAGGATTCAAGATTACATTAGATAGATGAAGGAAAAGTAGGCAATGGAAAAAAGTGGGTCAACACAATTAGGATTATTACTTTGCATAGAAGATAAGAATTGACATGGCCTGGATGAGTTGAAAGGCTGACTTGCAGATTATAATTCCCATAAATGTTTGCCCTGCAATATTGGCTCAAAATCTGCAGTCAGTGGTAAAACTTGGAGCAACACACAAAGCGCTGGAGGAACTCAGTGGGTCAGGCAGCATCTATGGAGGGAAATGGACAGTTGATGTTTCGGGTCGAGATGCTTTTCAGGGCTGAAAAGAAAGAGGGGAGGTAGCCAGTATAAAAGGGTGGGGGGAAGTGGATGGAGCAAGAGCTGGTGGGTGATAGGTGGATCCAGGTGAGGGGGTGGGGAGATAAGCAGTTGGGGGAAGGGGGAGTGGGAATGATGTGAGAAGCTGGGAGGTGGTAGATGGAAGTGACAATGTGCTGAAGAAGATGGAATCTGATTAGACAGGACAGTGGACCATGAAATAAAGGGAAGGAGGTGAGGAATGTGTGGGTGATGGGCAGATCAAGACGGGGAGGTGGGGGGGTGTGGGAAGGAAAGAGAAGGGGTACTGGGACCGGTAGGCTATGGGAAAACAAATGGGGGACAGAGGGAGTCGTTACTGGAAATTGGAGAAATTGATGTTCATGCCATCAGGTTGGAGACTACCAAGGCGGAATATGAGGTGTTGTTTCTCTAATCTACATCTGGCCTCAACTTGGCAGTAGAGGAGGCTGTAGACAGATATGTCAGTGTGGCAAGGGAAATGGAATTAAAATGGCTGGCCACTGGGAGATCCTGGCTGTCACAACAGTGGAGCGAAGGTGCTCGACGAAGCAATCCCCTAATCTGCGTCAGGTCTCACCCAATGTAGAGGAGGCTGCACCGGGAGCACCACATGCAAGAAATGACCCCGATAGATTCACAAGTGAAGGACTGCCTCACCTGGAAGGACTGTTTAAGGCCTTGAATGGTGGTGAGGAAGGAGGTGTAGGGGCAGGTGTAACACTTTGCATGGTTGCAGATAAGTCCCTGGAAGGGGATTGGTAGGGAGGGCCAAGCAGACAAGGGAGCCATGGAGAGAGTGATCCCTGCAGAAAGCGGAGAGGGGAGGGAAGGGGAAGATGTGCCTGGTTTTGGGATCCCATTGGAGATGGTGGAAGTTGCAGACTTGGATGCAGAGGCTTGTGGGGTGGTAAGTGGGGTCAAGGGGAACTCTATTCCTGTTATGCTGGGGGGGGGTGGGGTTAGGGCAGACATGCGGGAAATAGAATAGATGGGGGTTAGGGCTGCATCGATAGTAGTGGGGGAGGAATCCCCTTTTTCTGAAAAAAGGGGGCATGAACATTGATTTCTCCAACTTCCGGTAACCACTCTCCTCTGTCCTCCCTTTGTTTTCCCTCATCCCACCAGCCACAATACCCCTTCTCTTTCCCCTCCCGACCCTCTTGATCTGCCCATCACCCACACACTTCTCCCTCCAGTTCCCCTCCTCACCTCCTTCCCTTTATTCCATGGTCCACTGTCCTCTCCTATCAGATTCCACCTTCTTCAGCCCTTTGTCACTTCCACCTATCACCTCCCAGCTTCTCACATCATTCCCACTCTCCCCTTTCCCCCACCTGCCTATCTTCCCCCCTCACCTGGATTCACCTATCACCTGCCAGCTCTCACTCCACCTCCTCCCCCCACCCTCTTATACTGGCTATCTCCCCTCCTTCCTTCCAGTCCTGAAGAAGGGTCTCGTCCCGAAACATCAACTGTCCATTTCCTTCCATAGATGCTGCTTGACCCGTTGCGCTCCTCCAGCATTTTGTGTGTTGCTGCAGTCTCTCTTGTATCTCCAGTGGTAAAACTTGCCCCATCTCCAAACTAAGTTCCCACTTATATTTTTTTTGCATTTTTGCCTCAGGAAGCTGTTCCAATCCTCAATGTCAAGGGCCAATGGTACAACAGGGGACAGAACAAGACATACCCCGAGCTTGGGCATGCTCCTAGCTTGCCAAAATTGGTGTCTAGGTGTCAATGAAGAGAACTTCAGAAGCAGAAAGTTTCCAACATCTGGATCATTTGGGGAAAAACTAACAGTACTGTAAAGAACTGCTGGCATTTCCTCTTCCAGCTTCCCACAGATGCAAGCACAAAAGGGGAAATCCCACACTCGCTGGTTGTTTTTCACCACTTGTTTCCTGACTGTGCTCTGGCATCAGACTCATGGAGTTCAGCAGTGAAGCCCAAAGGTAAGGTAAATCCCCAGCACTTCTGTGGTAAATTCATCCAAAAAACCTGCACCCAGTTTGACTAGGGCTTTGGTGAGACCACATCTGGAATACTGTACGCAGTATTGGTCTCCATATTTAAAGAAGGATGCTAATGCATTGGAGGCAGTTCAGAGCAAGTCTACTGGACCAATACGTACAAAATACTGGAGGAACCCAGCAGGTAGGCAGCATCCATGGAGGGAAATAAACAGTCGACATTTCGGGCTGGGACCCTTCATCAGGACTGGAAAGGAAGAGGGCAGAAGCCAGAATAAGAAGATGGGGGGAGGGGGAGGAGCCCAAGCTGGTGAGTCCAGGTAAGAGAGGGAAGGTAGGAGGGTGGGGGAGGGGGGGATGAAAGGGAGTGATGTGAGAAGCTGGGAGGTGGAAGAGGCAAAGGGCTGAAGAAGAAGGAATCTGATAGGAGAGGACAGTAGACCATGGAATAGAGGGAAGGTGATGGGCAGAGGGAGGGGATGGGCAGGTCGTGAGGGCAGGGGAGGGGAAAGAGAAGAGGTGAGGGGGCCACAGGAATGAGGGAAAACAAAGGGGGGCGGAGGGGGTAAAACAGAGGTGGGGGGGAGGAACTGCATTGGTTTACTGGACCAATGCTTGGAAGGTGCAGGTTGCCTTATGAGGAAAAGTTGGGCAGATTAGGCCTGTGTTCACTGAAGTTTAGAAGAGTGAGAGGAGACTTGATTGAAACATATAAGATCCTGAGGGATGGATGTGGAGAGAGTGCTTCCCCGTGAGGGAGAATCTAGAATCTGTTTAAAAATAAGGTTTCAATTACTTAAACGGAAACAAGGTCATTTTTTTCTTTCAGAGGGTTGTGAGTCCTTGGAACTCTTTTCCTCAAAGGTGGTATAAGCGGTATATTTTTAAGGCAGAGGTAGATCAAGTATTGATAAGGGGGTAAAAGATGGGAATGTAGAGTTGACGTTACAGTCCAAACGGTCATGATCTTATTAAATGGCAGAGCAGACTGGAGGAACTGAGTGGCCTGCTCCTAATTTGTATGTTTAGATGTAGTAAGTGCTGGAGTGGTGCCTCATAGAGAGGAATAACTGCGAGGGAAAAGGCAACTGTCAAATAATTGACATTCTTTAACTTAGTTAAACACCTTTAATAGTTTTTAGGAAAGCAAATAAAACTGCAAATGATGGAATATGAAACAAAAACAGAAATGCTGGAAGAAATCAGCCAGTCAAGCAGCACCTTTGAAAAGAAAAACCAGTCAACTTCTCCGGTCAAAGACCCTTCATCAACTTCAAACGTCAACTAGTTTCTCTTTCCACAGATGCTGCTTGACTGGCTGAGTTCTTCCAGCAGTTCTGTTTTAATTGTTTTTCAGTGTTCTTGAATAATGTTGTGGAGTTGTTTTTGATTATTTTTTGAAAACAATTTTATAATCTTTAACTTTTTTTAATTGTTTGACTTCAATAGTTCTGTTGTGTGTTTCTGAATATTCAAACTTTCAGAATTATTCAATAATTTTGAATTTTGATATTAGTTGAATTAGCATAACTCACCTGACTGTCAAAGAGCAGGGCTTGAAGCAAAATGCACAATGTGTTGCCTCATTTACATTACTGGGCCTTTTACTTTCAAAGACCTCGCCACTATGGAACTAGACACCTTTGCCAGCAAGTTTATGATGCTGGATGTGAATATCCATTTGTCAGTATGTGGATCAGCATTGTGTGCAGGTGATTCACCATTGACTAGAAAATCTAAGTCATTTAGAAAAGGAGACACAAGTGACTGCAGATGCTGGAATCTGGAGCAACACACAAGACGCTGGAGGAACTCAGCGGGTCAGGCAGCATCTATGGAGGAAGATGGACAGTCAACGTTTCAGGTCGAGACCCTTCATCTGGACTTATTTAGATGGACTGGAGTCATTTAGGAGCATCCCAAAATAACCAAAATTAATCCAATTATTGAAACATTTGAGAAGCAATGAAATAAATTAAGAAAAGAAAACAAAAAACTAGAACACTTGAAAATATTTACATCATTCACATAAACTCCAACAGATAAAAACAAGCTTCCAACTCGCGCAATGTACTGTTCTCTGCCTGACCAGGTCCCACCTGGTGCAAGTTGTTTGAGCAGATTGTAATTGCTGAAGATGTCCTGCAAATGTGAAGCACAAGCAACCAGATGTGCACTAGTTAGTTCAGGACTTCTGCATTCATGCTTGCTGGCAAGGAAATCCCTCACCTGCTGGCACTTATGTGGGGAAATGCTGGCACGTGCCTGCATTTTCAATAATAGGCTTTGTGATATTGCTGTTATTAACATTACAAATTACATTGCAAGATTTAGCTCAATACACCAGTTCTGACTTATAACTTGTTATGTGACGTATATTTTCCCATGGACTATTATTATTCTGCAGTTACAGTAAAATATAGCTGCAAGCATTTTTCGGAATGTATTTTTTTCTGCAAAGGTTGGATTAAAGTTGATATTTGTGCAAGACATCTTTAGACCATTTACATTAACAAGAATGACTCGGTATTGTTTTAATTTGTTACTTTGGTGTCATGACAGAGCTTAATCCCAAAATTTACCTTTAGAACAGGAGCTCTTTATAGCCAATTGTTGACATTTTGAAATTGGCAGACAGGAGGCAATAGAAGAGCTGCAGTACAGTTTATAAAATATGTATTGAATTATTTATTATTAAACAGCAACACCTGTTTCAGTCCTCACAGATCTAAAAACCTAATATTATGCAAAAGGATAAGATTACTGTTCACTTGCACTCCTGTTTAGAGTCTTCTTCAAACTGGTATTTAACCCATGGGTTCTTACATGAGAACAGGAAATTCTTTTATATTTTTCCTGACAAGTTATTCTGTCAGATCCAACTTCTAACAGGGATAGCAGGTTGCGAATATAAATGTTAGTGGCCCTGATGTCAGCAGGTTCTTTAGGGACCCATGTTTCGCAGCAAACACGGTGATCTACTCCTGTTCCTCTGAAGCCGACGCAACCTTTGTGTAAGTAATACCCAACTCTCTGGAGGTCGCCTAATTCCAAGATAACAGGCCTCTTTTTTTGTGCCTGGGGCTGCTCGGGTATTTCATTAGATGAATGGTTCTCTCCTCTGACTCCAAGCCGTCAGTTTCTGTCAGTCAAATGATGTATAGAAAACAGCGGAGCGCACAAGATGGGATCACAAGCTAATTCTGGTGCTCTAATCATTGCATCTAGCCCTGGATTCAATGCCTGTAAATCGGGAGAGGGTTTGAAGTCACTTTTGCTTATTTACCTCAATACGCTAAGCCCTGACTCCTAAGGGTCACATTCCACATCATTCCTGGGTACTTTTAATTAACTGCTCCTCCGCCAGATTTCCCAAACTAGTTTAAATGGCTACTTCAGACACATTTTTCAGTCTGGAGATCTGGGACTAGCAATCCTTTTGCATGGTGCAACACTTTGCATGTCTTGAGTTTTGTGTGTCCACCATACATTTTATCTGGATCTGTGGTGCCTTTGATGAAAACACAGGTAGTCAGAGTGCTGAATAAGGCGTGACCTTGTAGAGGCATATAAAATCATGAGGGGCATAAATAAGAGAGAAACAAAGGACTGCAGATGCTGGAATCTGGATGAAAAACACTATGATGATGGAGGAACTCAGCAGGCCAGGCAGCATCTGTGGAGAAAAGCAGGCGGTCAATGTTTCGAGTTAGGGCCCTTCTTCAGGACTGAAGATAGGAAAAGGGGAAGCCCAATATATAGGAGGGAAAAGCAGAGCAGTGATTGGTGAACATAAGAGGGAAGGCAGAGTGGGCACAAAGGTGGTGATAGGTAGATGCAGGTAAGAGATGTTGATAGGCAGGTGCGGGAGAGGAGGGGAGAGCAGATCCACCAGGGGATGGGTCAAAGATAAGAAAAAAAATGGGGGTAGGAAAAAGAGAGATAGGTTAGGAAAGGGAAGAAAAGAAGAAGCATGGTTGCGGGGGAGGTGTGGGGAAAGGGGGTGGGGATTACCTAAAGTGGGAGAATTCAATGTTCATGCCATTAGGCTGCAAGGTTCCAAGATGGAATATGAGGTGCTGTTCCTCCAGTTTGTGCTTGGAATTGTCCTGGCATTGGAGGAGGTTGAGGACTGACATATCTGTGATGGAGTGGGAGGGGGAGTTGAAGTGACTGGCAATGGGGAGATGCAGGTCGCAGTTACAGACAGAGCGCAGGTGTTCTGCAAAACAGTCATAAATAAAGTGGATGGTCAGAGTCTTTTTTCCCAGGGTAGGGGAGTCTA
The DNA here is from genome assembly GCF_009764475.1 of Pristis pectinata. Taxonomy (NCBI): domain Eukaryota; kingdom Metazoa; phylum Chordata; class Chondrichthyes; order Rhinopristiformes; family Pristidae; genus Pristis; species Pristis pectinata. Next base: position 22,752,114 of record NC_067406.1, read on the forward strand.
AAACTAGAGGGCATAGATTAAAGGTGAGAGGAAAAAAATTAAAAGGGATCTGAGGGACAAAATTTTCAGGCAGAGGCTGGTTGGTGTATGGAACAAACTGCCAGAGGAAGGTGCGGAGGCAGGTACAATTACAGTTGGACAGTTACACAGATAGGAAAAGTTCAGAGGAATATGGGCCAAATACGGGCAAATGGGAATAGCTCAGAAAGACATCTTGAGTGGCATGGACAAGTTGGGCTGAAGGGCCTGTTTCCATGCTATATGACTCTGCGACCACTGGGTGTGTACTGTGATGCTTGATGTTCCTTATATAACCTATATAAAATTTATTCAGAGAGCTCATAAAAATGTGTCACACAGGAGAACTTCTAGGGCCTGATGTCTGGTCTGAAAAGGGAATGTGAAAAATGGCCTATGTAGAAAGCAAACGCTTGTGAATCTGGGCAAAGCACCTATTCAATTAAAGTGACCCCTGAATGTAATCCTTCACCCTCAGGAATTAATGTAGTGAGGAGAACAAGTATCCTTGCTAACATCTTCATGATCTCACAGATTGCTCCCGACCCCTTACCAAACTTCTCCGCTTGGGGCCCACACCATGTCATTGCCCCTCCCCCACCCCACACCTCCTCAGACCTCTTTCACACCCCCAACCCCCTGGACCTCTCCACTCACCATCACCCACTCTCCCCTGCCCCCCCCCCCCCCCCCCACTTTGCTGCCCTACTCTCCTGCTTGCGCTGGAAATGTATATATGTGCGGTTGCACAGATTTTCAGGCATTGACCGATTTGGAATTGCTGGAGTTTTGAATTTGATTTTTAATTAATTGTCATTCTGTGGTTGCTTTCCTTTCAAACATATTTAAAAACAAATCCGTAGGGAATGTGTAATGGATTCACCTGGGATCAGAATTTGAATTTAACCACTTATTCCAAGATTTGTAACAAAGTGGAAACACACCCACCCAAGACCTACCCATAACAATGGAGACACAGGAGACTGCAGGTGCTGGAATCTGGAGCAACAACCAATGTGCTAGAAGACCTCAGCAGGTCAGGCAGCATCTGTGGGAGGAAAGGAAACGTCGACAATTCCTTTCCTCCCACAGATGCTACTTGACCCACTGAGTTCTTCCAGCACATTGTTTGTTGCTCCTATCCATAACAAGCCCCACTCACAAACCCATCCACAAAAAGCTGACACAAGGGACTGCAGGGGCTGGAATATGGAACAAAAAAAAACTGCTAGAAAAACTCAGTGGGTCAGGCAGTATCTATGGAGGGAAATGGACAGTCAACATTTCGGGCCAAGACCCTTCATCTGGATGCTTGTAACAAACTTCATAAATTTACAATATGTTTTTGAGCAAATGTTTTAACTGTTCAGATCGTCACTGCCTTTTATCCTTGTTAATTAAGCAAACCAATTTTCTATCCTATTACTGACAATATCTTTGGTTCAGTGGCAACAGAAGCACCTCTCTGGCAATGGGCTTGTGGGTTCAAGTTCCACTGCAGACTCGTCAGCATAAGATTTAGCCTGGTGCACCAAAGAAGCACTCAGGGAAGTGCTGTACTTTTTTTTATTTGTTTGTTTGTAGGATGCTGGAAAGACACTTTTTTAAATTGCAAAAATATACTTTATTCATAAAAAAAATACACACAGGAAATGCAATACAATCAGCACCCAGCTTAGCTTTCACTGTGTCGTCAGATCAGCACATTTTGTACATCCAAAGCTTTTGGATGGCAGGCAGACGAAAGCTTTTCACTGTACCTCAGTACATGTGACAATAATAAACAAATTACCAATTACCATACTCTTAATATAGCACTTGTGACTCCTCTTTAAATAGTACACCTGTGAAGTTTTTGAGAGGCTGTTGCACAGGGCCTGGATCCTCAGTGCCCAGGGGCAGCAGGACACTGGACTGTGGCCCTTCTTCACAAAACCTTTGCGGTAACCGCACCGAGCTTCAGTGCATCCTTTAGCATGTACTCCTGCACCTTGGAATCTGCCAATTGGCAGTATCTGCTTACTGACATCTCCTTACGCTGGAAGACCAACAGGGTCCGGGCAGACCAAAGCGTGTCTTTCACCGAGTTGATGATCTTTTAGCTGCAGTTGATGTTCATTTCAGTGCCCGTCCCTGGGAACGGTTCATAGATCAGAGAGTCCTCTGTTACGCAGCTGATCAGGATGGACTTGACAAGGACCATTAAATTCTTTTCCAGATCTTCTAGGTAAATGCACAGTCCACAAAACGTTGTCCATCTCTAATTGCCGAGGCCATTTTGGAGGGCAGCTAAAAAAGCAGTTAAGTTAGATTGGTGGGAATGGAATAACATTTAGGTCAGACTGGGTTTTATTTTGTTCTAATTGTGTTCTTTTTTGTATAATTTTGTATAATTTATGTTGCTGATTTATGTTTTTCTTGTGGATGTTGTGCATCTGATGCTATGTTCCTGTGATGTTTGCTGCAAGTAAGTTTTTCATTGCACATGTACTTGTGCATATGACGATAAATCTGACTTTGGACTTTGGACTTTGGATAGTTGATTCCGTCCTTGAAGGGCATCAGTGAATTAAAGGGATTTTTTACAACATTTTGCGGTCATCATTGTGCCGTCATCAGCTTTTAATTCCAGGCTTATTTGGTTACTTGAATTTAAATTGTCCAACTGGCAATGTGGGCTGCCATCTTTCAGAAGAGACATTAAACTGAGGCCCTGTCTGCCCTTTTAGATGGATGTCAAATATGCCATTGTATTACTTCAACAAAGAGCAGGCAAGCTTTCTCAAATGTCTTGGCCAACATTTATTGTTCACTTGATATAACAAATGCAGGTTAACTGGTAATATTGCATTGCCATTTGTGGGGTGTTGGTTTGCATTGACTGCCAGCTGCATTCCACAGTAAAAAAACAAACTGCTGGAGAAACTCAGTAGGTCAATCAGCAGGCAGAGGGTTAGTCAATGTTTCAGTCAAGTTTTCTTCAGATCACAGCATCTGCAGTCTCTTGTGGCTGCATTTCATACTTTATAATAGTGACCGTATTCCAAAGAGGAATTTCTGAAAACCTCCAGCCGCTCAGGCAGTACCTGTGGACAGATCTAATGTTCGAGGTTGATAACCTTTCATTAGGAGTTTGAGCAGAAGAGTGGGACATATTGGACAGCGCTTTCAAAGATCCATCATGGTAAGGATGATGAGAATGGTGTCTTGTGTTGTAACATTGATTCTTTGAACTCCTGGACGTTTTATATTGATGCAGTACATAAGAGGAAAGGTATATCGGTTGACTTTATTACCCAGTAGTAAAATTAAACACAATTTAAAGAAGTATTAATACACTGGTAAAAAACTCAAACCTCTGGAGAGGGAAGCTGAATTAAGATGCTTGGTCAATAACCTTTCAAATCTAGACCTTAAAGATCAGCTCCGTTTCTCTCTCCACAGACACTACCAGACCTACAAAGTGCATGCAGCATCTTCTGTTTTATTTCAGATTTCCAGCATCTGCGCTATATTACTTTTATACCACATTTATTTGACTGTAAAGCACTTCTAGATAGTCTGAGGCCGCAATATAAATGTAGGTTTGACCTCTTCTTTAAATGAAAATATTTTTGTGAATTTTGTGCTCTTTGTGGTAAGAGATTGTTGGTGGAAGAGAAATTAAACACTTTCTCCTTTCACACCAGGGTGGGCAACTATTCATTCCCACTACGATAAGGTGCAGGATAAAGTTCCCTTGACAATGCCCCAACAATGCGGCTCACCCTGATCTCTGAAGAGTACTCTGCACACACACTGCTGCACGCTTCCATTTCCCACACCAGCCATACTGTGGTCTTTCTGAGAAAGCCCGCCAACTCCGTTACCTTCTGAAAATAAACTACACAAAGCCTAAACCATGACCTTTTATTAGCAAGACAGTGGGATTTACATAGGGTCACCATCAATATCAAACACAAAGACCTTTGCCAACATCACAAACAGCTTACAGGGACAAAATAAGAACCAAATGGACTGATTTTGGACAATTTGCTGCAGGTAGAGATCAGAATTTTTTAATATATATAGTGCATGAAACAATATTATAGTCTTTCATTTCCTCTTCTTCAGGTTCACTAGTCTAAATTTAGAATGGACAGGAAGTCTTGCTGTCCACTATTTGAATTTGTGATCCTGTCCAACATCTCAAGGACATCAAGGACATATCCAAATATGCCATTTAAAACCTTACTGGTGAAATTTGCTTCACCACCAGTGAGTAGGTGACTAAAGTGGGGTGGTAGCACTCCGCAGGTTCTACAAAGACAGTGGCCTCCCTGTCGGGTAGATGGTGGTGAAGGCACTCAGAAACTTTTTCATGTTTTTAAAATGGCTGTGCTGATGCTTCCCTCTTTTGCTTTGCTTCATGATATGCCTGGCCCCATGGATCATGAGAATGAGTTGAGCAGCAGTGGGACCTCACATGACAATGCCTGGCTGCAACCTTTACCCCCACCTCACTAGGTCCATGGGTAGTATCCACGACAGGTTTCCAATCTTATTGCACAAGTCTACAGAAGAAACAATCCACCATGGTGCAACATTATACATGGTCTTCATATTCCTCCTCAATCCATTTTTCCACCCTACAAGGGTAAAGTCAATCAAAGTTGCAGAGTTAATCTCTACCTGGCACACAAGAGGATCAAGGGGAACCAGCGAAATGTCCAAGGCTGTCCTGATGTTGGCTCTCAATTCATTAATTTGGTTAAGCCTGTCAGGTATTGCTAGCATACACAAGGGTCCTAACGGCAGTTTAAGGTGGTCACTTCAGATATCTGAAAATGATTCAAAGGCAATGTGGCAGCATGTATCTATCCAGTGTCCTTAGTCACAGAGTACAACTCTGTGAAGTTGATCATTTTTTCCCACATTAGAGAAACAATTGCCACAGCGCACATTATTGGTATTGGTATTGGTTTATTATTGTCACTTGTACCAAGGTACAGTGAAAAGCTTGTCTTACAAACCGATCGTACAGGTCAATTCATTACACAGTGCAGTTACATTGAGTCAGTACAGAGTGCATTGATGTAGTACAGGTAAAAACAATAACAGTACAGAGTAAAGTGTCACAGCTACAGAGAAAGTGCAGTGCAACAAGGTAGGTCATGAGGTCATAGTCCATCTCATTGTATAAGGGAACCGTTCAATAGTCTTAGCACAGTGGGGTAGAAGCTGTCCTTAAGTCTGGTGGTATGTGCCTTCAGGCTCCATAAGTGAACATATGTGTACATGGTGGTGTAGATGTGATAATGTCAGCTTGGCTGTTTGTCTACACTATGGACTCACATACATGGGTGTAAATGTGACTGTGAACAATAGGATAAAGCATGCCAATTTGCTTTGAAATTGTGAGAAGAGGATTTTAAGAGTGAATTAGAGAAACATTACTTGAAACTTCCCAACAATAAAGATATTTTCTAAATGCGTTGGCTGGCCATCTGGTTTTAGCACCCAAGATTTTGACCAATTGGAAGGATCAAAATTCTTTGGTGATTATCAGTCCTGAACTATATTTAAGTGTGCACCTACCGCACAGTGATACAGCAACTGGAGCCGTCGCCTCACAGCTCCAGTGACCGGAATTTCAGTCCTGACCTCCAGTGCTTTCTATGTAGAGTTTGCGTCTTCTACTTGTAACTGCTTGGTTTTCTTCTGGTTTCCTTCCATATTCTGAAGATATGGGGGTTGGTAGGTTAATCTGCCATTGTAAATTGCTCCTGGAACAGGTGACTAGGTAGATCTGAGGGGAAAATGGGGTTGGTGTAGTATAAATGGGTGCTTGATGATTGATAGGGACTTAGGGGGCTGAAGGGCCAGTGACTGTGCTGTATGATTCTATGACACTATGGCATTCTGGACATCCTGGCCACAGTGACTATCATTGGTCACAATAAGATAAGATTTCTTTATTAGTCACATGTACATCGAAACACACAGTGAAATGTATCTTTGCATCGAGTGTTCTGGGGGCAGCCTGCAAGTGTTGTCACGCTTCCCGTGCCAATATAGCATGCCCACAACTTCCTAACCCGTATGTATTTGGAATGTGGGAGGAAACCGGAGCACCCGGAGAGAACGTACACACTCCTTACAGACAACGGCCGGAATTGAACCCGGGTCGCTGGCACTGCAATAGTGTTATGCTAACCACTACACTACCGTGCCTGTCCTCAACAATACTTATCTGTTGAGGAACCCCAGATGGTTTTTCACCACTTAACTGAATGGCAGAAGCTGGTGTGGATTCCTCAGGAGACCCAGGAGACTGCAGATGCTGCAATCTAGAGCAACAAACAATCTGCTGGATGTGGAGTCTTATAGGGTGAAAGATGAGGACTAGGGGAACTGCAACTCTGTCATGTCTGGAGGGAGGTGGGGTGAGATCATAAGTACAAGAAACAGAGGAGATACGAGAGTGGACTCCATCATCCACAGCAGAAGGGAAGCCATTCTGGTCTGCTCAATTTTCCAAGGCACACTGTATCAAAATGATCCAATGGATAGAGCTGCAGAGGCTGGATAACCTCTGAATTAAAGATATTTGAAACTAGTTAATGCTTGCAAATCACATCCTCAATACAAGATTCCGTGTTTCTCTGCTTCCTAATTTGAAAGCCAAAACCGTGTCTCCTGACTGATGTACAATAGGAATTAAGTCAAAAGACTTACTGACAATCTTGGCTGAAGATTTTTGTCACAATAAAAAAATCTCAAAATTCTTTGCAACATGAATCAATTTTGAGGTGATGCTTGTTCTTGAGACAAAAGCACATTCATTCTGCAGCAGGGCAATCTAACAAACAGCAATGAAATTTTAATGTACGTGCTCATTTTTCTGGTGGTTTTGGTGAGGCCAGGCATGTTGGCCAGGGTAACAGGGGTGTTATTGCTGCTTTCCTTTGATTAAGTGTCATGAGACTATTGACAACCACTTGAACAGACTTGTGGGATCTCCGTTCAACATCTCTTCATGATGGGCTGGGAGGGCATGGGTGGTGGTGGGGCGGTGGGAGATTTTGGGGGATTTTGTCTTTGACCATGAGGCACAGCGCTGGAATGCCAGCCTCATTTATAAGCCTCAAACCTCTGCCTGTGGCTGGAGCCTATAAAACCTCTGGCTTGGAGGCAAGAGTGCAGTGAACTGAGCCAAGATGACGCACTCATGAAATGTAAATAAAATAACAAGAACAAACAGTACCCAAAAACAACTAAACCTCAAAATACAGAACTAGACTGAAAACTTGATTTTCAGAATAATTAAAATTTATTCAGAAAATCTTAAAACATTTAACTCATTTGTACGGTGATCTTTTCAAAGCTCCAGGAGATCCCAAATCATAGAAAATTGCTGTTTGTTGCACAGTACAAACCCACAACAGAAATTAAATAAATGACCAATAATTTTTTTTTGTTGTGGTTTTGACTGAGGGAGATATGCAGAACAGGGCAAGTATAACATTTGTTCTTGATTAGTAACTAATGCAGGCAAGGCTATCATATATCATCCATCCCTCGTTGTCAACAGGAGGAGCAAGCGGTGGGCACCTTTTCAAGTTGCCACCTCTGTTGTTGACCACGACCATATTAGAAAGAGAATTCCTGGATCAGGTTGAACAATGTCCAAATCAGGAAGGTGTGTGAATTGGAAATGACAGTATTACTTATGACTTTGCCCTTCTGGGTTGTGAAGCTTTCAGGGGAAGGAGCTGGTGTTGAATGATGAGCTGTATTCTGGATCACATGCATTACAGTCGTAATGTATCAGTGATGGAAGGGTTGGAGAAAGTGTCAACAATCTCGTAAAATATTCCAAGTGGGAAGACACTGTGCTTATTTCATATTTTTTTGATTTATTCATGGGTTGTAAACATCACTGGCTAGGCCATCATTCAATACTCCTTCCCAAATGCTATTAACATCAAAATGTCTTCACAAATGCATTGAGGCACAAGGTAAGGTTGTAGCTGCTGGAACCTAGAACAGGAAACCAGAACACTGGAAGAACTCAGTGGGTCAAGCAGCATCTGTGGAGGAAAAACGTATACGTATGTCGATGTTTCGGGTCGAGATCTGGCATCAGGACTGTGATGGAAAAGGAAAGTTTGCCAGTTATTTGCAAGACAGAATGCCTAACCTATATACATGTTGGATCGTAAGTTTCTGCTGCATACTCATTTTCCGATCAGTGTTACACTGTTAGAAATCAGGCACACCATATGATTTCCTGTCCAATAGCACCACTGTGCATCCACACACAGATACATACACTACAGAATACAAGGCAACATTTAACTTGGTATGTCATCCTGGTAAAACTGAAGTCAGTGAAAATAAAAACATTTCAGGTGATAGATCAATAAATAAAGTCTATTATAAGCTCCAAACTCTCTTGACTAAACCACCTCCCATGCCACCCTCCAATCTCCCCATTTCTTATGGCAGCGGCTTCCACACCTATGCTTCCTAGATGTTTTGCTTTTCATTAGTTGACAGAAATCTGAATTCTTCCTCCTTTATTTCTTTGACATCTTTGCGCACCCCTCTCTCTTCCCACCCACCACAAAGATAGGTTTCCTCTTGTCTTCACCTTCTACCTTCCCACCCTCCAGTTTCAATGGAGTACTCTCTGTAATTCCCATCCCTGCAGCATTCCAAAGGAAACGCTCTCTCCATGCCCCCCACGATCCACTCTTCTATCTCCATCAACAAGCATTCTCATGTCACTTTCTTATGCAACCAACTGCCCTTTTAACTTTTTCCTTCCCTGTATCCAAGGGCCCAAACACTCCTTCCAAGGAGACGTTGTTAATTTTTTGGAAGATCAGGCAATTGAGGGCAATGGAGATGTGGCAATGGAGAGAGGAGTTGATCCTGACTGTCAACTCTGTTTCCTTTTCCCTAAATGCAGCCTGACCTCCTGAGTGTTTCTAACACTTCTTTTTTTTTTAATTTCAGACATACTACATCTGTGGTAGTTTGCTATTGTTTATAGAAACATCACTTTGATTGGGGCCAAAGGCAAGAGATCTCTGTATTAACTGTGGGACAAGTTGAATATGTTCTACCTAGTTGATCTGGTGTGTAATGACATTCCTAATTTCATGAAAACTATACTGAGACTTAGTCATTCTGTTACAATCTCAATTCTGCAAGTAAAGATTGCTTAAGTACAGCTTATGCAACACTAGGGTGACAGGTGTCCTGTTGATCAGTGGGAGGTGTCTCGTCAATGCATTGGAATGGAATTTCTGCCTGCTACTGTCACATTCTCGTGATCCTGTCCCAAATCCAATCATATAGTTTGCCTGGGACCCTGAACAATGGCAGATTTGTTTGAGGTAGAAGATTGGAGCTGTGTCCTGTTACTCTGCGGAAAGGTGGCACCGGCATCCTGATCAGCCTGAAAACCAAGCATGTCTTCAGAATTTCAGAGGGTCCTGTGGGACCAGATCAGGCAATGATCCTTCTGGGAGTGTTTGCTCTTTGGCCAGAATTCAACTTCCTTTTGCAGGAAAGATTCAACTGGGGGTTTCAGAGGTGGTTGGTATCCACTGGGAATGCTTGAATATCCCCAACAACCCCCTGTACTGTTGGAGGAACATGATGTGGGTGGGTTCCTGAAATGTCCATACCTCCTGCAGTGGAAATCCTTCAATACAAAGGAAGCAAACATAATCAGTCTCTGCCCAAGATCAGGAGTGGATCATGCCCCAAATGGCAACCGATGTCAGTGTCGATTAGAGTGGCTGAAGTGGAAAATATCTACAGATATGTGCAGTACTGACATCTAACTGGTTAAAGATTGTTTGTATTCACACAAAAAAACTTGATATTTGTTTCTGAACAAACACCTCAAACGTTCCAAATCTTTCAATGGGATCATTGTTTTGCTATTTGAATTGGTGCCAAATTCAGATCTGAACTGAAATAATGGAGATTAATGGTGAAGATTCATGGTGTTTACAAGTCTCCAATAATTATACTTCTCTTTGCCCAGAAAAGTTTATGTTTTGCCTTATGGCAAGCAATATGCTTCATCTTACAGGTACAATGCCTGGCAATGATTCAGTCTTGGCGTCAACTTTAGCATAAATAATCTTCAGTATACTGCTTCTATTTGTACAAAAACATTCATGTTTTAAGAATGGCTAATTGTATTTTTGCAATAAACTCTTACACAATTGAAACAGAAAATGTTGTTCACCAGGGATTCAAAATAAATCTCCTCAGAGCTGTTACCCCTGACTCTGAAATTTGGAATTTTACAATGTTGTGGGCTTTAAGAAGCTGAGTTTGAGGCAGGATTTGCAAGAGTCTGACAAATACCAAGGGTTTTGATTGAAACAAGTGGGCAACAGGGGAAAGGCCACTGAAGTAAGCCCATCATTTGTGTGCTGATTCTTTGATAATCAACAGAAGAATGCAAGTAACAGAAGCTGGAGCAGGCCAAATAAGTCATTAGGCCCTTCAATGAGTCTCTTTCTCCTCAAAGACTTCCAATTTTTTTCATGTGTTACTCAATTCCTCTTTACAAATTATAGATTTAAATAAAATGTAAATGTGACAAATGTACACGTGACAATAATAAACCAATTTACCAATTTAATTGAATTTGCTCCCACAGCTTCAAGCAGTACATTCTCAATCACCACAATGAGTTATCTTGGAAGAATAAAGAAAAGGTTTCATGATGGGTTCCTCCTTTCTTTCCAAAGTACCATCAGCAGTAGTTTATAATTTCCACAAATATCCACAAAATGATGTTTTTCTCAAACACCTTGTATGAGAAAATGTGTTCATCACCCATGTGTCTAGTCCATTGGGACATGGAGCTAGTGAGGAAAGATCAACAATAATCTTACTAAAGGATAGAGCAGATATGAGGAGCTCAATGGCCTACTTCTCTACGTTCCAGCAGCCACTTGTGGCCATGCAGTCTGTTGTGGTAAGCTGATTACTTGCTTTGGTCAATGGATTGATATGGCAACCATTCAGAGGGGCTTGCTGAAGTGTGGCTGTGCCCATGTATTTGGAAAGCACAACAAGAACAGCGTGTGTTTTCTCTCCATGGTGGTGCACTAATCCCACACGTCAAGGTGGCAAGTGTGAGCAGGCTAACCTCAATAGCCTGTTGGAGGCTGACAAAATTTGTCCCTCCCATAGTCTCATGGTGAGTCTGCATGGGGCCCTCCTCTAACCTGCCCACTCTGGTTTTGCTCTACAATACAGTCAATACATCCTCAGTAGGACCAGCTTTCTTTGCCAAGCACTCAACTGTTCAGGCAGCATCTGTAAAGAGAAAAGGAGAATGAATCTTTCAGGTTGGTTACCTTTCACCAGAAGTGGGCCAGTTAGTGCTGTTGCCTCACAGCTTCAAGGATTGAGTTCAATTCAGGCCTCAGGTGTTGTCTGTTCAGAGTCCACACTTCCTCTCTCTGACTGTGTGGACTTCCCTCGGGGTTTCCGGTTTCATCCCACATCACAAAGAGGTGCTGACAGGTTAATTGGTTGTTGTGAATTTTTAGTGTAGGTCAGCGGCAAAAGGAACCGAAGGGGAAGTTGATGGGCACTTGTGAAAGAGAGTAACTTGCAGGAGCATGGAGAAACAAGGGGAGGGAGAATGGGACTGATGGAATTACTCCACTGTGAGCGATTTTGGGCTTGAAGGGCCAAATAGCTTCCTTCCATGTTGTTCTAAATATAAGGTAAAATAAGTAACCTGATCCCAGAACTTGAACCAATTCTCTCTCATTCCAACCTTCAATCCTGGCCTAATCCATTCTCCAACTAAATTAAACTCCTCTAACTCCCACCCTTAATTCTGTCTCATCTCTCCCCTATTCCTCTCCGCTCCTGCCAATGGTTTGGTGTAAATTTGACTTCCTTCACCGTAACTAGCATTGGGCAGGTCTTTCCATGCACAAAGTGTACAAGTAACACATTGGCCCTTGTCCGCAATAGGATTGCACCACTGGGGTTTTGCATAAAGCGGCTTCTGTGCCTCTCCTCATTGCTGTGCCTTTTCAGGTATTTCTAGCCCAGAACATAATTGCTAATTATTCAAGTTTCCCCTTCAAACAAGACATTGATCCAAATAGACAGATTCAAGATTCCAGTGCTGTCTGTGTAGAATTTGTACGTTCTGGCTGTGACTGTGTGGGTTTCCTCTGGGTACTCTGGTTTCCTTCTACATCCCAAAGACATGCAGGTTGGTAGGTTAATTGACTGTTGTAAATTATCCCCAGTGTGTCCGTAGGTGGCAGAATCTGGTGAGGAAGGGAGTTGATGGGCAATGTGGGGAGATTAAATGGGATTAGTGTAGGTTTAGTGTAAATCAGTACTTGATGGTTTGCATGGACTCAGTGGGCTGAAGGGTCTTCTTCCGCACTCTATAGTTCAATGAAAGATAGCATCTTTAGTTATCAGTCCAGTGAGAATTAGAGGGTTAAACTATTATTCAAATTCCCCCATTCTTGGCTAGAACAAAATAGATTTGTACTCACATTATGTACAAAATGCTATTCTGAGTTTCAGGATTTCAAGGTCATTACACAAGCAGATGGAAAATTTCAAGCTGAGGCCCTAAACCACATAAACTATAGGGCATCTATTCCCAATTTCCTGGACTGGAATGAATAGCACACAACTGTTGACTTAAATTCAAACCCCTGTTTTGAGAAATAGTGTACAGTTTGACCAATGGCTCTGAGGGATGTTAACGCAATCCAGTACAACCCTGTCTCAATGACTTATTTTGACACAACTTTATTTCATCCAATTGTTACAATTGTTCCTTCCACTCCCTGTATTTTAAGGAAACTTGCATTCTTATTCATCAATCTTTTACAAACTCATAGCTGGATAATAGTGGGAACAGAGCAAGACAGAAGGACCTGACCCAACAACAACCATACATTGTCATAATTACAGAATTGGCATGGTTTTGAGATTATAGCTAGAACTCATTCTCGCACAGTTTCCATTTGAGTTGTGTTGTTTTGAACCTCAGATAAAGAATATGATGAGCCAGCAGAACTGGATTGAAAATGAAAGGATTTTGTATCAATAGATGAGCTGAAAGAGGAAGAGAAGACAATGCTTCAAGTGGAACCCTTCCTCAGAAGTTAAGGATTTGACTAGTTTGAGTGATTCGGAAGGACTGTGACAGTACTATGGATGATATCATGGTCCTGGCTAACTGTTCTCCTGACTTGGGTGGATATTAAAGATCTCACACTCTAAAATGGGGAGAGCAAACTATGTTCATTTACCATTTCCCTTTCAACCAACACCACCAGAAAGAGACTATTCTACTGACTAGCATTTGTGGCACATTACTGGAATGGAATTACACTACATTGTTTGCCAATATAACAAATCACTGTATTCATTGGCTGTTTGCTAACATTGAACACTATGTATTTAGGAGAGTTGGATGTTGAAGGAGGGATTAAAACCAGGGAAGTTGACAGCATGTTGGAAGACTAGTTCTGAGTCAATGCTTTTCCCATCTGACTGCAGAACCCTAGGCAAGAACAAGTTATCAATTTCAATCAGTTGTATGGGACTTCAGAGTTTAATTTTTGTTTTGTGGATTGACTGAGCTTCTTGGAACCTCCAAGGCCATAAGGTGGCAGCAATTGAGGGGACTGAAGGGACAACAGAGGAAATATGCCAACACGGAATAGTCCTCCCAGCTGCCAACCATCTACTTGTATGAAAGTTTGTTAGCATTATTTCTAATGAGAGGCATATTTTCACAGTTTAGAGGTAACTTACACATTTTGGAAGTTTGATAGTCTGATCTGTATTTTGGAACTTTGACATATTGTATAATCATGGGTTCCACTAGTGCTGTGTACTTTTGAATCTAGGATGAAGACCATAATGAACCAGCAGAATCAGGAGCAGTGGAATGTTCCACCAGCATTGACCTGCTCATCATAGACCCCAGCTCCACAGGAAACAGGGATTACCAGAAAGGTGCAGCTTGCAAGAGGTCACAGGGATAGGCTTCCTTAATATGTGCCTTCGGAAGGCGAGGGTGCTACGTGACGTGTGGAGACTGACTTTTGTAACCTGCTGGAACAAGGGCTGGACTTACTGGCCATGTTTCACCAACGCTGCCAAAGTCATGATCGTTAGTATGATCACTAGTATGATAAAATGGACTCTTGACCCCACAATCTACCTCGTTATGACCTTGCACCTTATTGTCTATCTGCACTGCACTTTCTCTGTAGCTGTTACACTTTATTCTGCATTCTGTTATTGCTTTACCTTGTACTAACTCAATGCACTGTGTAATGAATTGATCTGTATGAATGGCATGCAAGACAAGTTTTTCACTGTACCTCGGTACAAGTGACAATAATAAACCAATTTCAATTCCATCACCCTCAGTCTATTTGCATCTGGATCTTTCCAGAGTTCTACCAGAGACACTGCATGATCTCATAGTCCACATCACACAAATGTCAGGACATGCAAGGACTGCTTCTTTGCCACCAGTTATGTCAATGACACCGTTTGCAGCTCTGCTTGGTTCCCTAGAGATGTAGGGCAGCATCAACCAGAGCTGTGTGACATTAGGGCAGGTCCAGGAATGTCTGTCAACCTCAGTGATCAGTGATCTGTGTAGTTAGTTAACAAACACTAGCCGACCTGCACAATTTTCCCACCACCTCCCATGATGCAAAGCAGTCACATTTATCAAATTTATGCACTCAATGCTCTTCAGAAATACTCTGAAGCTTTTTCACACTTTAAATATTAGAACTGCTTCTCACAGTGTGGAGTTGGAACTATAAATACAACCTTGTACTTGGACAGGAGCCTACAATACAGAACAGCACTGACTTAATATTGATTGTCAGTCTGAACATGGGCGTTGACAAGAAATGTTCTCAACCAGTGCAGAAATGATGAAGCCAAAGCTAACATGGAATTCAGTGTATTAATAAAACCATTCAGCACAAGTCAATGGACACCATCCTGTCATTATGCAATATGTTGGTTGGACTGCATCTGGAGTCACTTTTGGTTCCCTTACACAATGGATGATGTGATGATACTCCAAGAGCTTTTGTTACTCAGGGAGGTACACAGTGCACTAAAATATGTGAGGCTGGGCGATGAAAATCAAAGCAAATCCGCAGATGCTGGAAATTTGAAAGAAAAAAACGAAAATGCGAGAAAGACTCAGCAGGTCAGGCGGCAACTGTGGACAGAGAAGTAGTGTTAACGCTTTGGTTTGAAGACCTTCTGTTAGAACTGGGAACTTCCCACTTCTGATGAAGGGTTGTTGACTAGCATTTTCCATCTTTATATGAAGTTGGGCAAGTTTGATGAAGCAACCAATCTTTTCTAGTCTGTCATCTTGCAGGAAATGGAAGTGCCACCATGGTGCACTGTGTCTCTTGTTCTTGGATCAGAGCAAGATGTGTTGTTGACCCAACATGGAAAGACTTTACTCTGCATCTGTCCTATGTTGTGCTGGTCTGTACACTCAAGATTGGACCATTGGTAATAACAGTGCTTTATTTCCTATCTCTGACAGAACCACCCATCAATCACCTCTGTTCATCTGTTTGACGGACCCTCCTGTTTTTGCATAGTTCACTGTTAAAACTGTGCAGGTGAACTGATTCTCTCTATTACACATCTGTACTTCTGCTTTCAAATGTTTGCGTGAACACCTTGAGCTTCCATGGGCAACAGTGAAGAGATTTCAATTTTAAAAATCACATAAGAGAATTGTTTATGAGTTTTCCCAACCTTGTTCCATAGGTTTAATGGGAAGCTGGTGTGCTCTGAGGGCAGGCAGGGAAGATAGCTGCTTCTATCATCTCCACTGATCTTCTGCAAAAGTTGCAGCAAAA
The DNA here is from genome assembly GCF_009764475.1 of Pristis pectinata. Classification (NCBI taxonomy): domain Eukaryota; kingdom Metazoa; phylum Chordata; class Chondrichthyes; order Rhinopristiformes; family Pristidae; genus Pristis; species Pristis pectinata. The sequence goes on from NC_067406.1 coordinate 22,768,061, forward strand.
GGTATTTCAAGGGCAGATATTGGAAGCTGTTCTGAAATATTGCATTTGAAGTTATAACTTGGAGACACAAGAGACATCAGATGCTGGAAACTGCCATGCCCCTTCCCCTCACCTCTTTATACTGACTGTCTCCCCTTTACGCTCTCAGTCCTGATACAAGATCAACCATCCCTTTGTCTCCACAGATACTGCCTGACTCACTGAGGTCCTCCAGCAACTGGTTTGCTTGCTGAAGTTATAACTTGACAAATTGTTCAATGTTGGACAATGAAATCAATTCTAAGTAAAAGAATTTAAATTTCCAAATTACAAATAATAAATCTGTGGACTGAACCTGAAGATGAAGTGGATTCTCAGTGGATCTCTAGTTGGGGAATTTAGCTGTTTAATTTGTGATTACTTTATACCAATAATAAACATTCTATTGGGTAGGAGTGGAGAGTGGAGTTGTAGATGGACTTCTCTCCCAAGTAACATCCCTCCACATCACATTTCATTGGATTGTGTCCTGGAGTATTGTCATGTTTCTGCTTAATATATCTTTAAAAGGTTTCAGGGGAACTTACAGCAGTTGCCAGGAGTCTTGCCAAGACCTTGGTAAACACTTCATACCCTGTGAATCCCAAGGCAATTGATCACAGAGCATCTCAATTGTAAGCAATGATTTCCACTGAGGCTCAAGGTCTCAACTGGCCTTCTCCAAGTTTTAATTCTGCTGATGGAATGACATGGATCCATTAGTCCAGGTATCCATTAAGAGTGGAGGAGATGCATCTTCAATGGTTCCCTGTCTGATGATCCCATTATTGAGGATGAGATTCATGGAGAATTGCTACTTCACTTCCTCTGCTGGAACAGCCCTGTATGAAATTTTGTGACGAATGCCAGAAGCCAGCTGAATTCTGAGGTGAAGGAACTAGTGTGTTAATTTAAACCCCAGGGAGAGGTTGCCCAATTACTGCTCATTGTGGACATAATTATATTCATTTATTGAATGAACCAATTCACAAATGTTTCAGTGTATTCTGCTTTGAAGTCAAACTTTGTGATTTGAGCAGTTGGAAAATTGTTTAATTCTGGTTTATTTTCTTATTGGTATTATAGTTCTGTCATTTTATTTGGTTTGTAGGTACACAGGAAACAGAAACAGTAAGGGATCAATCATTTCCTGAGTTTTAAGTCCACTTTAATGTCAGGAGGGATTTTAGTCAGGGAAAGATCAGTGGGAGCTCAGCTCCAGCTGGACATCAAGGGCAAATCATTGACTTCTTGCAAATTGTGTTGTCCTCCATATTTCATTTTGTTTTATTTTTCATGAAGGCTGAATCATGTAGCACAGAAAACAGGGTTCCAATTTCTAGGTTACAGTTCCTACAATTCAGAATGTACTTCAATGTCTGCTTTGGGGCAGTCTGAGCATATGAATGGTTTACCCAAAAGGGCTGCAGAGGTTGGTGACTGAGTGTGTTCAGGAAAGAAATTAACATATTTTAAGTGAATCAAATGATAAGGAGTTAGTGCAGGGAAGCAGTGCTGAGATAAAAAATCCATGATAATTTTAGTGAATGGCAGAGAAAGCATGAGGGGCTGAATGGCCTACCCCTGCTTCTAACAGACCATCAGCAGGATTTCACAGGTGATTATTTAATCTGAATCATGTACGCATTGCATTCTGCATAAAACTCTCATCTGGTCTTCTCGATCTGGGTCTAATTCAACACAAAGGAGCCCAATAAAAGATCCTATTACAATAGTTATTTTATAATTTGGAAGCTTGTAATCTTTCAGATTTTATCAATCTGAATTTTTTTTAATAGTATAAAATTCTCCTCTATTCTAATTAAAACAGGTGAAATCCTAGTCTAGTAACTTGTGCCTGGTAAATGGAAATATTTGGAATAGTTCAGTTTATTTGATAGTGAGAATGAGCTGGGGTTGGTAATTGGTAGTTGGATTATTATTGTCACATGCACTGAGATACATTGAAAAGCTTTGTTTGCATGCCATCCAGACAGATCATTCCATGCATAAGTACATCGAGCAAGTATAAAAGGAAAACAAGAACATAATGCACAATATCGTGTTACGGTTACAGAAAAAGTGAAGTGCAGGTAGAGAAATAAAGTGTAAGAGCCATAATGAGTAGATTGAGAGATCAAGAGTTCATCTTTAGCATATTGGAGTTCCATTCAAGAGACTGATAACAGCAGAAAAGAAGCTGTCTTTGAGCCTGGTGGTACGTGGTCTCAAGCTTTTGTATCTTCTGCCACTTAAGACTGATGTTGCGAATCAGGGAATCATATGCCAGAGTTATTGTTGGCAGTATGATGATTCAATGTTTGATGTAATAACACATTGTTTCAGAAGCTCTTCAGTTCAATTAAATGATGCCTGAAAGAGGGCCTGTAAGATTATCAGATAAAATCACTTCTACCTCATGTTGAAATCTTTCTAGTAGGGAAAGAGTTAACATCTTTACAATTTCTATTTTAGTAAATGTTATTGCATCCCTGTCAACTCAGGGGGTAACAGAACTGAAGGTTAAGTAAGGAACTAAAGATCAGAACATTCCAATTCTCAGTGGGGGTGAAGTAGATTTTAAAGAGAATCTGTGGCAAAATGAATGCAATTACTCAAAAGTTAGCATTTTAAAATAATTAACCTACAATCTAAACATTTAAGAGAGTTATAAGCATTTAATTTGCTATAATTGTTAAAAATCTGCTTTACTCAGCAATCATAAAATTCAGCAGTGAATGCCCTGGTGGCTAACTCTCTACCCTTAACAAGACTGTGACCCAGAAATTATTGACCCCAGATATCAGCCCATGAACCATTAACACACCCATATGGCATAATTTGCTACTTTAAGCAACTTGACGGCTGCACTGAAACAGCAGCTGGAAGAATATCACGTGAATGCAGGGTATGGAGCTATGCAGATCAAAGCTGTTAGACTAGCAGGTCTTTTCCCCAGGGTGGAAATGTCAAATACTGGTGAGCATAGGATTAAGGCGATGGGGAGAAGGTTTAAAGGAGATGTGCACGGCACATTGCAGAGTGATGGGTGCTTGGACCACACTACCAGGGGAGGTGGTAGAAGCAGATATAACAGCAACATTCAGACAGACACATGAACAGGCAGGGAGGGATATGGACCAAGCACAGGTAGATGGGATTACTTAGATTGGCAAATTGGTTGGTACAGACGTGGTGGGCCGAAAGGTCTGTTCCTGTGCTGCACTGTTCTATGTTCTATTTTCAACTATTGAATGAGAGGAGTAAATTTGAATCCTGCCATGGCAGACTGAGAATTTAAATTCAATAAATTAAATAAATCTGGAATTAAGGTTAATCCCAGTCATGGTGGCCAAGAAGCTATGAATTGTTGTAAAAACTCATCTTGTTCAATGATGTCCTTCAGGAAGGAAATCTGCCATCCTCACCTAGTCTGGCTATATGTGACTCCAGGCCTACCACTGTGGTTGACTTTCTGTTCAGGACAACTAAGGGCAGACAATAACTAACAACATTTGCAGTGTTGTCCTCATCCTGTGAATGAATAATTATCACACAACAAAAACAGAAAATGCTGGAAATACTCAGCAGGTCAAGCAGCATCTGTGGAAAGAGAAACAGAGTTAATGCTTCAGGTTAAAAGCTCTGACAGAACTGGGAAAGATAGAGGAAAAAAAAAGATAGTTTTATGTTTCAGAGATAGCAGTGGAGATGGAGGGGCAAATGGTATTCACGTAGACAGGCATCATTTATCGGCACGGCCAATGTGTGCTGACCCTTCCTGTGCCATGTGACTCTATGACTTTAGGATTCTATGTGAGGTTGACTTTACAAATTCAGCTGAGCTGGCAGTGACATGTCTGAATTTGGTGCCATGTTGATGTTGGGTAGTCCATAGAGTTTTATTCTTTTTCTGTTTTAATGTAGCAGTTATGATACAACTGAATGGCATGCTAGGTCATTTGAGGAGGGGGCATTTAAGAGTCAATCACATTAGCACAGGCCTGGAGACAAGTGTGGACCAGATTGGCTAAGGATGGCTGATTCTCTCCTTGAAGGACTTAATGAGCCAAAAAGTTCTTTTTATCACACTGAAAATTTCAAGGCCATCATTACTATTTTTTAAATTCCACAGCTGCTATAGCGGATTTGAACTTACACTTCTGGACGGCTCGGCCAGGCCTCTGGGTTACTTGCTTGGTAACTTAACTGTTGAGCCACCTCCATCCCCTTGTGTGATTTGCAGAGGAAAGTGCAGATGGAAATGCTTTGGAGTCTGGTAATGAATCATCTGTTGCAGAATATTTGGTCTCTTGTATATTTTTGTAGCCACAGTATTTATGTGGCTAATACGGTTAGCTTCTGGTCACCTGTAAAACCCCAAAAATGTTGATGGTGGGGAATTCAATGATAGTAAGGCCATTGAGTGTCACTGGTAGTGGATAAACTTCCTGTTGCTGGAGGTGGTTATTGTCTGTCACTTACATGGCATCACTGTGAGTTGTAACGTATCTTGCTGGGCCTGAATGGTGTCAATGACTTGTTGCATGAGGCACATGTTGCTTCATTAACTGAGGAATTGCAAATGAAATTCAAAATTATACAATTAACAGTGAACGTCCCATTTCTGACCCTATGAAGGACAATCATGAAGCAACTGAATATGGTTGGACCAAGGACACTGCCCACAGGAACTTTTGAGATGATTTGCCTCCAACCACCACAACCATTGTCCTTTGTTTGAGGATACCAGCCTGTAGAAATTATCCTTCTGATTCCCATTAACTTAAATTATATTAGGGTTCCTGATTGCCACACTTAATTAAATGCTGCCTTGATGTCAAGGGCCCCGCTTTGGGAATTCAGCTCCTTTGTCCAGGTATGCACCATGTTGTAATAACATCAGAAGCCAAATGGTCCTGATGGAAACCAAATTCAATATTGTTTAATGTTATTTAATGTGGACTTCATGATAGCTTTGTGTATGACTCCTTCCTTCACCAAGGTATAGACTGTTGATTCACTAAATGGCCAGATTGGATTTGTCCTGCCTTTATGTGGACAGGACATATCTGGGCAACTTTCTATGTTGTCAGGTGGAGGCTGGCATTGTAGCAGTACTGCAGCAGCTTGGCTGAGATGTGACAAGTTCTAGATCACAAGTCTTCTACATTGGCATCAGCATGTTGTCAGGACGTTGCCCTCCAGTGCATTCAACCATTTCTTGATATATTTTGCAGTGCATTGAGCTGGCTGGATACTGGCTGCTTCGATGATGACGATCTCAACAAGAGGCTGTGATCAATCATCCAATTAGAAGAGGCAAACCATCTTGAGTTCACTTGCTGGCCTCTACTGTCATTGAGAAGAAAAATGTTCTTGGAGGCTCCACTTTGTTTATTGTTTAATGGCCTTTTGCAACTAGATGTAGCAATGCTAGAGAATTTTGATTAGGGGGTCACTGTGTCAATTCAGTATACTGCTTAAACTGTTTAGCACATATGTAGTCTAGATGCTTCACCAGGTTGGCACCTCATTTGCAGGTACATTTAATAGTACTATTGCCATGGTCTTCCTCCTTTTCAGGGCTGGTACTCTGGGTAGATAGGAAGACACTGGACCATGAGTTTACCAACCATGAGGTTGCCGGTGGGCAGCGGTACCTCACAGATGCCCAGTACATGTGAGCAGGATCCAACCCATTTAGTATAACAGAAATACAGTACAAAGTCCAACATCATCCAGCTAATGTATCTTCTTGTAACATCATAGATTTTGCTGCTTAATTGGAAAGATTCCTACAAGGAGAACAGAAACTATAACCAAACAGTCAGTTAATGTAGAGCTTACAGCCTAAAGCAAGTAAAAAAAGACTGGGCTTCTAACTAAACAGTTTTCCAGTAGGCAGTGTGAAACAATGGAAGGTATCCTCTGTTCCCAATGGAGATGGGACATTGTCTCCTCAAGGACTGTGGAGTGGTCCCTTCTACCAATGCTGTCATAGACAGGTACATCTATGACAAATAGGTTGGTAAATATGACGTCAAGTTGGTTTATCCCTCATATTGGTTCAATCATTTGTACAGACCCAGTCTGAGTGCTATGCCTCTCAGAAGTTGGCCAACTGTGGTGTTGCCAAGTTAATTTTGATGGACATTGAAGCCTCTCTCCCCCACCATTCCACCAAGCACTATGACTCTCAGAGCTTTATAAAGTAGTTTCAACATGCAGGTGTTCAACAACTGAAGAATGGCTAATCGTGTGGTATAATCTGGAGGAAGTTTGTGCTCGTTGCATTGGCACTTAATGGTGTCCAGAGTCAACAATGAGGGCTCGTCTGGTTCCTTCCTTCTGTCTGAATATGGCTGTGATGTCATCTCTGGTTGGGTCTTTCCTGCCTGGAGATCTTGGCAGATAGGTATGATTCGGTGAGTGTGGCCATGTTTGCTTGTGATTGACAAACCTGAAGGGCAGTGCTCCCAGTTCAGCACAAACTTCATAAGCAATGGATCTGCCCAGTTGTATTCTTTTGATAGTTTTACGTAACAATTTTGGTTTTACTATTTTGACAAGTTATTTGAGGGGGACAGTTAAGAAGAAACTACTACACTGTGAAGTCATATAAATATCTTACCAGGCAAAAACTGGAGATTTTCTTCCTGTTAAGTCTTATATGGCGGATGGATTGTTGTGAAAAACTAGTTGTTTCACCATTATTAATACCAGCTTTCTTTTCCAGATCTATTTCAGTTTGTAACTCAATTTAAATTCTTTGGCTGGTATGTTGGTAATTGGCTTCAAGACCCTGGATTGTTCAGGCCTCTGGACTTCTGGTCCCAAAGCACTTTGCTACTGTAGAACAAGGTGAGAATGGCAAGCAGGAATCAATGAGCCAGATTTATATTTGTGTGTGGATAATACAGACTTACAACCAGGGGTAAACAGGTGTGTTTGCTGCCATATGTTTTCCAGTGAAAAGAGAAGCTTTTTTTCCAGATTAAGAAAACTGTCCTAACCAAATGTTCCACTTCCTTCAATACCAGTGGGAACTTCAGCTATGATTTGAGGTGTCAAATACTTGACTCTTACTGCCAGTAAGTCTAAATAAATGTTTCACACTGTCTACTGGAAAATAGTTTGGATAGAATCCCATTTTTTTTATTATTTGTACTGGGCTGTAAGCTCTACACTACCTGCCTGCTTATTTATAACTTCTCATCTTCTTGAAGGAATCTTACCCATCCAGCAGATGTTACAAGAAGATACATAACCTGGATGATATTAGACTTTAGATTGAACAGCAAAGCAAAGCAAGAAATGCCAAGTTAACAGAGGGGAGAGTCCATTTGTGGTAACTGTGCATTGCATTGGGACAAACAATGCTGCAGCTGATGACCAACACCCCTGGTGAAGTCTGAAAGCCAAAGTCAATAGGTTGCAATATGAAGAGGAAGGCTTGATTGAAACACTGGTAGTGGGCTAGGTTTTGACAGACAGTGAGGATAAAGAATTATTTGCACATCGACAATCAGTCTGGTTGTATGTTGGTGTTACCATTATTGAATCCCCCATCATCCGTATCCTGACAGAACCATTGACCAGAAACTAAACTGGACCAGCCACATAAATACTGTAGCTATAACAACAGGCCAGAGCCTGGGTATCTTATGGTTTGTGATTCACCTCTAAATCCTCTAAAGCTTACTACCAACCACAAAGCACAAGACAGGATTGGTGCTGGGACCTCTGTTGTTTGTGATATATGTCAATGACTTGGATGAAAATGTGGATGGGTGGATTAACAAGTTTGCAGATGACACGAAGCTGGGTGGAGTTGTGGACAGTGTAAAGGACTATCACAGAATACAGTGGAATATAGATCAGTTACAGATATGGGCAGAGAAGTGGCAGATGGAGTTTGTGTGAGGTGTGAGGTGTTGCACTTTGGGAGGTCAAATGAAAGGAGAAAGGATACAGTTAATGGTAGGCCCCTTAATAGCATTGAAGTACAGAGGGATCTTGGGCTCGATGTCCATAGTTCACTGAAAGTGGCTTAGCAGGTGGATAAACTGGTAAAGAAGGAGTATGGCATGCTTGCCTTCATTGGCAGGGGTGTTGAGTATATAAGAGTAAGGAAGTCATGCTGCAGCTATATAAAACTTTAGTCAGACTGCACTTGGAGTATGGTGTGCAGTTCTGGTCACCCCATTATAGGAAGGAGGTGGAGACTGTGGAAAGGGTGCAGAAAAGGTCTACCAGGATATTGCCTGGATTAGAGGGAATGAGATATAAGGAAAGGTTGGACAAACTTGGGTTGTTCTCCCTAGAGCGTTGGAGGCTGAGGGGAGACCTGATAGAGGCCTTTGAAGTTATGAGAGGCATAGATAGGGTAGACAGTCAGAATCTTCTCCCCAGCGTAGAAATGTCAAATACCAAAGGACATGCTTTGAAGGTGAGAGTGGGGATGTTTAAAGGTGACGTGAGGGGCAAGGTTTTTATGCAGAGAGTGGTAGGTGCCTGGAGTGGGTTACCAGGGGTAGTAGTGGAAGCAGGTAGTCTGGTCGAGTTTAAGAGGCTTTTAGATGGACACATGAATACGAAGGGAATGGAGGGATATGGATGATACCTAGAATGAGGACATTTAGTATAAATTAGGATCCTGATTGGCACAACATTGTGGGCTGAATGGCCTGTCCAGTGCTGTACTGTTCTATGTTCTATGTTCCAGGAACACAATGTTGCACTCCCTTTATGACAAGTAAAGTAAAACTCCATTAATCTGCCACACTCAAGACTTTGCTTGTGCCAGACTAGCAGATTTTCCAGACTATCAGATGTTACTTCATTTTTACTCCAACTTTTACTTAACCTTTTTTAATAGATGTTACAGAGTAGCATTTCAGTTAACTTGGTAAGATTAAAGAGAATGTGGGAAACTGACTTGGGTAAGTTTCAAGGAAGTGCGGCCAACAGAAGAGGCAAGTTGAAAGGGAGTACAGGAACCAGAGCCCCAGTGAGTGGATGAACAGCTTGAGAATCGGGGCTTCCAGTGTGTGGATGGGGAATACGGCAAACAGTAACGGGTGAGCCAGATGCTGAACCACTGGGTTTTCCAAATGGTCAGATAGCAGATTATTGGAGTTTTACTGTACATCCTTTCGGGGGTAAAGAGAGCAAAATGGTTCACAAAACTCCAGATGCAGTTCAACCAAGACCCACTCATTATAAAGGCTAACACCCCTGCTTCATCCCTCTTTCACATGACAACCGCTCCACCCTTATCGCTTACCGCCCACCCACACTAGGGGTAATTTACAGCAGCCAATTAACATTGAGATGGGTGGGGGGAATCCCACATAGTCACAGGTAGAAGGTGCTAACTCCACACAGACAGCAATGGAGATCAGGGTCGAAGTTGGGCCGCTGGAGTAGTGCAGCATGGTTCCACCCACTGCAGAGGAGACATGCAGTATGATATGAGAATGGGGAAGGCCAAATTTGAATCAGCCGTGATCTTACTGAATGGTGGAAAAGGCTCAAGTGACTGATTAGCCTACTCGTGCACCTACTTCTCAAGTTCTCTCATACAGTACAGAAACAGACCTTTCAGCCCACTATGTCAATGTCAACCATCAAATACTCATATTCTACGTCTTGGTGATTTGTTATTGCCTTAATTGCAGATGTTCTCTTTGAAGGAGATAAAAGTTGAAGGAGAGGACTGAAGAAGAGAAACAAAGGCCTGCAGATGCTGGAATCCAGATGAAAAACACGATGATGCTGGAGGAACTCGGCAGGCCAGGCAGCATCCGTGGAGAAAAGCAGGCAGTCAACGTTTTGGGTCAGGACCCTTCTTCAGGACTGAAGATGGGGAAAGAGGGAAGCCCAATATATAGGAGGGAAAAGCAGAGCACTGATAGATGGACAAAAGAGGGGAGGCGGGATGGGCACAAGGTGATGATAGGTAGATGCAGGTAAGAGATAACGATGGGCAGGTGTGGGGGAGGATCGGAGAGCAGACCCACCAGGGGATGAGTCAAAAGTAAAAAGGAAAAATAGGGGTGAAAAAAAGATGGGCTAGGAAAGGGAAGAAGAGAAGAAGCATGGTGGGGGGTGGTTAAGGGGAAAGGGGTGGGGATTACTTAAAGTAGGAGAATTCAATGTTCATGCTGTTAGGCTGCAAGGTTCAAAGATGGAAAATGAGGTGCTGTTCCTCCAGTTTGCGCTTGGACTTCTCCTGGCAGTGGAGGAGGCCGAGGACTGACACGTCAGTGACAGTGTGGGAGGGGGAGTTGAAGTGACTGGCAACGGGGAGAGGCATGTTGCGGTTACGGACAGAGCACAGGTGTTCTGCGAAGCGATCACCTAGTCTGCGTTTGGTCTCACTAATGTAGAGGAGGCCACACTTGGAGCACCAAATGCAGTAGATGCTATTAAGGGAAGTGCAGGTGAATCTGTCTCATGTGAAAGGACTGTTTGGGTCCCTGGATTGAGGTGATGGAGGTGGTGTAGGGGCAGGTGGTGCACCTATGGTGGGGGCAATGGAAGGTTCCTGGGGTGGGAGCGGGATGGGTGGGGGGTGGGGGAGGAGTGTACTAGGGAGTCATGGAGAGAGTGGTCCCTGCGAAAGGCAGAAAGGGTGGGGAGGGGACTGAAGACCTAAGAGGGAGAGAGACAGACAAAAATACAACTCTTGAATAGTAGGATAAAAATCACATCAGGTGCTGAAAATGTGAAATAGAGAATGTTGGAAATACCCAGAAGGTCAGGAAGCTTTTACAAAGAGAGAAATACTGAGTTAGCCTCAAAACTAGCCAGTTCTGACACAAAACTGGAAAGGCTGAATATCTGAAATTGCTTAATTCACCATTGAATCCTGAATGTGGCGATGTGTCCAGTCAGATGCTGATCCTTGGGCTTATGTTGGGCTTCACTGGAAAAGTGTAGGAGACCAACAACAGAGAGGTCAAATTGGGAATGGGATGGACAATTAAAGTGACAGGCAACAGGAAGTTCAGGGTCACCACTGCTGATTGAATGGATGTGTCCAACAAAGTGATTACTTAATTTGCATTTGGTAGAGGAGACCAAAGTGTGAGCACGGAATGTAAAACACTAAATTAGAAAAAGTGCAAGTAAATCATTTCTTCGCCTGGAAGGAGGGTTTTGGTCCCCCTGTGGTGAGAAAGGAACAGATGAAAGGGCAAATATTACATCTCCTGCACTTACTATTGCTATTAAGATGATGAATTTAAGCAAATATCTCCCATTTCCCAGGTGTTCTGCTGGCATTGAACATCCATGTGAAATCTTGTGATGTGAAACAAGGAGAAAAAAGAAGCTAAATTCTCGGGCAGTTACACATAGCAAACAATCAGTCACCCAGCAGAATTAATAGAGTAAGAACGAGAGTGAACCAGGGATACACGGAGGGAATGGTTCCTGCAGAATGCTGATAGGGAAGGGAAGGGGAAGATGTATCTGACAATGTGATCATGGTGAATGTAGACACTGGTAGAGTGGAAGGACAGGGGAAATCCTAACCTTGCTCTGGGTGGGAGAAGAGGGGGTGAGAGTAGAAATGCAGGAAATAGAACAGAAACCTTTGAGGGCCCTGTCAACGGTAGTGGAGGGAAACCCACAGTTTATGAAAATGGTAGACATCTCATAAACACCAACATGGAAAGTGTTGTCATCAGGACAGATATAACAGCATCAGAGAAAATGGGAGAATGGAGACTTTAAAGGCAACACAATAGGAAAATGTGTAGTTATGTGAGCTGTGGGAGTCTGTAAGCTTATAATGGATTTTGGTCACGAACCTAGCTCCTGCCATGGAGATAGAGATGGCATGGAAGGGAACCGAAGAATCAAAGTTAGACGGCATGAAAATGAGAGCAAGGTGGAAGTTGACAGCAAAGTGATGAAACTTTTCAGTATACTTGAGAGCAGGAAGCAGCACCAAAACTGTCAAGAACAGATTGGAAAAAAGAATTGAGGAGGGTGCCTGAGTAGAACTGAAATGAGGACTGTTTTACATATTCCACAAAGAGACAGGCATAGCTTGAACCCAAGCAGGTTCCCATAGAGTTGGATTTTTTTTTGATCTGGACAAAGAGTTAAAGTAATTGTTCAATGTGAAAGCATGTTTACCTAGTGCAGGAGACTGGGGTTAGAGTGAGACAAGTTGGAGTTTTCTGGTGTGGGGTGGAGGTGTGAATGACCATGGTTAAGATGAGTAAGCTTGGAACAGGAAACTGGAAAGTCAGAGAGCATCAGAGGTGTCACAGAAGCAAATGTAAATGGGACGGACAAAAGGAAGAATAGATTCAAAGTAGGAGGAATTCTGTTGATGAGGACAATATGTTTACCAGGACAGTCCTGCTTGTGGATCTTGGAGATGAGGTGGAAAAAGACTGTGCAAGGTTGGGGTCCTATATAGGGAGGATCTCCTGAGGAAATGAGGGCAATGGCTGAGAGACAAAGGCCTGATGGTCAGTAATAGGGTCCTGGTCCAGAGGAAGGTATGAGGAGCTGTCAGAGAGATGACCTTCAGCTTCTGCAAAATAGAGGTTTCCTTGGGCCCAGCCTTCCTTGGAAGGGAACCCTTCCCAGATTCCTCATGCAGTATGAAAGCCCCGAGGCACTCAGTTGTATTTGAAGCCTGACTATGACAAAATGAGGCCCTACCCTCAAAATGGACCAAGCCTCCAGCCAGCATTAACCCCGCACAGACTGACTAGTTCCTCCAAAGCAACCCTCCAAAGACAGCAAAGAAAACACATGCTCCCAAATTTTTTAGATTTAATACCAGAGTTCAAAGTCACCTAATCTCCCCTTTTAAAAGTACCTTCCCTTAATGCTTTTCTTAACCTTGGTGAAGTCCTGCTTGATCTTTCACTTAGGTTTCTCATTCAATAAAATAAGAATTGCCTTCAGGAAAGAAGGGGAAGAAAGAGGATTAAATTGTGGGGGTTGGGGCGAATGACATCAGAGTATTTTAAGCTTTCACCAGCACCTGGCAATGACATAATGGATAGTATTGCAGTGAAACAGTTCACACTTCAGCCTGACATAAATATTTAGTCCTCTCTTTAAGCCTTGTGGTTTGCTATTGAGATGATAAATTTAAGTAAATGTCTATTACTTCCCAGGTGTTCTGCTGGCATTTAACATCCAAGTTGAAGTCCCGTGGTATGAAACAAGGGAAAAAACGTTCTTGGACAGTTACACACAGTGAAAAACGATGTCACTCAGCAGAATTAATCGAATCATTTAAAGAAAATTAAGGCCATGGTATGTGTACATAATCAATGAAAGATTGCTTGGGTTGGGAGCAAGTTAAAAGTGATAATGCAATTAGAACGTTCACGTGGCTTCATAAACAATGAGAGTCCAACCCAGTTCATCAATTTATCTTAATCACAAGATTATCTTTCACCTTTGAAAGGTATGATCATGCTAACAATTTGTATTTAGTACATGGTTGAATAGATTATTTTTATCATTCAGAGGATGTAGCATAACTGCCGAGGGCAGCAATTATAGCCCATTCCTTCGAACTGTATGGAGCGGACAGCCAGCGCCCCTTTCCCAGGGCACGAATGCTCCATACAGGAGGGCATGGCTTTAAGGTAATGGGGGGGGAAGTTCAAGGGAGACATCAGAGGGAGGTTTTTCATGCAGAGAGTGGTTGGTGCATGGAATGCGCTGCCTGGGGTGGTGGTGGAGGCTGATACGTTGGTCAAGTTCAAGAGATCGTTAGATAAGTATATGGAGGAATTTAAGATAGAGGGATATGTGGGAGGAAGGGGTTAGATAGTCTTAGGAGTAGTTTGAAGGTCGGCACAACATGGTGGGCTGAAGGGCCTGTATTTTGCTGTACTCTTCTATGGTTCTATGGTTTGTATGGCTTGCAAGAGGGCACTTTGGAGACAACTACACCTTGGTGTACATCTGGAGACAGATGTATAAGACAGACTAGGCAGGATGGCAGATTTGCTTCCCTGAGGGACATCAGTAGTTTATATCACTCTGCTGAGGCTGGAGGAGGGGAATAGAGCACCCTTCACTAACTTAACTGGGACAGTGCTCACCCATTCTCAGCTTTTCCCCTGTTCTCCTGTAAAGTCATCCCAGCACATCTAAGACTGAAAGGAAGGACAGCAAGGGACAGGCTAATAAACATGGTGGGGCTGATGGGCTGAAATGTGTTTATTTCAATGCTGGGCGTATTATGGGTATGGAGGATGAACTTGGAGCCTGCATCAGTAGATGGAATTACAATGCTGTCGCTATTACAGAGACCTGGTCGTGTGAGAGACAGGACTGGCAGCTCAATGTTCCTGGGTTTCACTATTCAAGACGTGATATGGGGGGGGGGGGTAAGAGAGGTGGAGGGGTTGCACTACTGATAAGGGAGAATGTCACAGCAGTGGCCCCCGATAGTCACTGAGAGGTGGAGGAACAGATATGTAGACAGGTTATGGAAAGGTGCAGAAACAACAGGGTTGTCATAGTGGGGGACTTTAGCTTCCCCAGTCTTGAATGGAACTTCCTTAATACAAAAGGCTTAGACAAAATGTGGTGGGAAATAAGCAGGTTTCGAAGATTCAGACCAATGAAGGAGAAAGAACACTTCAAGGTTGCTACAGGGTATTTATTTGAAGTAAAACAAGAGATAAGAAAGATATATGATGTACAAAACAGTAAGTCTAAAATTCAGTGCAAAATAATTGATGAGAGAACAAGTCTCACGTCCTTCTGCTCATTGGGGACTCTGAGTTACGACAACTGGTCTGGAGAATCTCAGAGGTCCTTGGCACTGATTGCGATCCCAGTCCAATGAGCTTGTTCACTACTCACACCTATATAATCAAGAAAGCCCACGCTTCATTTCTAACCTGCGCATTTCAGTCAGCAACAATGCCAAAACTAATTATTTCTTAGTGAACTTCACATTGTCAACTGAACCAGTCTCACTCTCTCCAAGAAAAAACAAGTTATCTTGTCATTTCACATTCCTTAATGTCTCACGTCTGCATACTACGAGGCCTCAAGGACGCTATGAATTAAGACCTTTTGTTTTATGTACCTTCCTGATTAACATACCGGCTCAATGTGGAGACAGTGGGCTGACAACTCCATTTCGAGTAAAAGATCTGCTTTTAACCCTCACATTACAGATGGGGTGGGATTTCTTCAGTGCATCCAAGAGGGATTCTTGAAACACTATGTGGAGAGTCCAACTAGAGGAGAGAAGATACTGGACTTAGTTTTGGGAAATGAGTCAGGCCAGGTGACAGACCTGATAGTGGTGAACATATTGGGAATAGTGACCACAACTCATTATGTTTTAAGATAGTTATGAGTAAAGATATAATTGGATATTGCAGGAAGGCACAAAATTGGGGGAGGGCAAATTACGACAGAATAAGACAAGAGTTAAGGGCATTGATTGGGAGCAGCTGCTGTCAGACAAGTCCACATCTGACATGTGGGAGTTGTTTAAAGACCAGCTGATCACAGTTCAGGATCGGCATGTTCCAGTAAGGATCAAGGACAAGGATGGTAAGGTAAGGGAACCTTGGATCACCTGAGAGGTCCTAAATTTAGTCAGGAAGAAAAAGGAAGCATATGTAAGGCTTAGGAAGCTAAAATCAGACTGAGCCCTTGTGGAATATAAAGATAGCAGGAAAGTTCTCAAACAGGTGATTAGGAAAGCCAAAAGAGGCCATGAAATTTCCTTGGCGAGCAGGATCAAGAATAATCCCAAGGCATTTTATAATACCTAAGGAGAGTGTAGGTCCTCTCAAGGATAAAGGAGGGAATTTGTGCTTGGAGTCAGAGCAAGTGACTGAGGTACTAAGTGGGTACTTTGCATCAGTATTTACCAAGGAGAAGGAATGGGAGGATAGTGAAAACAGAGTGGGGCATGCTAATGTGCTGGGACATTTTGAGATCAAGGAGGAGGTAATGCTGGGTCTTCTGAAAAGCATTATAGTAGATAAGTCCCCAGGGCCTGATGGCATATATTCCAGAATATTGAAAGAAGCAAGTGAGGAGATTGCTGGAGCTTTGACAAAGATCTTTGTGTCCTCATGAGTAATGGGCATGGTCCCAGAGGACTGGAGAGTAGCAAATGTTGTGCCTTTGTCAAGAAGGGAAATAGGGATAATCCAGGTAATTATAGGTGAGTGAACCTCACATCAGTGGTAGGAAAACCATTGGAGAGGATACTGAGGGATAGGATCTATGTGCATTTGGGAAGGCGTGGCCTACTTAGTGACAGTCAGCATGGCTTTGTGTGGGGCAGGTCATGCTTTACAAACTTGATTGAGTTTTTTTGAGGAGGTGACAAAGGAGCTTGATGAGGGTAAGGCAGTGGACATTATCTACATGGACGTTAGTAAGGTGCTTGATAAGGTCCCTCATGGTAAGTTGATTCGGAAGATAAAAATGCATAGGATCCAGGGTGAATTGCAAGTTTGGATTCAGAACTGGCTTTCCTGTAGAAGACAGAGAGTAGGGTTGGAAGGCTGTTATTCTGGCTGGAAGTCCGTGACCAGTGGTGTTCCACAAGGATCGGTGCTGGGACCTCTGTTGTTTGTGATGTATATCAATGAGTTGGATGAAAATGTAGATGGGTGGATTAGTAAGTTGCGGATGACACCAAGATTGGTGGAGTTGTGGACAATGTAAAGGACTATCAAAGAATACAGTGGGATATAGATCAGTTACAGATATGGGTAGAGAAGTGGCAGATGGATTTTAATCTGGGCAAGTGTGAGGTGTTGCACTTTGGGAGGCCTAATGAAAGAAGCATTGAAGTACAGAGGGATCTTCGGGCCCAGGTCCATAGTTCACTGAAAGTAGTTACGCAAGTGGATAAGGTGGTAAGGAAGGCGTATGGCATGTTTGCCTTCATTGGCAGGGGTGTTGAGTAGAAGAGCAAGGGAGTCATGCTGTACCTGTATAAAACTTTAGTCAGACCGCACTTGAAGTATTGCGTGCTGTCCTGGTCGTCCCATTATAGGTATGATGCAGAGACTGTGGAGGGGGTACAGAAGAGGTTTACTGGGATGTTGTCTGGATTAGAGGGTATGAGCTATAAGGAAAGTTGAACAAACTTGGGTTGTTCTCCCTAGAGCGTTGGAGGCTGAGGGGAGACCTGATAGAGGCCTTCGAAGTTATGAGAGGCATAGATAGGGTAGGCAGTCAGAATCTTTTCCCCAGCGTAGAAATGTCAAACACCAGAGGACATGCTTTTAAGGTTAGAGGGTGGAAGTTTAGAGGTGACGTGAGGGGCAAGGTTTTTATGCAGAGAGTGGTAGGTGCCTGGAGTGGGTTACCAGGGGTAGTAGTGGAAGCAGGCAGTCTGGTGGAGTTTAAGAGTCTTTTGGATGGACACATGAATATGAAGGGAATGGAGGGATATGGATGATACACAGAATGAGGACATTTAGTATAGATTAGGATCAAGAATGGCCTGTGCAGTGCTGTACTGTTCTATGTTCCATGTAGTACATTCTCAGCTATTTCTCCCTCTTTAAGGTCCTGCATGAAACCTAACACTGCACTTTTGATCACCCATCCTAAAACTTTGGAGTGCTGTCCTTTTTAATTATTTCTTTGCAAAGCAGAGGGCTGGTCTGACCAAGGAAAAGATAAGGAATTATTTTTACATTCAGAAGTTAAACTCTACCGAGTGGTGCAAGCAGGTTTACTATAAAATGTATGGAGCATCAGGAAGGTTGGAGCTTTGAACACTGGAACCTTCAGGGAGTTACAGGGCCTGGAACATCTGGGCACCGGAGAATCAGAGGGGCCAGGAACAACAGGATCATTGGAACCATCAATGGTTGTTGAGCCTGGACCATCAGGGGATCAGATGGATGGGGGACCTGGAATTTGGGAACAACTGGGATTAGGGTTCTGGGCCTTGGGTTTGGAGTGCAGATGGTTGGTGTTGGGGGGTGGGTGAGGCAATTGGAATATTGGTTTCTTTTGGATTTAGTACTTAGAAAGCCTGGAATATTGGTTGTTTGGGTCCCTGGGATTTAGAGAGTTGGGTGTCTGGAAGGTTGAGAATAGTGGGGGCTGGAGAGTTGGGGGGATGAAGCAGTTGGGGGGGGATGAAGCAGTTGGGGATCAGAGAGTGGCAGGGCTGGGGCATGGAATTCTGGAGATTGGGCATGAAGTAAGAAGTTAGGAGGCATAGGGAAGAAGTAGGGGAATGGTGGTGAGGCCCAAGGATCAGTGATAAATAGGGAGTTACCTGGAGGTGTCTCAGTCCACCGTTGCATCTGTAAAACATAGTTGTCCCAGGTTTACTCAAGGGGGGTCACTCTGAGGACAGATTAGTCCAATTTTCCCAAAGGAACATTGAACCAATATTCCAAAAAGGACATTTCATGGAGAAAAAAATGTTATCCTGAGGAAATCATGTTGAGATGTGAGGCGAATCACTCTGGGAAATGTCCAGGGTGATGCAAGATGACCCAGGGTTGGTCATCATTGTTTCCAATTTCCAAACCCAATTTTCAACCACACAGCACAGAAAAAAATTAGCATATGAAGAATGATCAGCATACCCAGCTGAATTCCTGGGCCACACTCATTTGAGGGTCTGTGTCAGTTCTTTCCTGAAGTTCATCTGACAACCAACTGTTCACATTATCCTGTCTACTGCTTCAGTTGTTGCTTTAAAATATTCAGTCAGGTTTGACAGGCATGACTTCCCCTTTATAAATCCATGCTGGCTCTCTCTCATTATTATTTATCTAATATCATCCTAATAGATTTACTAAAATCTTAAAAGTTTATATTATTTCCTTGGAGCGTAGAAGAATGAGGGGAGATTTGATAGAGGTAATGCAACTAGGCTCTTTCCACCTAGATTAGGAGAGATAAGTACGAGAGGACATGGCTTTAGGGTGAAAGGGGAAAGGTTTAGGGGGAACATTAGGGGGAACTTCACTCAGAGAGTGGTGGGAGTGTGGAACGGGCTGCCATCTGACGTGGTAAATGCGGACTCACTCTTAAGTTTTAAGAATAAATTGGATAGATACATGGATGGGTGAGGTCTGGAGGGTTATGGACTAGATGCAGGTAAATGGGACTAGCGGAATAAAGTTTCAGCACAGACTAGAAGGGCCGAATGGCCTGTTTTCTGCGCTGTAGTGTTCTATGGTTCTATGGAAGCTAATAGATCTGCATTCACATAAACTTCATTAATCATTGATGGTATTTAATAACATCTTACAGACCACGAAGTAACACATGTTCCTTTTCATTATTTATGGATTATGAAACAAGCCCCTGGTTACATCCTTCAATAGCTGGCGCTTAAACTAAGGTTTGTTAAGCACAGTTTTATGCTGAGTGATATTAGCATTTATACAGCCCTTTTACATTGAAAAACGAGGACCCCGTAAATAACCCCAATATCTTGTCAATGTGAAGACAAACATTTGAATTGTATTCAGGGAGAACAATGGTGATTTATGTTTAAATTATTAGATAGTTGGTTACAATACAGAGATATGGCTGGCTTGCAGACGCACTCTGGTTCCCGTATTCTAAGAATAATATGTACAGCGAGATAGGAAATTCTATGAATCCATAATGTCGACAGTAAAGTTAATAGTTTATTGAATAATTATGAAGGTACTAAAAAGAGATTAGTTATAATCACCCATGGAGTAGATTTGTGGCTTAAAAACAAATATTGATTGAATGTAAAGAAGGGGAGTTAAGAAAGATAAACAACAATTTTGAATGCATACAATTATCAATGTCTACTGCACAGGTTACAGTCCAATAACTGCCTTCCCCCCCGTCCCCTCCTCCCTAAAGGTTAATGGTTAATGGAACCATTATACAGTTACCAAAGAAACCGTTACTTACAAAACTCGATCTGGGGATATATTTGGTGAGTGACTGCATGTGTAACCAATTTTGCAAAGCCCTAAAACTAGACCAGGAAATGTGGAAAGAGAAATATGCTTGTATTTAAATGGCTTCGCAACCACCGACTTACTTTTGAAATGTGGTCGCTGTTGCTTAGTAGGTAAACCAAGCCAGCAAGTTTTACTCAAGGTACCAAAGTGAGATAAGTGACCAGACTGTTGCTTGTGCTGGCAGGAAGAATGACATTGCTCTACAAATTTTAATACAGCAAATATATTGACGTTCTCACTATAACATGAAATTTGGAATCCAAGAATATCAGTGCAGCTTGACACGTTTACATTACAACTGTTTCTTTGCCAGTTACAGTGGAAAAACTGACACAATTTCTGATCCTCAATCCTCATCTCCTCCCACCTTGTTTTTCTCATTCTCCTCTCTTCTTTCTGCTTCCTTTCTTATCCCAGCTCATTTACCAGACAACTCCTCAGTGACCACACACTCCTCCTCCTCCACTGTCGACAATGTTTGCCTCCTGCCTTGCAACTGCAGCTCCCCTTCCAAGGGGACATATTTTCTGATGCACAAGATCTAAGAGGGAGCTTTGTTGGACTGTCAGCCTAAAATCATTAACCCATAGATGCTGCCTGGCATTTTGAGTACTTCCAGAATTTTCTGATTTTTACCTCAGATTCCCATCAACTGCTGCATTATATTTTTGTTTTCACTAGAGTACTTGTAGGCTATTTGACCAGGGATTCATCATAGCCAAGCTAGCCCGTTTCCAAATAATACACTTCATCAGGAAAAAAATAGAGTAAATATAACTGCCATTTTCTTCACTCACTCAGTGAAGTAGTCCGATACATACCGTTACAATATATTAATGTCACTCATGTCAACAGTGACCACACTTTAAGAGGACTTATTGGCTGTAAAATGACTTGGAACATTCTGAACATGTGAAGGACTTCAATTTTATTGCAGGCTTTTCTTTTCCTCTCATCGCTCCTGGCAGATCTACACCACCACAAGCCAGAGGCAATGAGAGAAAAAGAAAAACCTGCAATGAAATTGAAGTCCTTCACATGTTCAGAACTTTCCAAACCATTTTACAGCCAATAAATCCTCTTAAAGTGTGGTTACTGTTCTGATAAAGGAAGAACAATAGCCAATACAGCATACTCCCACAAAAATCAATGTGATAACTATCAGAAAAATTATTTTCAGAGATGTTGACTGAGGCACAGGTACTGTTCAAACCATCAGAGATAACACTCTAGCCCTTCCTGGAACTATTGCTATGGAACCTTTTATGCCCACTTGTGAGAGGATTCTGAGTGTGCAACACTTGAGGGATCATTACAAAGGACTCAGCCCCTAAGTGTCCATTGGCAACAGGACACTAGGTGTGTTTTTTCCCGACTGAACCTTTGCCATGGCTGCGCTAAACTTCAAACACATACTCCTGCACCTTGGAATATGCCAGTCTGCAGCATTCCCTTGCGGACATATTCTTACACTGGAAGACCAACAAGTTTTGGGCAGATCAAAGTGCATCTTTCACCCATTTAATGACTTTCCAACAGCAGTCAATGTTTGCCTCAGTGTGTGTTCCTGAGAACTGTCCATGAAGCAGAGAGCCCGATGTTAGCAGCTGCGCGAGCTGAACCTTGACAAAGACCACCGCATCCCCTGCCAGACTTTCTTGGCAAACACACAGTCCACAAGGAGGTGGGCAATCTTCTCACCTGCAGTGCAGTCATCTCAAGGGCAGCATGTGGTAGGACTGAGACTCTGGCTGTACATGAGGATCTAACAGGGATGGCCATTTACATTACCTTAGTGCTTGTGTGAGATTTCTGGTGAATCGGGCATTCTGCCAAATGACTTTGACAGTCTGCTCGGGGGATCATCCCACAGGATCCACTGTCTCCTCCTACAGGGCCTCCAGGACATTCTGTGATGTATTAACTTGTGGTCAAAGGTGCTTTTGCACAGAAACTTTTCCATGAGGGACAAGCATCACAGCACAGTCCAACTGATTGGAACGTTCTGCAGTAATGTGGTCGAGCCTATCCTTTGCTGCACCGAGACAGAGAGAACCTCAGCACATAATGACATTTGGTGCATGCACACTTTGGCTCTACACACAGTTTGATGCAGCCACATACAAAGATGGCCATCAAGATAAGTGCTACAATTTTCCCCCTTTTCTGTGGAGGCCTGCACATTATGTCTTGACAGATGCAATCCATTTTAGATCTCCAGATGAAATGGAAGATGGCTTTTGTGACTGTCACAGTGCAGGAGCTGGGTATGGGCTACATCTGTGCCATGTACAGCAATGCCAAGAATCTTGCACCTGGATGACCTGGTTCTTGTCTGTCAGTGAGACCGACCACTGCTCCTTCATTCCCTACTTCTGCCTCATGTTGACTATTCACTCGAACAATTCTTGCCACATGCCTCGGCTCCTCCAAAATAGCACCCTTGGGTAATTGGACCAGAAAATCAAGTTGCCTTTAGTTATGAGGACACAAGAAAAACTGCAGATGCTGGAAATCTGGAGCAACACACAAAAATGCTGGAGGAACTCAGAAGGTCAGGCAGCATCCATGGAGGGAAATGAACAGTCGACGTTTCAGGCTGAGACCCTTTAACAGGACTGGAAAGAAAAAGGGCTGAAGCCAGAATAAAACGGTAAGGGGAGGGGGAGGAGCACAAGCTAGCAGGTGATAGGTGAATCCAGGTGAAACAAGTGCCTAGGAAGAACACATGGCTGTGGAAGCAAGTCTGGGTGAACTCATGGTCAAAGAGCAAGAGAGCAGCAGAGATCACAGAGGGGGAACAGTGAGAGAGGGCCTCACACAACTCTTGTCAAAGAGAGGAGGAAAACTTCTTCAGGGTAGGCATACCTCAAAGAGACTTCGCAGTGGAACAGCAAGTGTGATGCCTTTAGTTAAGAGTTGGCATTGACACCTCAGCAATCCTACAGATATCATCACACAGCAATTGCAGGAATCCTGGCAGATCTACACCACCATTAGCCAGGACCTAGGAGGGAAAAAGATAGACCTGCATTAAAATTGAAATCCTTCACATCCTGTTCAGAACATTCCAAATGATTTTACAACCAATAAATCCTATTGAAGTATGGTCACTGTTTTAATAAAAAAAGAACAATAGTCAATCTGCACACAGCAATCTCCCAGAAAAGTCATTGTGATAACCATCAGATAAATTATTTTTAGAGATGTTGACTGGGGCATAGGTATTGTCCAAACCACCAGGGATAACCCCCCCAGCCCTTCCTGTAACTATCACTCTGGAATCTTTTATGTCCACTTGTGAGAGGACTCTGGGCTTTTCCTAAACAACAATTCTTCTATGTGGCACAGTTAATAGATCAATTCTGGGCTTCACCTGCTCCATACAGCTCACTGCCTTAAGCAGCTGATATATTTGTTAGAGAAACAAAGTACTGCAGATGCTGGGATCTAGATGAAAAACATGATGATGTTGGATGAACTCAGCAGGCCAGGCAGCATCCGTGGAAAAAACCAGGCGGTCAATGTTTCGGGTCAGGACCCTTCTTCAGGACTGAAGATAGGAAAAGGCGAAGCCCCATATATTGCACAGAAAAGCAGAGCACTGATAGGTGGACAAAAGAGGGGAGGCAGGGTAGGCACAGGGTGGTGATAGGTAGATGCAAGTAAGAGATAGTGATAGGCAGGTGCAGGGGAGGAGGGGAGAGCAGGTCCACTGGGGGATGGGTCAAAGGTGAGGAGAGAGAGGCAAAAAAAGTAGAAAAGAATCTAGGAAAGGGAAGAATAGAAGAAGCATTGTGGGGGGGGGGGGTTGTTTGTGGGGAAGAGGGAGAATTCAATATTAATGCCATTAGGCTGCAAGGTTCCGAAACGGAAAATGAAGTGCTGTTCCTCCAGTTTGCGCTTGGAATTCTCCTGGCAGTGGAGGAGGCCGAAGACTGTCCTGGCAGTGGAGGAGATATTTGTTTCTTATCTGAACAAAATGATCTTCCAATACCAATATATTATTGTCAAGAATAAATTTTCATTGTTAACTGCAGATTTTTACTGAGGTGTTTTAAAATTCTACGTGAATAAATTAACAAATCAATTTTCACCAGCCTTTGATAAGTAACTGTTGCAAGGAATGTTGGATTGTTTCAGAGAGAATCTTATTGTCTCAGTCAGGAGGATAAATTTATAGCATTTGGCAATGCAGACGTGGTGTCTCTTTGGTCTGTTTTTCCCATCTGGACATGGGGAACAGGTTGCAGCTGTTATTTTACAGATGGTGTTTCTTTCCAATTGACAAACCTCTTTCTGTAATAAGTGTTTGAATACTTACTTTCATTTTTAAACAGCTTTGGTTCAAAAGTGTGTCATTCACACAATACAAGGAAATAATGCATTCTTGTTCTTAGTCTTTTCCCTCATCAAGTCTCAATGTTAATTGCCATGTAGTAGTGTCACACTCGTTATTGGATATGGGTTACTGTAATATGCTTTACATATTACCTATTGCACTGATGTAAAGTGACAAGCATGCAATAGGGGATAATGTAGTGGATACATTCTTATCTTTGCTCACCCCCTGTGCCTCTGCAAATAGTAATACTGTGGTCTCTGACTTTGGCACTTTTTCTTTCAGGGTGGCTGGAGTTATAAGCAGCTATCTTGTTCTCATTTAATTCCTAGTTAAATTACATTATCTTAAAAGTCCTAATTTCCTGTTGCTTATAATTCCATCAATAGGATAGAGAGATGGTCTTCCTGCACCTTAGTGTGTCTATTTATTGTAGCCTGTGGATTGTTCCCTGGAAAGATGTAGGAATTAGCATGTTGAATAGAATTTTAGTTCAGAACTTCATAGAATCATAGAATCACAGAAAGTACAGCACAATACAGGCCCTTCAGCCCACAATGTTGTGCCAACCTTCAAACCTTGCCTAAGACTATCTAACCCCGTCCCCCCACATATCCCTCTATTTTAAATCCTTCCATATGCTTATCTAACAAACTCTTGAATTTGACCAATGTACCTGCCTCCACCACCACCCCAGGCAGTGCATTCCATGCCCCAACCACTCTCTAGGTAAAAAAAACACCCTCTGATATCTCCCTTGAACTTCCCACCAATTACTTTAAAGCCATGCCCTCTTGTATTGAGCATTGATGCCCTGGGAAAGAGGCACTGGCTGTCCACTCTACCTATTCCTCTTAATATTTTGCATACCTCTATCATGTCTCCTCTCATTCTCCTTCTCTCCAAAGAATAAAGCCCTAGCTCCCTTAATTTCTCCTCATAATGCATACTCTCTAAATCAGGCAGCATCCTCGTAAATCTCCTCTGCACCCTTTCCAACGCTTCCAGATCCTTCCTATAATGAGGAGACCAGAACTGGACACAGTACTCCAAGTGTGGTCTAACCAGAGTTTTGTAGAGCTGGTTAGACCACACTTAGCTTTCTTAACTACCCTATCCACCTTTGAGGTAACTTTCAGGGATCTGTGGATATGAACCCCGCAGATCCCTCTGTTCCTCCACACTACCCAGAATCCTGCCATTAACTTTGTACTCCGCCTTGGAGTTTGTCCTTCCAAGGTGTACCACCTCACTCTTCTCTGGATTGAACTCCATCTGCCACTTCTCAGCCCAGCTCTGCATCCTATCAATGTCCCTCTGCAATCTTCGACAGTCCTCCACACTATACACAACACCACCAACCTTTGTGTCGTCTGCAAACTTGCCAACCCACCCTTCTACCCCCTCATCCAAGTCATTAATAAATATCACAATAAGTAGAGGTCCCAGAACCGATCCTTGTGGGACACCGCTAGTTACAGCCCTGCAATCTGAATGCACTCCCTCCACCACAACCCTCTGCTTTCTACAGGCAAGCCAATTCTAAATCCAAATGGCCAAGCCTCCCTGGATCTCATGCCCTCTGACTTTCTGAAGAAGCCTACCATGTGGAACCTTGTGAAATGCCTTACTAAAATCCATGTAGACCACATCTACTGCACTACCCTCATCAATCTTCCTGGTCACCTCCTCAAAGAACACTATCAGGCTTGTGAGACATGATCTGCCTGTCACAAAGCCATGCTGGCTGTTCCTGATCAGTCTATGATTCTCTAAATGCCCATAGATCCTATCTCTAAGAATCTTTTCCAACAGCTTGCCCACCACAGATGTAAGGCTCAATAGTCTATAATTCCCTGGACTATCCCTACTTCCTTTTTTGAACAAGGGGACGACATTTGCCACCCTCCGATCCGCCGGTACCATTCCCATGGACAACGAGGACTCAAAGATCCTAGCCAATGGTTCAGCAATCTCCTCCCTTGCCTCGCGGAGCAGCCTGAGGAATATTCCGTCAGGCCCCGGGGACTTATCAATCCCCGTCAGGCCCTGGGGACTTACCTGTCCCCGTCAGGCCCCGGGGACTAACTTCTTGAATTATACTCATATTTGCACATGATCAAGTTTAAGTAATGCAGAGTAAGTGTGGATTATCTTCATCTTCCTCACGTTGTAGACAAGCATGAGGTTATCTGCTTTGGAGCTAAAAAGGACAGAACTGAGTGCTTTCTAAATGATAATAAAAACAGAAAATGTTGGAAATACAGAGCAGCTTAAGTAGCATCTATGAAGAAAGAAGAAAGATTTAAAGTTTCAGGTAAAAGACTTGATGACCAATTACTTTCTAAACAGTGACAACAGTGAAGATCCAAAGAGTCTTGGAGTAAGATCCATGCAGGTTGATCATTAAGATAAGATTTCTTTATTAGTCACATGTACATTGAAACACACAGTGAAATGCATCTTTTGTATAGAGTGTTCTGGGGGCTGCCCACAAGTGTCACCATGCTTCCGGCACCAACATAGCATGCCCACAACTTCCTAACCCGTACGTCTTTGGAATGAGGGAGGAAACCGGAGCACCCGGAGGAAACCCATGCAGACACGGGGAGAACGTACAAACTCCTTACAGACAGCGGCTGGAATTGAACCCGGGTCACTGGCGCAGTGAAACGTTATGCTAACCGCTACACTACCGTGCCTGCATGAGCACGTACAGAATATAATAGAGAGTAATAGTCTTCATAGCTAGAAGACTAGAATATATATTTCACATTCATATTTATTTTGCATATTTATATCGTATTTCCATATGACAGAGAAGGAGCTCATTCAGCCCATCAATTCTATGCTGGCTATCAGAGCAATGCCATCAAGACTATTCCCCCACTAATTTCCCTGTAACTTATTCTCTCACACATGCCTATTAACACCCCACTAATTCTCCTGACTGGCATCCACACTAGGGGCCAATTTACCAACCAGCATGTCTTCGCTCTGTGTAAGGAAAGCAGAGCATCCCCACCTGTCACATCCAGTGGCAATAAATAAAAACAAAAAGAAAATCAATTGATTCTGGTTTTCCCTGGTTTCTTCTGATCTTGAGCACAGTAATTTGAAAACTTTACTCACCAACCCCAACTGGTCTTAGAAAGCATCTATTCGCAGAGAATTCTCGGTGCAGTTCCACCTCAGCAGCAGAATACACGATGGTCACAAATTCATGAGAGGTTGACATCTGATGTAAACATTGATTCTGCAATGGAATTAGAAATCAAAATTCTGCCATTAAACTGTACTCTTGAGTCTTTTGACAGAAAACAGAGAGTCAGGCTATGTCTGATTGGCAATCAGCAACTAATGAAGGGCCATTGGGGTCAGTGCACAGTCTCAGCTATTTATAATCTCTATTGATGACTTGGATGAGGGAATGAATGTACAGTAGGGTCATAGAGTAATACCGCATGGAAACAGGCCTTTCAGCCCAACTGGTCCATGCTGACCAAGATTCCCATCTAAACTAGTCTCATTTGCCTGCGTTTGGCCCGTATCCCTCTAATACTTTCCTATCCACGCACAATAGTGTAACTAGCGATTAGCATAACGCTATTACAGCGCCAGCAACCCAGGTTCAATTCTGGCCGCTGTCTGTAAGGAGTTTGTACATTCTCCCCATGTCTGCGTGGGTTTCCTCTGGGTGCTCCGGTTTCCTCCCATATTCCGAAGACGTATGGGTTAAGAAGTTGTGGGCATGCTATGTTGGCGCCAGAAGCGCGGCGACACTTGCGGGATGCCCCCAGAACACTCTACGCAAAATACAATGCATTTCTCTGTGTGTTTTGATATACATGTGACTAATAAAGATATCTTATCTTATCTTACCTGTCTTTTAAGTGTTGTTATTACACCTGCCTCAACCACTTCCTCTGGCAGCTCATTCCATATATGCACCACGCTCTACATAAAGAAGTTACCCCTCATCTCCCTTTTAAATCTTTCCCCTCTCACTTTAAACCTATGACCTCTAGTTTTTGATTCCCTTTCCCTGAGAAAAAGACTGTGTGTATTCACCCTGTCTCTATGCTCCTCATTGTTTAATACGTCTCTATAAGGTCACCCCTCAGTCTCCTACACTCCAAGGAATAAAGTCCTCGCCTGCCCAACTTCTCCTTATAACTCAGGCCCTCGAGCCCTGGCAACATTCTCGTGAATCTTTTTTTCACTCTTTCCAGCTTAATGACGTCTTTGTAGGAATTGTAGCAATAGGAGGCATTCACCTGATTAAAATGCAAATGGCTGAGATCTGTGCCATTAAAGGAACACCAGGGGATATCCTTGTTCCAGAGAAACTGCAGGGTATCAAATTATTTTCTGACAAACTATATTTTGTTTCTTCTTTGGGCCGCATTGACTCATTCAGGTAAATAGACCACTGGTAAAATATGATTGAATTCCATTTGTAACTTCAATTATAGTCTAGAACCTTGTTCATGATAGAAGAACAGATTGTTCAGTGTAATTCATACAACGGTAATTTGTATATTTCTGCAAAATGGGGATTACGATTCCACTTTGGCAGGAAAATTGTTGTTAAGATTTTGATTTATTTTATCTGTAGCTTGTGTATGAACAACATTCTATGTGGACAGAAGCTAGTGTTATCCCAACTGTCAACTTCAGTGATGTTGTGCTTAGGGACTTTCCATCTGTATCTCATATTTTCTTTACTTCTCTCTCTTTCTTTCATTCTCTGTTTCTCTCTTTTTTTCTCCTCTCTCTCTTTCTTTCCTGCTCATTAGACAGGTTCCTGCCCTCCATGAGTCTTCTTTTAAATACCTATGGAGTTTATAGCTTTATTGGCATTCACTAAATTCCCTCAATCCTTTCTGTATAAAATTCAATTCTCAATTCAGTGGTAAAAGCAAGACAACATTACAGATGGTGAACAGCTACCGACCATTTTCCATCAGTTTTCCATGTGTTAGATATATCTACCTGCTTTGTAAAAACTAAGATGCAAAAAATAGCTCCAAGTGTTTGGGGCAGAATTTCTTTGTTCCAGATAAGAATCTCTCCAGATGGCGGAGCAGACTGGAGGTCATACCACTGACTAGGTGGAGAGTCTAACAGGATTCAGGAATTGCATTATTTATCAAAGTAGAAGGATTGAAGATGTTGGTTTGATGTCAGCAGTGCCATTTTTGTTGCAAGGATTAATTAGCTTGACTAGAACCACACATGTAAAATGACTTCTACTCGCTCTTAGACTGAAGTTGAGTCAATGGGCACCAACTCAAATTAAGCAAGGGGAAGCTGTTTGACCCATTGCTAATCAGGAAATTATAAGTTAGGATGCGAGACAGAAGTGGGGGAGGTGGCGAGGGTGTAATTATCTTGGTGCCTGTGCCTATGGAGACAGACACTGGGTAGGAAGTGAAGTTGCATGTAAACATTTCATCCTCAACATCTGTCACCATTTCAAATTTTAAAATGATAGGAAACAAAGAAGGAAATTGCGGCTTGAGTCAAGGGCAGCTCTTGGATTGAAGCAGTCAGTGCTTGTACTGTTGCTCATAAGGTCGATATCTTAGCAATACCAATGTACTGGTTGATAATGTGATCAATAATGTAAGGAAAGTAATTTATACTTTAATAATTAAGTGTTAAAGTTTCCTCTCCCACATTTTCTGAAGGCTCTGATGGTCAGCTGGACATGGTGAGCTGGAAAGTCGATTTCAATGCTGTATGGCTCCATGACTCTAATAGAACTGTTAGGGTACTTTGCAACATGTAAACCCATGCAATGACTGTGTGATCAGGGCACTTAGTGAAGAATGTTAGAGTAGAGCCATATTCTGTCATGACCCAGAGTTGTGAGACAAAAGCACTTTGGAGTCAGGAATGAGCTGGAAACAGGAAAAGTTTATTATAAGCATGCAAGGGAGAATGGACCAAAACCTCTCAAAAATTATCACAAGAGAGACTGCTGATGCTGGAAATCTGAGAAAATGGGGGGAGGTGGGGGGACAGAGGAGAGTAGTTACCGGAAGTTAGGGAAATCAATGTTGATGCCGAAGGTTGGAAGCTACCACTGCCCCCCTCCATTTACTCTTATCCCTCTGGCTCCTTTACCTCTTCTCTTCCCCCTCCCTCGCCCTCACAACCTGCCCATCACCCGCACCTTCCTCCCTCTGGTTCCCCACCTCCTTCCATGGTCTCCTGTCCTCTCCTTTCGGATTCCATCTTCTTCAGCCCTTTGCCTCTTCCACCTATCACCTCTCAGCTTCTCACATCATTCCCACTTTCCTCCCTCCCCCCACCCACCTACCTTCCCCCCTCACCTAGACTCACTTATCACCCACCGGCTCATGTTCCTCCCCCTCCCCCCACCCTTTTATTCTGGCTTCTGCCCTCTTCCTTTCCAGTCCTGATGAAGGGTCTCGGCCCAAAACATCAACAGTCCATGACCCGCTGAGTCCCTCCAGCATTTTGTGTGTGTTGCTCAAAAATTGCACAGCAGCCTACTGGGAATTGATGAGGCTGGATACACACTCTGCCCACAATTGTCCAACATCTTTTTTCTTTCATGCATGTTCTCTCTCACCTATACCCAGAGGCACACTGATGGCTCATGGCAGAGGGAGAGAACAACTTTCACAGAATGAATTTGGTAACACTACTAACCCTTTTATTTGCCCACATTATGTAATATTTGCAGATATCTGTTTTCCAGAAGGGCTCAGAAGCGAAGAACATGAACAAGGCCACATCATGTGTGAAAATTAAACAGCATTAAATACCTCACAGAGGTCTTCCAAGCAGGCTGGCTACACAGAATGTGACTTTTGGTGCCATATCCTGAAAGTCTAGGATCTTCCAGAAGTCTTACCTGGATTTTGTTGTGGTCACAGGAAGTAGGTGGGGGAGAGGGTAAGGGGATGTTAGGAGTGTTCTTTGAAACTAAATTTAGGTGGGTTATATGGGGGTGTGTGAGGACTAGGCATAATATTTGTTTTCTTACTAGAAAGAATGTGATTTTGTAGGATATGTTAGAAAACGATTTGGGGTTAAAGGACTTTTCACAACTTCAATGTGTCCCAACGTGTTTCACAGCCAATGACATGAACTGTGCAAAAAAGCCGAAAGAATGCCAAACATAGAAATGACCAAGGAGAAGGGAGAGGAAACAATGTAAATGGAATGCAGACAGTTTCTGTAATGGGTGATCAGTTCATAATACCACCTTCATACAAGGGAGTGGAGGTTTATTATCTCTCCTAGTCTATGTACCTTGTTGATTACTTGCAATAAATTTAATGCAGGGCATATCAAAATATGAATGGGATGCTGACTTACTGTGAACCATTTTATACCATGTCAGGGTGAGATCCTTGACTCTTCAAATGAGAATAGATAAAATAATTTTGGCTGTAAAATCATGTCATCCTGTACAAAATTATGGAAGATGATATCATGCCACACTTGGTATTGGTATTGGTTTATTATTGTCACTTGTACCGAGGTACAGTGAAAAGCTTGTCTTACAAACTGATCGTACAGGTCAATTCATTACACAGTGCAGTTACATTGAGTTAATACAGAGTCCATTAATGTAGTACAGGTAAAAACAATAACAGTACAGAGTAAAGTGTCACAGCTACAGAGAAAGTGCAGTGCAATAAGGTGCGAGGTCACAACAAGGTAGATCGTGAGGTCATAGCCATCTCATTGTATAAGGGAACTGTTCAATAGTCTTACCACAGTGGGGTAGAAGCTGTCCTTAAGCTTGGTGATACGTGCCCTCAGGATCCTGTATCTTCTACCCGATGGAAGAGGAGAGATGAGAGAATGTCCTGGGCGGGTGGGGTCTTATTAGTAGAAGCAATACTTATTGGTAGAAGCAATTGTACGTCAGCATATTTTGATGGATGAATGTTATTCCCAATATTTTATACAAATGTTTCAAGTTAAATTTGTTATTTCTTGTGATTTACTTTTTATGTGTAAAGTGAAGGTTTGACACTGCCCCAGAAATGAGTGGATTAACGAAGCATGTTGAAATACTGATGTTGATTTAACATTCTGTTTGCACATTAGCAACCAAAAACTGTTTTTTTAAGGTGTTTGTGGGAAGTGAAATATAAGCTTTATTTCTAAGTACTGCTGGCGGCCACTGGCTGATCTCTTGATGGGTAACCAGATTCTTTCATTGGCTAATGGAGTCATGCTTCCAAATGCAGCAGAGCCATTGAGTGAACAGAGAAGAATGAATGAAAGCGTGAACCAGTGTGCCAATCCGAGATGCATTAGGCAAAGAGAAAAGAATAAAGAATTCTGCTTGTTGACAGAACAACAGTTTTAAACAAATGCTGTGATGCGAACTGGAAAATCGTAAATGTGAATAATATTGACATTCATAGGGACAGTGTCACAGTGCCTCTCACAGACTTTTCTTTTATACCTGCCAGGAGTAGCAGAGTGGGGCAGCTGGTAGAGCCACTGTCTCTTTGCTCCAGTGACCAGGTGCAGTTTACACAATTTCCCAGTGACCTCTTGGATTTCCTTTGGGTGCTCTGGTTTCCTCCCATATCCCGAGAAGATCTGGGTTAGTAGGTTAATTTGCCACCGTAAATTGCCACTAGTGTGTGGTGAGTGGTAGAATCTGAGGGAAGCAACTGGGACTGTGGAGAGAATAAAATAGGATAACTGTAGGCTTAGTTAAATGGGTGCTTGATGGTTGGAACAGACTCAATGGGCTGAAGGGCCTGTTTCCATGATGTGTGACTCTATGACTCTATAACCTTGAGAATTAGGTAGTTCAGAATTCTTTTTGCCGTGTAATTTTTAATGGTGAGAACATTAGAACATTTTTAGAATATTACATTATGGCACGGTACAGGCCCCTTGGCCCACAATGTTGTGCCGACGTTTTATCCAGCTCCAAGATCTATCTAACCCTTCCCTCCCACATAGCCCCCTATTTTTCTATCATTCATATGTCCATCTAAGAGTCTCTTACATGTCCCTAATGTATCTTCCTCCACAACCTCTGCCGGCAGTGCGTTCCATGCACCCACCACTCTCTGTGTAAAAACCTTACCCCTGATATCCCACTTATTTCTTCCTCCAGTCACCTTAAAATTATGTCCCCTCATGTTAGCCATTGTCACCCTGGGAAAAAGTCTCTGACTGTCCACTTGATCTATGCCTCTTATCATCTTGTACACCTCTATCAAGTCACCTCTCCTCCTCCTTCTCTCCAAAGAGAAAACCCTTGCTCAGTCAACTTATTCTCATAAGACACGCTCTCCAATCCAGGCAACATCCTGGTAAATCTCCTCTGCACCCTCTCTAAAGCATCCTCATCCTTCCTATAATGAGGTGACTGGAACTGAACACAATACTGCAAGTGTGGTCTGACCAGAGTTCTATAGAGCTGCCACATCACCTCGCGTCTCTTGAACTCAATACCCCACTAATGAAGGCCAACACACCATACACCTCCTTAACAACCGTATCGACCTGCGCAGCAACCTTCAGGGATCTATGGACGTGGACCCCAAGATACCTCTGTTCCTCCACACTGCTAAGAGTCCTGCCATTAACCTTGTATTCTGCCTTCAAATTCGATCTCCTGAAGTGTATCACTTCACACTTTTCCAGGTTGAACATCTGGTAAAAAAGCAGAGAAAGCAAATTACTTGAAATTAGAATCATAGAGTTGTATGGCACAGAAACAGGCCTTTTGGCCAACCACACCTGTGCTGACCACCATAATCCCATTCGCCTGCATTAATTGCACATCCCGCTATGCTTTGCTCATTAAAGTACCTGTCCAAATGACTCTTAAATGTTGTTACTGTTCCTGCCTCCACCTCTGGCAGTGCATTCCAGACACCAATTACTCTGTGAAAAAAAATGTACCCCTCAGATCCCTTTTAAACCTCCTCCTTCTATGCCCTATGCCCACTAATTTTAGTCACCCCTGTCATGGGAAACAGACTCTTGCTATCCATCCTATCAATGCCTCTCATGATTTTATAAATCTTTATCATGTCACCTCCCAGCCCTTTTCACTCCAGGGAAAATAGACCAACCTTATCCAATCTCTTCCTCCTGTGATCTCTGCTGCTCTCCAGCTCTTCGACCTTGTGCTCATCCAGACTCGCTTCCACAACCATGTGACCTTCCTGGGCACTTGTCTCCGCCACAGCTCATTACATCTTCTCCCCCACCCCCATCCACTACCTTCCCCCTCTCACCTGCACTCACCTATCCCCTGCCTGCGTGTACTCCTCCCCCTCCCCCTCCCCCTCCCCCTCCCCCCACCTTCTTATTCTGGCTTCTGCGCTCTTCCTTTCCAGTCCTGATGAAGGGTCTTGGCCTGAAACGTCGACTGTTTATTTCCCCCCATGGATGCTGCCTGACCTGTTGAGTTCCTCCAGCGCTTTTTGTGTATTGCTTCAGATTCCAGCGTCTGCAGAATTTCTTGTGCCTATAACTCATGCTCTTCACCCAGGCAACGTCCTTGTGAATGTTTTCTGTACCGTCTCTGATGAAATCACATCTTTCCTGCAGTGTGGCAACAAGAACTGCACAAAATACTCCAAGTGCGATCTAACCAAACTTTTGTACAACTGTAACATGACATCCCATTTTCTATATTCAGTGCCTCAGCCGAAGAAGGCAAACATGCCATATACCTTCTTCACCACCTTGTCTACCTGTGTTGCCACTTTCAGGGAACTATGTACTTGTACCCCAAGGTCTCTCTGTTCAACAATACTCCCCAGGGCCCTGCCATTCACGGTGTATGGCCTGCCCTGGTTTAACTTACTAAAATGTATCACTTCACACTTGTCTGAGTGACATTCCATCTGCCATTTCCTTGCCCACTTTCCCAGTTGATCTAGATCTTGTCATAATCTTAGACAACCTTCTTCACTGTTCACTACACCACCAATTTCGATGTCATCTGCGAGCTTACTATTCATGTCACATGCATTCACATCCAAGTCATTAATATAAATGACAAACAACAGAGGGCCCAGCATAAGAATTGCTGAAATTCTGAAATTGTATTGGTATTGGTATTGGTTTTATTGGTATTGGTTTTATTGGTATTGTTGAAGTTTCTATTGAGTCAGGAAGGCAATAACGTGTCCACACAAGAGATGAAATGCTGTCCCTCAAACTTGCTTTCAGCCTCATTAGAACAGCACCTGAGGCCGCAGACTGATTGGTGAGAGTTTGAGTTGGATTGAGAATTTGTCTGCATTTATTGTACTGAATGTCTTCTGTTTTATGTATGTCCTTTGTCGTGTGAGTCTGGGGGAAATGACATTTTGTTCCTCCATATGTTTTTATAGCATATGGGTGAATGACAATAAAGTAACTTGAACTTGAATGGTGACTTTGTTTGTTTTCTCTCTCTCTAACTGGCCTCATTAATATATCAACAGATGATTTAGAGCCATGGAGTCATAGTGTTATACAGCATGGAAACAGGCCCTTCAGTCCAATCCACGCCGATCAAGGTACCTACCTGAGCTAATCCCATGGTCCCATATCCCTCTAAACCTTTTCTCTCCGTGTTCCTGTCCAAATGTATTTTAAGTGTCGTAATTGTACCCAGCTCTACCACTTGCACTGACTTTTTTTTCATTTCAAAAATAAACTTTATTCATAACAAAAAATATATACAAAGGAAGAAAACAGTGCAAAATACAAAAAGCTTAACATTCAAGCTTGTTACATTCAGTAATGTAAAACTTAAAGAGAAAATAAAAACACACAAACATAGCATCATTGCCACTAATGTGGCTCCCTGAGGTGATACCCCTTTCATGCACTGACAGCTTTTTCCATATACCTACCACCCTATGCGTGAAAAGCTTTCCCCTCAGGTCCTCTTTAAATCTTTCCCTTCTTACCTTAAACCTATGCCCTTTAGTTTTGGACTCCTCTACCACCCACCAGGGTCATTCTCTCTTCTCTCCTTTTCCAGCAGGTAGAAGATACAGGAGCCTGAGGGCACGTACCACCAGGCTTAACGACAGCTTCTACTCCACTGTGATAAGACTATTGAATGGTTCCCTTATCCGATGAGATGGACTCTGACCTCACGATCTACCTTGTGACCTTGCACTTTATTGTACTGCACTTTCTCTGTAGCCACGACACTTTACTCTGTACTGTTATTGTTTTTACCTGTACTACATCAATGCACTCCGTACTGACTCAATGTAACTGCACTGTGTAATGAATTGACCTGTACGATCAGTTTGTAAGACAAGCTTTTCACTGTACCTCGGTACAAGTGACAATAATAAACCAATACCAATACCAATCATTTATCTATGCCCCTCATTTTATAAACTTCTATAAGGTAACTCTTCAGCCTCCTTCACTCCAGTTTATCCAGCCTATACTTCATAAACCATTTATTACTCTGGCAACCTTGGCCTCACCCTATCAGAATATTCCTTTTGTTTCTATCCATCCCTTCCCTGCCCTGTCCGCAACTTAAAACTAATTTATTTTCTCTCTTTCCCATTTTGGAAGTAGGGTTTTAATGTTTAGGATGAAAAATTGAAACATTGACTCTGTGTCACTTTCTATAGATGGTGCCCGACCTACAAGTGTTATCAGTATTTTCTGTTTTTATTGTGTTGCAGGAGTTGGTGTTGTTGACAAAATGATTCTATGAGAATAATTATGTCAAGCTCTTACTTGACTGAGCTCATCCAATTTTGGCACCAGTTCCAGGTGTGAGGGAAGCATACTTGGCAGGATTAAATGGGCTAGTTGTGTCTTTGTCAAACCTAATCTCCTGATTGATGTCGAGTGTTCCATATAACTTTATTCTGATTGTACTTTTTTTTAATTTGCTGGACCTTTTCATACGATGGGTGGGAGCCAACCAGATTGCAGTGAGTTTGGACGCAGGCCAGGCCCGGTAAAGCCAGAGACATTTGTTAAAATCAGATGGGTTTTTGTGATAATTGGGAAATTTTATGATTACCACTAGGTTGTTATTTCTGGTTGAAATTTAATTAATTGTATTTAAATTCCCCAGCTGTTGTGGTGGGATTTGTGCATTGATTTGCGGATTACTAATCCAGCAACATAACCACTGCCCTTCTGTGCCCCCAGTTCGATATTAATCAAATTTCCCCAGCCTGTTACCACACTGTTTGTTTTACTTCATCCATGTATCCATTTTAATCTTGAATGTTGATGTAGTTGCTACCTCAACCAACTAACCCTGAAATTGATTTCCACAGCCTCGTGTCGCTCTGTGTGAAGTTTCCCCTGCCCTCAGTTTTAAATCTCTTACAGTTAGTGCGATTATCCCCATCACATACAGCCAACTGTTGACAGTAATCTGGAAAGGACAAAGCATCCTCCTCTCAAGGGAACATAGTTCAGTGAAAACAGATTATTTTATCCAGTGTAACCAATTGATCATGTTGCATTTCAAACAATGGGCACAATTTTCAGACAATCTATTGCCAAAAGGTCATCAATGGATTGAAAAGAATTCTGAAAAGAAGTGCGATTTCAAGACGTGAGACTTAATGTTTTGAACTGAGAGACTGGCAGAATTAAATTATCCAGAAATTCATCTGCTGAACTCTGCCTCTGTCATTCATTCTGTTGACTCAATTAAATTAATTCTGGAGTTGGATTAATGCGCATTTACTACCTCCAACCAGGACTTAATTTTCAGCCAAAGATGTTTACACTTGGTAAAAAAAAGAATCAAGAGGGTGTATGAGTTAACTAAGTGCAGATATAAGCAGGTTATTAATTTGGATTGTGATCTGAAGATAAAGCATAAGCCTGCATTAGTAACTTTTTAAGCAAGATGTCATAAGAAACATAATGAAAGAAAGACTTATGTTTATATAGAACCTAGCACAGCCTCAGAACTAAACCAAAATGTTCTACAGCCAATGAAACACTTTTAAAATGTTATACTGCAGGAAAAGATAAATGACACTGTAGATAAAAATAATGTTAAGTAATAGGGAGAAAGTTGCATTACTAGGCTTGTAGTTCCCTGAAGATTAAGAGGTAACTTAACTCAGGTGTTTAAAATGGTCATGGGTAGCAATGTAATGCAGGAGTCAGTCTGTTGCTTCACAGTTTCAGGGACCCAGGTTCAATCCTGAACTAGGGTGCTACCTGTCTGGAGATTGCACGTTCTACCTGGGTCCCTGGCGGCTTTGCTTTCCTCCCACCTCCCAAGGATGTACTGCTGGATTAATCAGCTAATCCTTCGTGGAAGTAAGTGGCAAAAAGAACCAGAGAGCCATTGATGGGCATGTGAAAGAAAATAAGTTGCAGACTGCAGAGAAGTAAAGGGAGGGAGAATGGGACTGTTGCGACTGGTCTGTGGGGAGCTGGCATGGATCCTGATGGGCTGGATGTGAGACAGAAATTACTTGCATGTGGGAGAATTCAACATAAGGTTAAAGTGAGGGTATGAGAGGGTGATGCGCAGCTTCGCACAAAGGATGGGAAACCATGCAACTATCATAAGCTTTTGAGGGTGGTCACTTGCAAATTTCAAACTGAGATCACTAGGTTCTTGTTTGATTTGGGTATTAAAAGGATGGGAATGGAGTTAATCTACTGATCAGCCATGATCTAATTGAATGTGAGAGCCAGCTTGAGGGGCAAATAATGCCACAACGGTCTCACCCCATCTCATTGTTAATACAATGTGAATCGTTGCAGATACTCCACTATTTAACTCCATTACTCAGTGATTTTAAAAATCAAAGCATCTGCTCACATGCAGAATTTAAAATGAGAAGCTTCTGTGTCGCTGAAACACAGAACATAGAACATGGAACAGTACAGCACATGGTGGGGCCTTGCCCCATCATGCCTGTGCCAACATGATGCTACCATGAACATGTTATCAGTCACAGATGATTAATGTGGGTTAGAGGAATTAACCAGTGCTCTGGAATTTCACTCATTTTAAAGGTTTGGGGAAAAAAAATAACTTTAATTTCCTTTAAGATAGAAAAAAAATTCAGAGGTTTGCCATCTGAGATTTTTAATGAAATGAAGAAAATAAATTTTGCATTTATACAAATCTTTCTGTCCCAAAATGTTGGACAGACAATGAAACACTTTTGGAGTGTTACAATCTAGGACCTAGGAAAAGCAGCAGCCAATCTGTGCACAACAAGCTCCTACAAACAGCAATGAGGTGGTTCTTTGTTCTGGTAATGTTAAGTAAATATTGCCCAGGACCCCAGGAATAACACCAGCCCCTCTTCCTCTGATGCTCCTCCTTGAATTGATCACTATATGATCTATTCTGTCAGTAGGAAAGGCCTCAGTCTAATGGCTCATCCAAAAGACAGAACGACATTCCTTTCATACTAAAATACATGTGCAGTCTAGATTTTGCATTTGCTTGTCTAATTTAAGTGGCTAAGTAGGTTGATTAGAACCTATGGTTGTTACCATAGAACCATAGAACCATACAGCACAAAACAGGCCCTTCGGCCCACCATGCTGTGCCGTCCATCAGACCACCCTCACACTACCTAACCCCTTCCTCCCGCATATCCCTCTATCTCACATTCCTCCATATGCCTATCCAACAAGCTCTTGAACCTGTTCAATGTATCTGCCTCCACCACCACCCCAGGCAGTGCATTCCATGCACCAACCACTCTCTGGGTGAAAAACCTCCCTCTGACATCCCTCCTGAACCTCCCACCCATAACCTTAAAGCCATGACCTCTCGTCTTGAGCATTGGTGCCCTGGGAAGGAGGCGCTGACTGTCTACTCTATCTATTCCTCTCAATATTTTATATACCTCTATCATGTCTCCTCTCATCCTCCTCCTTTCCAGTGAATAAAGCCCTAGCACCTTAAACCTCTCCTCATATTCAATACTCTCCAATCCAGGCAGCATCCTGGTAAATCTCCTCTGCACCCTCTCCAATGCCTCCACATCCTTCCTATAATGAGGTGACCAGAACTGAACACAGTACTCTAAGTGTGGCCTAACTAGAGCTTTGTAAAGCTGCATCATCACCTCGCGGCTCTTAAACTCAATCCCGCGACTTATGAAAGCCAACATCCCATTGGCCTTCTTAACTGCTCTTTCCACCTGTGAGGCAACTTTCAATGAACCGTGAATATGAACCCCCAGATCCCTCTGCTCCTCCACACTGCCAAGTACCTTGCCATTTACCCAGTACTCTACCCTGGAGTTTGTCCT
This sequence comes from Pristis pectinata, assembly GCF_009764475.1. Taxonomy (NCBI): domain Eukaryota; kingdom Metazoa; phylum Chordata; class Chondrichthyes; order Rhinopristiformes; family Pristidae; genus Pristis; species Pristis pectinata. The sequence continues at coordinate 22,808,638 of NC_067406.1, forward strand.
TCCAAAGTGTACCACCTCACACTTCTCCGGATTGAACTCCATCTGCCACTTGTCAGCCCAGCTCTGCATCCTATCAATATCCCTCTGTAAGCTCCGACAGCCCTCCACACTATCCACAACACCGCTTATCTTAGTGTCGTCTGCAAACTTACTAACCCAGCCCTCCACCCCCTCATCTAAGTCATCTATAAATATCACAAAAAGTAGAGGTCCCAGAACCGATCCCTGCGGGACACCACTAGTCACTGCCTTCCAATCCGAGGGCACTCCTTCCACCACAACCCTCTGCTTTCTACATGCAAGCCAATTCCTAATCCACACAGCCAAGCTTCCTTGGATCCCTTGGCCTCTAACCTTCTGAAGAAGCCTACCATGAGGAACCTTATCAAACGTCTTACTAAAATCCATGTAGACCACATCCACCGCACTGCCCTCATCAATCTTCCTGGTCACCTCCTCAAAGAACTCTATCAGGCTTGTGAGGCAAGATCTTCCCTTCACAAAGCCATGCTGGCTGTCCCTAATCAGTCCATGATTCTCAAGGTGTTCATAAATCCTATCCCTTAGAATCCTTTCTAATAGCTTACCCACCACAGACGTGAGACTCACTGGTCTATAATTCTCTGGCCTATCCCTATTACCTTTTTTGAACAAGGGGACAACATTCGCAACCCTCCAATCCTCCGGCACCACCCCTGTAGACAACGAGGACTCAAAGATCCTTACCAGCGGTTCAACAATCCCCTCCCTAGCCTCTCGAAGCAACCTGGGGAAAATCCCATCAGGCCCCGGAGATTTATTTGTCTTAATATTATTTAACAACTTCAACACATCCTCCCTCTTGATATCAACAACCTCGAGAACATTACCCCTACCAGCACTCCCTTCCACATCATCAAGACCCCTCTCCCTGGTGAATACCGAAGAGAAGTACTCATTGAGAACTTCTCCCACTTCCGCCGCCTCCAGGAAAATTCTCCCACCTTTGTCCTTAATCGGACCTACCTTCACCCTAGCCATCCTCCTACCCTTCACGTACTTGAAAAAGGCCTTGGGATTTTCCTTAACCCTACTAGCCAAAGCCTTTTCATGTCCCCTTCTAGCTCTCCTCAGCCCTTTCTTAAGTTCCTTCCTCGCTACCCTATATTCCTCACGGGCCCTGTCTGAACCTTGCTGCTTATACCTCACGTATGCTACCTTCTTCTCCCTAACAAGTCGTTCCACCTCTCTCGTCACTCATGGTTCCTTCACCCTGCCATTCCTTCTCTGCCTCACCGGGACATATTTATCCCTAACATCCTGCATAAGATCCCTGAACATCGACCACATCTCCATGGTACATTTTCCTTCAAAAAGGACATCCCAATTTACACTCCCAAGTTCTCTCCTTATTAGCCTCATAGTTAGCCCTTCCCAATTGAAAAACTCTTGTCCTCTCTGCACCTGTCCCTGTCCATGACAATTTTAAAGGTTATGGAGCAATGGTCACTGTCCCCCAAATGCTCACCCACCAATAGATCCTTCACCTGTCCCGGTTTATTTCCTAAAACTAGATCTAACATGGCATTCCCTCTAGTCAGCCTGTCAACATACTGCGTCAGGAATCCCTCCTGGACACACTTAACAAATTCTGTCCCATCTAAACCTTTGGCACTAAGCAGGTTCCAGTCTATATTTGGGAAGTTGAAGTCTCCCATTATAACAACCCTGTTATTTCTGCTTCTCTCCAAACACTGCCTGCCAATCTGCTCCTCTATATCTCTACTGCTACCGGGGGGCCTATAGAATACTCCTAGTAGAGTAACTGCTCCTTTCTTGCTCCTTAATTCCACCCATATGGACTCTAGAGATGATCTTTCTACAACATCCATCTTTTCCACAGCTGTAACAGTGTCCCTGACCAGTATCGCCACCCCTCCCCCTCTTCTCCCCCCTTCCCTATCCCTCTTAAAACACTGAACACCAGGAATATTCAATATCCACTCCTCTCCTGATGTCAGCCACGTCTCAGTAATAGCCACGATATCATAGTCCCCCATACTTATCCAAGCCCTCAGTTCATCCCCCTTATTCCTGACACTTCTTGCATTTAAGTAAACACACTTCAGTCCATCTACCTTACTACTTTTATAGCCTGTATTCTGCTTCTCCTTCCCCAAAGCCTCTCTACCTGTTTGATCTAACTTTTCCCCATTCCCTTCTTCCTCTGACCTACTCCTCCGGTTCCCTTCCCCCTCACGTCTGGGAAAGACCATACTTCCATACTTCTCTAGTGCAGGAGTGGATTAATATTTTGCTACATTTCAATCAGCACTTGAAGGTTTGTTCACCCAGAGCTTGATTACTAAGGGGAGATCTTCCTACACAAAAGATCATCTGGACGTGGTGAACTGGTGGGATGCTTTACTGGTGGGCTTACCAGATCATTCCTGGTGGCTCTACAAATGATGGTAACTTGCCATCGGAGAACCCTAGGCATGTCCTAACGTCCTCAGTGACACAACACATTAATGTATCAAACTGCCATACCAGCACCACTCATAGTTTCAATACAACTGGATATTAGAATGGAACAGAGTCAAAACCATGGTATTTCTTAATGAGGTGTTGGTTCAAAGGTTCAAAACAATCCTGCTGATACCAACAATAAATGTTATTGCTGGATACTGAATCTGCTGATTAATGTTTTACCTAGAGTCCTTGAGACATTCCAGATGCTGATGTTTCAGTCACTTAACCCCAAGCAGAACTGTAAAAATGTCACCCTTAATTACTGTGTCACCTGGTCTGCTTAAAACAGTGTTTTGAGTGTTAGATCTATTATTAAATAGGTTTGCATTCACACAGAATGTCCATCCGAAATAGTCATTGCTTTACTAATAAGAATTCCTCTGAGACCCATTTTATTCTAAAAAGAGGGATGAGGGATGGACTGGACAAGCTGGGGCTGTTCTCCTTGGAGCAAAGGAAGTTGAATAAATGTTTGGCAGAACATTGAAAAAATAGTTTACTCTCCTTCAGATAATTTCTTGGAATCTCTTAGTTTCTTACAACCAAATGTGAGAGCAGGCAGGACCTTAGTTTAACATCTGATGCAAACATTAGCACATCAAACCCAAGACTGAGCTGATTGTTATCTCTAACAACACAGTCTCATAGACCCACACTGTTTTTTCATATCCTTTCATTGATTTTCTCTTCAAACATGTAATAAATAAGGCCCAAACTAACTTGTGGGCTGAACTTCACAAACTGTGATTGAGCAGCAGACAAGTCGGTGAAAATTACAGGCAAGTAAAGCTGACTTTTCATTAATAGCAGCAATTTGCAAAATTCAGTAAGCATATTCATTTCTGTTGAACCAACAACTTAAGCTAGGCAGCACTTTTAATAATTATTAGAAACATTGTGTAATGCTATTTCTGTCTCCTGTTGAGAACCAGCTGCTTTTCTTCCTCAACCATCAGTCATCATTCCTCAGGAAGAGTACTTGCAGTACTCAACGCTGACGGCTCAGAGGTTGGGGCTGTTTTGTTCCCTCTCACATCCAGTCTGGAAGAGGCATGGAATCAATGCCTGGCCCAAACCATCCCTAACGACAGGTCCCACCAACTGGTATTGGTATTGGTTTATTATTGTCATTTGTACCGAGGTACAGTGAAAAACTTGTCTTGCATACCGATCGTATAGATCAATTCATTATACAGTGCAGTTACATTGAGTTAGTACAGAGTGCATTGAGGTAGTACAGGTAAAAACAATAACACAGTACAGAGTAAAGTGTCACAGCTACAGAGAAAGTGCAGTGCAATAGGGTGCAAGGTCACAACAAGGTAGATCGTGAGGTCAGAGTCCATCTCATCGTAGTCTTATCGCAGTGGGGTAGAAGCTGTCCTTAAGCCTGGTGGTACGTGCCCTCAGGCTCCTGTATTTTCTACTGATGGAAGAGGAGAGAATAGGGAACAACCCGGGTGGGTGGGGTCTTTGATTATGCTGGCTGCTTCGCCAAGGCAACGAGAGGTAAAGACAAGAGTCCAAGGAGGGGAGGCTGCCCTTCTAAAGTGGAGCAGACTTAACTCCCCAAAGCCTCCAGAGGCAGCACACCATGGCCACAGTTGTTCATGCTCTCTGCCGATCCCTCCACATCCTTCCTCCTTGTTCTCAGATTTCTCTCCCTTAATTCCTGATCAGGTTTCTGGAATGCAGAGAAGTGGTGAAAGTGGGACTGAGAAGGGTAGCACTCAGAACAGATGGTTGACCCAAAAGATTCTGATAGAGGCCAAGTATCTCAAAATTTGTAACTTCTGAACAATTGCAGTTCAATTTAAGTTCTACATAAACCTATTCCAGCTCTAACTCCAGCACCTCGTCAGCCTTGATCGAAGTCTCTGTTTCCTGTCTGAACCTTCCATTCAATCTTAGACCAAAGTAACCTCACTGGGAACAATCCATTTCCACAAACTCTGTTCCGTTTCTTTTCTTACCAATGTCAAATCATCCAATATCTCCTTGATTTGCATTCCAGCTAATTCATTGTTTTCTTTCTTTTTCAATCTTTTTATTAGTTTTCAAATTAATACAGATTGATATGTAGCATCAATATTTATACATGTAATACAGAGAGATCAGGATAACAATCATAGCATAGATAATCATAAAGAACAATAAAATATTTAAAAAGTCTGCAGATCCAATGATCTGTTAGTAAATGAATATAAAATTTCATTGCTTTTCCATTCTTTCTCCACACTTGTATTTCCCCCATAGTAAGAAATCAGCTCTGAGCCCTCTCTATTGTCTCAACATTTTTTCTATAGTTTGGAGTCCAAAATGTCACCCTTTGGGTTATTTAACTTTCGGAAGCAAAGAAAGTAGGTATGTAAATTATACACCCCTCGTGAACTTGCTTTCCATTGATCGGTAGTAACATCTCCTCCTCGCTGAGAATCAACACAGGCGCACCTCAAGGGTGCGTGCTTAACCCACTGCTCTACTCCCTCTATACTCATGACTGTGTGGCTAGGCGCAACTCAAACGCCATCTATAAATTCGCCGATGACACCAATGTATTTGGCAGAATCTCAGGCGTACAGGAGTGAGATAGATCGGCTGGTTGAGTTGTGTCACAACAACAACCTCGCACTCAATGTCAGCAAGATCAAAGAATTGATTGTGGACTTCAGGAAGGGGAAGTCGGGAGAACACAAACCAGTCTTCATTGAGGGGTCAGTGATGAGCAGCTTCAAGTTCCTGGGTGTCAGCATCTCGGAGGATTTATCCTGGGCCCAACACATTGATGCAATCACAAAGAAGGCATGCCAGCGGCTCTACTTCATTATGCTGGCTGCTTCACCAAGGCAATGAGAAGTGTAGACAGAGTCCACAGAGGGAATCTGGTTTCTGTGTTGTGCTGCGTTTGTGTCTGCAACTCTCTGCAGTTTCTTGTGGTCCCGGGCAGAGCAGTTGCCATACCAAGCTGTGATAAATCCAGATAGGATGCTTTCTATGGTGCATCAATAAAAGTTGGTGAATGTCAAAGGGGACATGTCAAATTTCTTTAACCTCCTGAGGAAGTAGGGGTATTGCACCTTGCTCATCTTGCCCACAACAGCTCTCTCTCTGAGCAAATCATCAGTTTCAACCCTCCTCCACCCTTGGCCCATCTGTACTTTTCATTTCAAAATTACATTCATAAAAATATACACAGTACAATAAGTACACATCTTTTTTTACATTCATTATGCCATCAAAGATAATGCATTCATTATGTCATCAAACTGATACATTCTATTTACAAAGCACCAAAGCCTCTCATGTTTTCTCTTTAAACAATTACCCGCGAAGCGTTTGAGCAGATGTTACACGGGGCCCAGCTTCTCAGTGCCCAGTGGTGGCAGGACCTTAGAACACGGGCCTTCCCCACAGAGCCTTTGCGATGTTCTCAGTGCATCCCTCAGCAAACACTTGAGCAGTCTGGAATGTGCCAGTCAGCAGCAGTCACTTAAAGGCATCTCATTGCACTGGAAGACCAGCGGGTTTTGGGCAGACCAAAGCGTGCCTTTTGTCATTGATGATCTTCCAGTATCCATCTGTGGGAATAGCCTGTAGAACAGAGAGTCCCCTTCTCTGTAGCCTTGTGAATTTTTCTGCGCCCTATACTTAACCTTCAGTTTGCAGCAGTGCCGCAGCCAGTAGAAGTGCTGCCTCACGTCTCCAGTGACCTGGGTTCAATACTGATCTCCTCTGCTGTCTGTGCTGGGTTTGTATGTTCTTCCTACGACTGCATGGGTTTCCTTTGGGTCCTCCAGTTTGTTAGGTTAATTGATGACTGTAAAATTGCCACTGGTACATAGATAAGTAATACAACTTAGCGTGAGTTAATGGTAACGTAGAGTAGGATAAAATGGGTTAGGGTACTCAAACTTAGTGAGCCAAAGGGCCTGTTTCTGTGCTGTATTTCTCTATGACTCCATGACTCTAACTCCCTCAAAGGCCACAGAGGAACCTGCCTCCACCACATCTGCAGGCACTGCATGTCAGATTCCAGCCACAGACTGTGTAAAAAATTTCCTGCCATTCTTAATTCTTTTTTTCTTTATTTTATCCCTGTGACCTGCAGTTCTCGACCACTCCACCACCAGCCTGCCACTGTCCTCTTTGTCCAGATCTTTCATTATTTTATATACTTCAGCCTTCTCTGAAGAAAGCAGTTCCAGCCGCTCCAATCAACCCTTCTAACCGCAGCCCCTCATTGTAGGAACCTAGCTGGTAAGTCTTTTCTGGACCCTCACAAATGCCCCTCACATCACTCCTGTAATGTAGCAACTGAAAACAATAATCCACCTGCGGCCAGGTCAGTGTCTTACAAAAGATTCAGTGTAACTTCCTTTCTATTATACCCTATGCATCTATTGATAAAGCCAAGTGTTGTACATACCTCATTTTCCCAACCTGCCCTGCCCTCTCACTTGTGCACTCATATACTCAGTTCTATCTTTTCCTGCACCCCTTTTAGAACAGTATCCTTTGTTCCTTATGCTCAATCCCCAGACCAAGTCTTGTGGACATGTTTCCCTGTCTTGGTGCTCCTGTGGAAGGTTCTGCATGAACACTCTGCCATTTTCCACTGAAGAAATTTCTAACAGTCATTATGGGCCATTTGGGGCATTTCTAGGCCTTCTAGCTTGGCTGCTGGGCACAGTATTTCTGGACCAGCTGTGCCTTGAAGGGAAGTTCTACATAGAACATAGAACAGAACAGCACAGAACAGGCCCTTCGGCCCACAATGTTGTGCCGACATAGCTATTCCCTCCTACCTACAGAATGCCCATATCCCTCTATTTTCCTCTCATTCATGTGCCGATCCAAGCCTCTCAGAAGTTCTGCTGCCTTCTTCACAGTCACTGATGTAAAATGGGAACGCCCAGTGGAAATTGGCTGCCATATAGGTATGGTGACCAATTAGAGTCATAGAGTTGTACAGCACAGGAAAAGGCCTTCCGGCCCAGATATGTCCATGCCGACCAAGTATATATTCAAGCTAATCCCATTTCCCAGCACTTGGCCCATATCCCTCTAAACTTTTGTCATCCATATACCTCTCCACATACTTCTTAAGTGTATCTAATGTACCTGCCTCAACCACTTCCTCTGGCAGCTGGTTCCATATATCTACCGCCCAATGTGTAAAGAAGTTGTCCCTCAGGTTCTTATTAAACCTTTCACTTCTAACCTTAAAAATATTTCCACTAGTTTTCGATTCCCCAAACCTGGGAAAAAGGACTGCTCACCCTATCTATGCCCCTTGTCATTTTACATGCCTCTATGAGATCACCTCTCTGTGCTCCAAGGAGTAAAGGCCCAGCCTGTCTAATGTCTTCGTATAACTCCAAAATGTAGCACTTGGCACTTATCTGAATTAAATTCCATTTACCATTCCTCAGCCCCACCTACCCAGCCATTCAAGATCCCACTACAATTCTTAATATTCCTCTTCACGGTCTACAAACACCACCTATTTTTAATGTCATCTGCAAACATAGTTCCAGAAGGAATTATTCTTGAAGTTTCATCACACAATCTTCCACCTCCAAGAGTCCTGCATAATCAGACCCCTTTTGTTTATCCCATTTCCAATATCTCTTGACTGGATATTTTTTTTATCCCATTTCCAATATCTCTTAAAAGTAGGAAAGAAAATTCTTGAAAATTCTTTTGACTTTTCTCGTGGTTTATTCAAAGCAGTGTCCAGGAGAATAATCCATAAACTGGGGAGTCTATGGGACAAACCTGCATTAGCAGCAGCACTATATGTAGAGTACATTGACTCTCCTTTGGTATTGGTATTGGTTTATTATTGTCACTTGTACCGAGGTACAGTGAAAAACTTGCCTTGCATACTGTTCATACAGGTCAATTCAATACACAGTGCAGTTACATTGGGTTAGTACAGAGCACATTGAGGTAGTATGGGTAAAAACAATAACAGTACAGAGTTAAGTGTCACAGCTACAGAGAAAGTGCAGTGCAATAAGGTGCAAGGTCACAACAAAGTGGATCGTGAGGTCCCTATAATCCTTTCTAGTCTTTCCAAAAGGACCCTTGCTCCAGAAGCTCTTCCTTCAATCAACTCTGTTGCATTTTTCAAAGCATTCTGCTGGAACAGTTATCGCCGCTTCCATATTTTGTTACTCCAGAGTACATGCTGCCTTGCCTCAAACAAGGCCAGACATAGTCATCACTGAATCATGGAGCAATTATCTGGGTGGTGCACACACAGGGTTCAACAACCAACGGAATATAAAAAAAGACACTAAGGTAGAGGTGATGAACGTGTGAACACTTTGTCTGTCCTTGGTATGCTTTATTTAAAAAAAACCTGCATAAAGGAAATTACATACATATTGAATGGCATCAAATTATTAAGTCTTGTAGATAGCTGAATAAAGTGCCATTGCAAATGCCTTATTGAGAGGTTCATTTTCCACAAATTGGAAAGAACCCATTAAAATGATTTACAAGAAAGTTAAAATGAAAGGACTTGCAATATAAAAGATTAATTTCTTGTGACTGGTGTAGACTTGACTAGAAGCTTCGAAAGAGTTATGGAACTAATAAAGAAATAAAATGTGCACACAAAAGCAGTCAATCTCTGTCTTTTTAAATTGTAAGGAAAGAATGTGCATTTATATAGTGACTACCATGACTACTGAGTGTCACAGAGTCATACAGCACAGAAATAAGCCCTTTAGCCCACCAAGTCCGTGCTGACATTAAGCACCCATTTGACAAATCCTATTTTGTTCTCCCCACATTCTCATCATTTTGCCCCCCCCCCAAGATACTACCACTCACCTACACACTAGAGGCAACTTACAGTGGCCAATTAACTTACCAAGCTGCATGTGTTTGGGATGTGGGAGGAACCTGGAGTACCCAGAGGAAACCCAAATCATCACAGGAAGAACATGCAAACTCCACAAGACGGCATTGGAGGGCAGGATTGAACCCAGACTGTTGGAGCTGTGAGGCAGCAGTTCTAATAGGGGCACTGTTGTGACACCCCATGTGTCTCATAGTTAATGGAGTACTTTTAAAGTGTGGGAACTCCAGTGCAGAAAACCCATCAGACATTTGCACATAGCCATGTCACACAGACAGCAACCAGATAATCTGTTTTAGTGACATCCCTGGATGGGAAGTATTGGCCAGGACATTGAAGAGAACTCCCATGCATTCGTTCAAAATAACGCCATGGGATAGTTTCTGCTCACTTAGTTTAATGTCTCCTCTGAGGAGTCCAGGCTGTGGTATCTGCTTGAATGATGTGCTGAAGTCTCTGGGATGGCGCTTAGACTCAACCATCTGACTCAGAAGTGAGAGTGTTACCAGAGATCCAAGACTTGACACCAGAAGTCTTTCAAAAGAACAACTAATTGGTTAGAATTTGAGGAAAGGATAAGCAGTTTCTGGCACAGTGTTCCGTACATTTCTTAACATTATGACACCACTGCAGATAGAGGCAGATAACAAGGTGCTAAATGTTTTTCCTGACAACTATATGCACTGTGCTATGTTTATATTGCCTAGAGTCTAATGTATTTTAAAGAGACATGCATGTCTTTGTGCTTCTGTGAAGGCATTACTTGGACAGAAATAAATACAAGCCCCCTGGGCAAACCCTTCCCTTGACCCCCACTCTACATCTTTTCATGGACCTGTACATCCCTTGGAGGTGCAGAGGATGCATTCCTGTATGTGACAGCAGAATCAGTATGGACCAGACAGAATATCCATTCTGTTCCCCTGCAAAAGCTGCAGGCAAATATTTCTGTTAATTCCTCAGTTCCAAAAACACCCATGTGCATTGTTGACATATCTTTGGGCTTTGAGGTCCGGGGAGGGGGGTTTCATTGAAGAGCTCAGAGGAACGAGGGTGGATGGAGGGTTTCAAGAGCATTTGCAGCTGTACTTACTGCTGTGAGTATGAAAAACAATCGAGGCTTGGAGTCTGCTATCAATCAGTGCAGGGTGAGGACAGGGAGTGCAGAGTACCACCACTTCCTCACTGAAAACAGTCTGTGTGAAAGAAACCTTTTCTTTAGTTTGGGTTTAAAGCAGTTCCAAATTTCAGATTAATCCACAACATGGAAATTTAGTGAAAACAGAAATGTCTGGAAATGCACAGTGCTTAAAGGAGAAAAGGGAGGAGGTTAACACTTCTACTAGAACACCTTATGGAGGCTGGAACTTTACAAAGAGAACTAGGCTTTGTCCCTTCTCCTGCCACACCCATATCATTACCATTAAAGCCCCTTGAACATCTATCCTTTGTCACTCTTCCTCTCAAGCCAATGTCACCCTAAGCAACATCATACGTGGGGCTAGCTTTCAATAATGACACTCAGCTTCACCTTTTCAAAAGCTGCTTCAACCATTCCATCCTGCCTCAACATTGTCTGACACCTGGTGACACAAAAAGATTGCAGATGCTGGAATCTGGAGCAACACACAAGATGCTGGAGGAACTCAGGGGGTCAGGGAATTGGACGGTTGACATTTGGGGTCGAGACCCTTCATCTGGACTGAAAGGTAGAGGGGAGATAGCCAGTAGAAAGAGGTGGAGGGAAGGGGTGGGGCAAGAAGTAGCAAGCGATAGGTGGATCCAGGTGAGGAGGGGAGAGTGGAAATATCATCAGAAGCTGGGAGGTGATAGGCGGAAGCGACAAAAGGGCTGAAGATGAAGGAACCTGATAGGAGAGGGGGAGGTGGGGAGGGAAGATGGAAACAGTGGGGGAGGGAAACCAGTGGGACGAGTGTGTCGCTGACGGGCAGATGGAGAGGGCGGGGAAAGGTGAGTGTAGGAAGGAAACAGGTTAGATCAGGAGGAGAGAGAAAAGGGACAGAGGAGGAGCAATTTACTGGAAGTTGGTGACATTCGGTGTTAAATCAGGTGCAAACTTTTCCATCTAAACATTTGTCAGAATAATGCCGCGTGGAATCTCACAAACAGCGAGGGTCCCGGATGTACAGCCCGACAGGATTAAGGAAAACCCCAAGGTGTTCTACAAGTATGTGAAGAGCAAGAGGATAAGATGCGAAAGAATAGGGCCTATCAAGTGCAGCAGTGGGAAAGTGTGCATGGATCCAGAAGAAATGGCGGAGGTAATTAATGAATACTTTATGTCAGTATTCACCATGGAAAAAGATCTGGGGGATTGTAGTGGGGACTTGCAGTGGCCTGAAAAGCTTGAGCATGTAGGTATTAGGAAAGAGGAGGTGCTGAAACTTTTGGAAAGCATCAAATTGGATAAGTCACCAGGGCCGGATGAGATGTACCCCAGGCTGCTGTGGGAGGCGAGGGAAGAGATTGCAGAGCCTCTGACGATGATCTTTGCATCATCAATGGAGACAGGAAAGGTTCTGGAAGATTGGAGGGTTGCGGATGTTGTTCCCTTATTCAAGAAGGGGAGTAGGGATAGCCCCAGGGAATTATAGACCGGTGAGTCTCACCTCAGTGGTTGGTAAGCTGATGGAGAAGATCCTGAGAGGCAGGATTTATGAACATTTGGAGAGGTATAATATGATTAGGAATAGTCAGCATGGCTTTGTCAAGGGCAGGTCCTGCTTTACGAACCTGATTGAATTTTTTGAGGATGTGACTAAACACATCGATGAAGGGAGAGCAGCTGATGAAGTGTATATGGATTTCAGCAAAGCGTTTGATAAGGTACCCCATGCAAGGCTTACTGAGAAAGTAAGGAGGCGTGGGATCCAAGGGGACATTGCAGTGTGGATCCAGAACTGGCTGGCCCACAGAAGGCAAAGAGTGGTTGTTGAAGGGTCGTATTCTGCGTGGAGGTCGGTGACCAGTGGTGTACCTCAGGGATCTGTACTGGGACCCTTACTATTTGTGATTTTTATAAACAACCTGGATGAGGAAGTGGAGGGGTAGGTAGTAAGTTTGCGGAGGAAACAAAGGTTGGGGGTGTTGTGGATAGTTTGGAGGGCTGTCAGAGGTTATGGAGGGACATAGATAGGATGCAAAGTTGGGCTGAGAAGTGGCAGATGCAGTTCAACCCAGATAAGTGTGAAGTGGTTCATTTTGGTAGGTCAAATATGATGTCAGAATATAGTCTTAATGGTAGGACTCTTGGCAGTGTGGAGGATCAGAGGGATCTTGGGGTCCGAGTCCATAGGACGCTCAAAGCGGATGAGCAGGTTGACTCTGTGGTTAAGAAGGCATATGGTGTATTGTCCTTCATCAATCGGGGAATTGAATTTAGGAGCCGAGAGGTATTGTTGCAGTTATATAGGTCCCTGGTCGGACCCCACTTGGAGTACTGTGCTCAGTTCTGGTTGCTTCACTACAGGAAGGATGTGGAAGCCATAGAAAGAGTGCAGAGGAGATTTACAAGGATGCTGCTTGGAATGCAGAGCATGCCTCATGAAAGCAGGTTGAGGGAATTCGGCCTTTTCTCCTTGGAGAGACGAACGATGAGGGGGGACCTGATAGAGGTATATAAGATGATGAGAGGTATTGATTGGGTAGGTAGTCAGAGGCTTTTCCCCAGGGCTGAAATGGTGGCTACAAGAGGACATATGTTTAAGGTGCTGGGGAGTAGGTATAGAGGAGATGTCAGGGGTAAGTTTTTAACTCAGAGAGTGGTGAGTGTGTGGAATGGGCTGCCGGCAACAGTGGTGGAGGCGGATACGATAGGGTCTTTTAAGAGACTGTTGGATAGGTACATGGAGCTGAGAAAAATAGAGGGCTATGGGTAAGCCTAGTAATTTCTAGGGTAGGGACATGTTCGGCACAGCTCTGTGGGCCAAAGGGCCTGAATTGTGCTGTAGTTTTTCTATGTTACTATGTTTCTATGTTAACCCTGGGACTTACTCTCATGGAAGTGATAAACTGCAGTCACAGCCAAGATGATGTGGCTCACTTCTGGTCAGCTCTTGTTCTTCTGCAGTGCTAATCACTGCCTCATTTTGCCATTGGTTGTAAAGCAGTCTGTGATGTCCTGAGAGGGATGTGATAGGTGCTACATAAATGCAAGTGTGCTATTCAGTCGTTAATCTGCCTCTCCTCAATTTCACATTCTTTCTTCCACCAGCAAGTTCATCTGAGTTCAAGAAACATCTCTTACTATACAGCTGTAGCCTCCAAGGAGTTTATCTATCATCTTTATGCAGCCTTTCACATAACCTATAGACCAGCCAATCTAGTATTAAATAATTGATTACTACTGCTATTAGATAACACAAGCACAGATTGGTCATCAGTCATCCTGAAATTTATGTGGTGAGGATATTGTGGAATTTACTAGTTGTGTTGGTTCTTTGATTTAAATTCTGGGCATGTAGAGAAGGAGTGATGCTATGGAAACATGCATTTAGCAAGAAATGTTAAACTGCAATAAATTCAATCACCTGTCCCTGGTGATTAGAAACTGGATTTTTCACACATATAATGGCAGTTCTGAAGGGCCACAAAGCACTATGATTAAAGCCACTACAAGTTATAAGTAAGATTTTGGTTAATAATACAGCATCAGCAGAGCAAGATAAATGGAAGTTTTGAAAGATGACGTTAGATCTAGGAAAATAAACCTCAATCGTGATTATAATATCAGATGTTGTTAAAAGCTGAACTGGTCACAGGAGCATTGAAGGAGAAAATACTCCCCTGGGAACAGTCCTTGAAATCACCATCACAATTCCAGTACCCAAGGAAGCTGGTAGACATTTTGTGGAGCATCTGCTCTCTGTCCATAATGGCCACCTTGAACTTATGGCTTCATCTCCCCTTCCCATTCCCACACCGACCTGTCTGTCCTCGGCCTTCTCCACTGCCACAGTGACGACAACCGTAAACTGGATAAACAACGTTTGTGTGGACGGCATGCAAATCAAAGTTTTTCATTGTATATCATTACATGTGACCACAATAAACCAATTACCAATTATTCCACTTGGGTAGCCTACAACCCAATGGTATGAACATTGATTTTCTACTTTCAGGCAGATCACACACTGTGTTCCTGTCCCCCTCCTACAGTTCCACCTTGGTTCTCTCATCCTTTGTTCATCTTTTCCATTTCCAACCCCTCCCTTCCTCCCACCCCATAACCTTCCCCCTTCCCTCCCTCAACCTGGCTCCACTGCCCATATTTCTCCTCATTTGTCTCCACCTATCACCCACCAGCCTCTGTCTCAAACTACCCCCTTCCACACCTGGCTCCATCTGCCCATCATCCCCCCCCCCCCCCCACCTCACCTGGTTACACCTATCACCTTCCAGCCTCTGTCCCCTCCTGCTCACTTCTTTATATTAACTCTCAGTCTTGATGCAGGGTCTCGACCCAAAACGTCCACCATCTCGTTGCCTTCACATATATTGCTTGACCCGCTGAGTTCCTCCATCAGTTTGTTTTTTACTCCCTCAGCATTGCCCTGCTGGGTCAGCCTAGATCCTAGACTCTGAACTACCTTCAGCTTAGTTTGTTCATGGATTTGATACATGAAAAGTGACTGCTCTGGAGGAGTGAGTAAGCAGCCCAACTTTAATCTGGCCCTCTTCGTTAAGCTAGGAGGAAATAGGGATCAGATTGAGCAATCTCTGCTTCTTTCAGTAAGCATTAATGATGAACACTAGCACTTTAATTAAAGGATGGCAGCTCTGTATACCAGCTTCTGTGCTTGTCTCTGGCAGACTGGAGGGGTGGACCTTCTGAAGCTGAATACAGTGCCTCAGGTCTGAGAAACATCAAATATTGGTCCCATTTTGGGTAAGATGCTATCGCCATGGCCACCCCTTGCTTCCTTAATGTGTTGTGTAACTTTCCACAGCACGTTGGCTCCTAAACAAACACGAGTCTGTTATAAATAGAATGAGTCAGGATTCTGTGGAAAGGAACATGAAATGGAGCAATAAAAATGAAAATGAGGTACCAAAGAGTAAACAAAATAGCGCTAAATCACTTTAAAGATTAGACTAAATAAAAACATCATTTATATGTTATAGACTTGCCCTGTATAAAGTACTAGGTTAAAAATGTTTCCTTTTCATCCAGGAACTCCTGATGTATCTGTGCTGGATTGTTGAGCACTCTTATTGAGAAAGTCCTGAATAAAAACATGAAGGTTCAGATTGGTGGCTTGGTTTTCTCAAACATCCAAATCAATGGATGTGCACAGTTTAAGAAGAAATACTCAGAGGTGTTTTCAGGAAAAGGAAAAGCATTCACATTTTTATCGTACATCTTTTTAGAACTGTCCCAAAGAGATTCACGGTCAATGAAGTACTATTATTTTTTGTAATACGGGAAACCCAATAACCAATTTACACACAGCAAGCTCCCACAACAAATAAAACTGTTTTCTAATAATGTTTTATGAGGGATAAATATTTGCTTGTACACTAATGTAACTTTCCTTTTTCTTCTTCCAGGTGGTGCTCTGGCATGTATTACATCCACCCAGGAGAATAGGTGGGGTGTCAGATGAACAGTTCATTTGAAAGCTAGCACCTCTGACAGTGCTGTACTCCCCAGTACAATGCCCAGTTGTTAGACAAGGCTTTGAACTACCTTTAGTCTACATAGGTTCCTCAGTCTGACTGAAGGTCCATGCACTGAGCACGGGGTGAGACAGCTTTAATTTATTCTGGGCTTATTTGTTAGGATGGGAAATTATCTCCCTCAATCACCTCTCTGATATACTGGAAAATCATTAATAATTTAAAGTAATAGTGAATGTATTTTATGAGCAGAAGAGCTACATTTTTACTGCAGCTTTCTTCTGAACAGACAGCTTCTAGGACTTTCTGCATACATTGCAGCAGCCCAGAGAACGTTCAGTCAATCCTTACAGGGATGACAGCGATAAAGCAACAACTATTGTTGACCGATCGATATTACATATCACACATTACCCTGCCAGTACTAGCTGTTTGAAATCAAAGAACAAAACCCAAGCTTGGTGTCAGCTCATCACAATTTTGAGCTTTACATCACCTTCTTTCACACTGTATTTAACCAGTATGTCCTTCTGCATTTGGATTTTGTGCTCACACTGGTTTTTCAACTACATGTTAATTTCTTCATCATGTATAAGATAAGATTTCTTTATTAGTCACATGAACATTGAAACACACAGTGAAATGCAGCATTAAAATAAAGAAAAATACTAAATCAGAATCAAAATATGTTTCCTAATTCTTTGTCGTTGCTCACAGGACCAAAAGAAGCTGGGTGAATGAGCTCACTTTAAATAATCCATCCACTGAGATTTTAAAATCCCCTCATTTCACAGCTCTGAATCTTTCTTGAAAGACTGCGGCATTTCTGGCCTTCATCATTCCTTCTGGAAATCTAGTTCACTTGCTAACCTCTACTGTGAAGAAGATTCTACCTTGAGTTCTGGAGTAAACCATCTCTTAAATCTGTGGCCCCTTGACTAACCCTTTCAGTGGATTGAAAGGAATATTCTGAATTTGCCTTTTCCTTTCCTTAACATCTTATAAGAGAAGCTTCTGCTTGGATTACAAACTTCTTCAGCGTTTCTTTGTAACTTGGATGTTTATCACCACAAATGGAGGAAAATTGTTTAGTCTCATTTTAAGGCACAAAATGATGGCCATAGGGTAAACTGCAAAGGACTGAGGCAATAGACTCTCCTTCAAATGATCCAAATTAAAGAGCGGGTTGGAATAATTAGTCTCAATCTACATTGCAAATTCCCCTTTGAGATAGATCATGTTAAAAAAAAGTTAACATTTATCTCTGGTTGTAGTCATGGAGTGTTGCGATAGGGCTACACAATATTAAAAAGGCCTGTCATGTAATGATAGTTTGATAAAATTAAATATACTACAGTAAGTTTGCCTTTTCACTTTCACCCGCATTCCATTCCCTGACCACCAGGTGGCTCTGCAGCAACATGTTAGGTATCAGTCCACAGTGCCAAGAGAAAATATCTTTTAACATTTTTCATTGCATTTCCTATTCATTCTTTCCACTAATGTTTAATCCTAAAAGGTAAGTTTGCATCCTTATCGAATTGAGGAGGATGCCACCGATTTAACTGGTCACGACTCACAGAAGAAAATAGGAACAAGAGTAGACAACCTCTAGCCTGCCCTGCCATTTAATGTGATCATGGCTAATCAGCCCCAGGCCTCAGCTCCTCTGTGCCAGATCTTCATTGCCCTCAATCCTCTGATCTTTCAAAGATTTATCTACCTCCACTGGGCAAGGAGGTTGGCATGGATGTGGTGGGCTGAAGGGCCTGTTTCTGTGCTGTGTAACTCTATAACTTGAAATACTTTCAATGAGCGAGCATCCACAACTCTCTGGGGAAGAGAACTACAAGCATTCACCGCTGTTTGGGAGAAGTCCAGCAGGCAACGCCTCCAGTGTCATAGGTTCAAAACCCCTTCCCTGAATTCTGCCACCCCTTCCATCCTCACCTCACACACTCCCGGCTCCCCACATACACACCAGCAGCCACTGAGAAGAATATCTGGGTGGTGAGAGGGTTGACAGGATCAGATTAGATTGCATTACATTAGTTTACTGTCATATACACCAGGGTACGATGAAAGTCCTTGTTCGCTTGAAGCTCAGGGTAAACTGCAGACAAGGTAATAATAAATACAACAATGAATACAACGATGAGCGCAAAGCAGCAGAATGGTGCAAAGATAGTAGTGCAATCTGAAGTAGTGCAAAGAAGAACTGTTGAAGTGACAACAACAGAATAACTGAGAGAGGTAGAATTAGGAGTCCAAGAAGGTGGCAGCACCACTGGGAAGGGGGTGACAGGTCTGGGTTTGACTGTGACCAGCCTGGGTTGGACTGTGACCGGCCTGGGATGGACGATGACAGGCCTGGGATGGACTGTGACCAGCCTGGGATGGACTGTGATGAGCCTGGGATGAACTGTGACCGGCCTGGGATGCTGCTGATGGAATCTCACCCTGACTGAGAGGATTTTCCAGGCCAGAGTGAAGGTACAGCTCACCCTATGTATCCCACTGCTGGGATCTCTTCCCAACTTCCTCCCTCCTCCCGTGAGAACACTTTGGTTACTGGGGGGCAGCTTTCACTCATTTCACCAGTGCTATCTACAGAGAAACTGCTTGTGCCTTGAGAGAAAGTCTAGCTGGAAATAATCTCCCCTAACCCCACCCTCACCAACTGCTAATTGCCCTAACTTTATCTTGCAGTACCATTTCCCCCCCATTCCATCTGCTCCAATTCCACTCCAGTGATGTTTTTACCTGAACTACATCAATGCACTTTGTACTGACTCAGTGTAACTGCACTGTGTAATGAATTGACCTGTACGATCAGTTTGTAAGACAAGCTTTTCACTGTACCTCGGTACAAGTAACAATAATAAACCAATACCAATTTGAGAACGAGGATCCAATGCAGTACGGAGGGGACGGTGCACGGTGGGGGGTGCTGTCTTGTCCTGAACTGTCCTAAGCACACTCGACTGTAGCCTCACTGCACTGTGCTCTGCCTTTGATATTCATTCCACTGTAGTCAATGGACTGAGTTTCAGAGGCAGAGTACAATGTGCTAATGTTCATTCATAGTGCAGTTTGCATGACTAACTAGTTGAATTACTTGTAGATGCCTGTTTTACAGTTAATGATTTGCTGTGCATAATATTCCCTTTGCTTTAGATTCTATTAACATATGATATTTCACACCACTCCCATAGGTGAGATTAAAGTCTCTGCTGCGGACAATGCTTTGACTTGCTGTATTATCATGCAGGCAAATTGTTAACATTCACAGAGTAATCCTTTTGGTTTACTCCTCCCTACTGGTTTTACCACATACCCTCACTTTGCCTTTTTTGACTTTGAGGAGCAATAACACAACACCAGGACGTGACCTAACCCGTCAAACTAAGTTATTTAATAATAAAATAATCAGTTACAATAAAAAGTGGTTCTTAAAACTCAAATCTCTCAGTCCAGCAAAGGAAAGGCTTTTACTGCTGCACGGAACTATGATGCTGCAAAACTATAGTACTATGAAACTATAATACTAAAGCACTCCAGTAACACAAGAGCGGTCTTGTCTTGCGCAGGTATCCATCACTGGTCATTAAATACTAGGACAGTAGGATGCTGCATCGTTCTCTACCTCCATCATTCATTCTATTGAAATCAATGGACTGAACTTCAACAGAGGGTACACAAAGTATGCAGAGATTAGCCCTGCTTGTTTCTTTCACGTAGGCAGTAAAGGGTCAGATGAGTGCATTTTGGCCAAGGTCAAATAAGGAGCAAGAGGGAGGGTGGGGTGGAGAGGCAGGGCTGGGAAAACGATGATGGGAGTTACGGAGGCCGAGAGTGATGAAGAGCAATGTAAAGTGGAGAGGGGAAGAAGGAAGAGGAAGCAGTTGCGTGGAGGAGAGAAGAAAAGCAGGTTAGGGTGAGGACAGGGACGAGGACAGGGAACCGGGACGGGAATGAGGAGAAAGAATCAGAATCAGAATCGGGTTTATTATCACTGTCCTATATGACGTGAAATGTGTTGTTCTGCGGCAGCAGTACCGTGCAAAGACATAAAGCTGATAAGTTACAAAAACAAATAGTGCAAAAAAAAGGAATAATGACGTTCATGGACCGTCCAGAAATCCGATGGCGGAGGGGAAGAAGCTGTTCCTGAATCATTGAGTGTGGGTCTTTAGGCCCCTGTACCTCCTCCCCGATAGTGGTAATGAGAAGAGGGTGTGTCTTGGATGTTGAGGGTCCTTAATGATGGATGCCGCCTTATTGAGGCACTGCCTCTTGAAGCTGTCCTCGATAGTGGGGAGGGTTGTGTCCTTAATGGATCTGGCTGAGCCTATAACCCTTTGCAGCTTTTTGTGATCCTGCTCATTGGAGGCTCCATACCAGGCTGTAATACAACCAGTCAGGATACTCTCCATTATACATCTATAAAAATTTGTAAGAGCCTTTGGTGACTTACCAAATCTCCTCAAACTCCTAACAACATCTCAAGAGGATCTATCCTGGCCCCAACACATTGATGCAATCACAAAGCCGCCTTCTTCATGATTGCATCAATGTGTTGGGCCCAGGATAGATCCTCTGAGATGTTGATGCCTACCAATTTGAAGCTGTTCATCCTTTCCACTGCTGACCCCTCAATGAGGACTGGTGCGTGTTGTCCCAACCTCCCCCTCCTGAAGTCCACAATCAGTTCCTTGGTCTTGCTGATGTTGAGTGCAAGGTTGTTATTGTGACACCACTCAACCAGCCGACCTACCTCACTCCTGTACCACCCAATTCTGACCCAGTCCCAATTCTCAACCTACAAGTGACGTAAGAGCAGAGCTACAACTGACTGGCAGGTGGATGCCCTGCCCACACACTATGTGTGTCCAGGTCTCCAGTCTCAGGGGTTGGGATGTGTACTTTGGTTGTGCAGGGACCCAAACTGCTTATAATGGAATCTAGGCACCCAGCTCAGGTGAAGACGAAGTTCAGAGGAGACTCAGGTGTTTGTCAATGATTTAGGTGAGCATGTAGGTGGCATGATTAGTAAGTTTGCAGATGACATCAAATTAGTTAG
Organism: Pristis pectinata; assembly: GCF_009764475.1. Lineage (NCBI taxonomy): Eukaryota > Metazoa > Chordata > Chondrichthyes > Rhinopristiformes > Pristidae > Pristis > Pristis pectinata. The sequence continues at coordinate 22,829,742 of NC_067406.1, forward strand.
TGAGGTGCGCAGTGAAGAAGGTTATCAAAGGTTACAGCAAGATATAGATTAACTGGTAGAGTGGGCAAGGAACTGGCAGATGGAATTTAACTGGGACAAGTGCAAAGTGATGCATTTTGAGAAATTAAACCAGGACAGGATATGAACGGATTGGATAAACTGGGATTGTTCTCAGTTGAGTATAGGAGACCGAGGGATGACCACACAGATTATTTATAAAATTATGAGGGCCTGAGATAGGGTAGATAGTCACAGTCTTTTTTCCAAGGGTAGAGGAGTCTAAAACTAGAGGTCTAAAGTGAGAGGGGAAATATTTAAAGAAGATCTGAGGGGCAAGTTTTTTCACATGGACGGTGGTGGGTATTGGTATTGGTATTGGTTTATTATTGTCACTTGTACCGAGGTACAGTGAAAAGCTTGTCTTACAAACCGATTGTACAGGTCAATTCATTACACAGTGCAGCTACATTGAGTCAGTACAGAGTGCATTGATGTAGTACAGGTAAAAACAATAACAGTACAGAGTAAAGTGTCACAGCTACAGAGAAAGTGCAGTGCAATAAGGTGCAAGGTCACAACAAGATAGATCATGAGGTCATAGTCCATCTCATTGTATAAGGGAACCGTTCAATAGTCTTATCACAGTGGGGTAGAAGCTGTCCTTAAGCCTGGTGGTACGTGCCCTCAGGCTCCTGTATCTTCTACCCGATGGAAGAGGAGAGAAGAGAGAATGACCCGGGTGGGTGGGGTCTTTGATTATGCTGGCTGCTTCACCAAGACAACGAGAGGTAAAGACAAGAGTCCAAGGAGGGGAGGCTGGTGTCTGTGATGCACTGGGCTGTGTCCACACTCTGCAGCTTCTTGCGGTCCTGGGCGGAGCAGTTGCCATACCAAGCCGTGATACATCCAGATAGGATGCTTTCTATGGTGCATTGGTAAAAGTTGGTGAGAGTCAAAGTGGACAAACCAAATTTCTTTAGCCTCCTGAGGAAGTAGAGGCACCGGTGAGCTTTCTTGGCTGTGGCATCTACGTGATTTGTCCAGGACAGGCTGTTGTTGATGTCACTCCCAGGAACTTGAAGCTCTCAACCCTCTCAACCTCAGCACCATTGATGTAGACAGGTGCATGTACACCGCCCCCTTTCCTGAAGTCAATGACCAGCTCTTTTGTTTTGTTGACATTGAGGGAAAGGTTGTTGTCATGACACCATTCCACTAAGCTCTCTATCTCCTTCCTGTACTCCGACTCATCGTTGTTTGAGATACGGCCTACAACGGTGGTATCATCTGCAAACTTGTAGATGGAGTTAGAGCAGAATGTGGCCACACAGTCGTGAGTGTATAGGGAGTAGAGTAGGGGGCTGAGGATGCAGCCTTGTGGGGCACCAGTGTTGAGAATAATCGTGCCGGAGGTACTGCTGCCTATCCTCACTGATTGTGGTCAGTGTATATGGAGCATGCTGCCATAGGAGATGATAGGACCAGGAATAATTTAAAAAGCATTTGGACAGATGTAAATGAAGGCAAATGGGATTAGTGTAGATGGGTATCTTGGTCGGTCTGGATGATTCAGGCCAAAGGACCATTTTCCATGCTGTCTGACTCCATGACATTGTCAATATAAGAGAGTCACCCAGAAATTGAATTGAGTTCTGACGAAGCTTCTTGATCCAAAGTGTGGATCTCAATCCCACAGCGAGTGGTTGAGGTGAACAGTATTGATGCACTTAAGGGAAATTGGACAAGGACATGAGGGAGAAGAGAATAGTGAGTCATGCTGAGAGATTTAGAACATAGAACAGTACAGCACAGAACAGGCCCTTTGGCCCACAATGTTGTGCCGACATAGCTAATCCCTCCTACCTACAGACTGCCCATATCCCTCCATTTTCCTCTCATTCATGTGCCCATCCAAGCCCCTCTTCGATGAAGGATAATGGGACAATACTCCAGTGGCAGATAAATGCTAGCATGGACCATTGGGGTAAACAGCCTGCATTTGTGTCCTACGTCCTATAAAATCTTATGTGGTTATTGCTTGGAAACTTCACTTCCAGATTAGATTTTGACAGAACCTTTTGCTCTTTCCATTTCTAGCTCTAGGGAGTTAAGACCGTGGTCTATTTGTAAAAAAATAAAAACAGAAGAGCTGGAAATACTCAATAAATCAAGCTGCATCTATGGGGAGAGGAACAGAGTTAACGTTTTTGGTCAATGAATTTTCAGTTCCGATATAAGGTCATTGACTTGAAAAGTTAATGTTGTTTCTCTCCCCACAGATGCAGCCTGACCTGTTGAGTGTTTCATGTTTCCAGCACCTGCAGAATTTTACTTTTCTGATTGTAAAGGTTGACTTTACACCAAATTTTTGCTTATTTCCAAAGGTGAATGTTTATGTTCCAACCTATGCATCCAGATCATTTGAAAATGTATTCACACTTTCAGCCTGCCTATCTCTTTTTAATTAAGAATAATATGAACAGCAGGATTGTTCAATAGAGATTCTTGAGATGTCCCTATGAAAGAATACAGGTTTTGTCAAGACTGCACTTCACTTTCCAGTATTTTTGTACTTAATTGGAGTCAATTATAACACCTTTTTTCAGTGTGCTCTTACAAAGTCATTATTGGTCAAATCCTAATTGAAAGATGGGGGCAGGAGAAGGTAGGAATTATCTTAAGATCATGCTATTAAGAAAATGCTGAAAAACCTCAGCAGGTCAGGCAGCATCTGTGGAAAGAGAAACAGTCAATGTTTTTGCGACCCTTTGTCAGAACTGGGAAAGAGAGCAATGCAAACAGGTTCTCAGTAGGAGGGAATGTAGGGGAGGATGTGTAGAACAAAGAGAGAATTGTCTGTGATATAAAACCAGGAAATGCTGGAAATACTCAGCTGGTCAAGATGCATCATTGGGAAGAAAAACACAGTTAATGTTTCAGGTCAAAGACCCTCTGTCAGACTTGAGAAAGAAAGAATTTAATAATAATAATAAAAATATTAAATAATAATTATAGTATAGTAAAGACCAGCAGTCACAGAATCACTTCTGCATAAAACATATCATTCATCTTCCATGTAAGTCAAAGAGATGTGTGTTAACGATCCTGTGCCCTCTGTACTCTTCCCCATATATTCTGCTGGACCACATTGCAACTGAATGAGAAGTGCAATTGATTTCTTTTAAAACAAATTGAAAGGAAAGTGCAGAGAAAATTGCATTTTCAGAGCTTTTAGACAACATCAGGACATCTTATGGATGCATATCAAGATCCCACAAACAGCAATGTGGTAAAGACCAGATCATCTCTTTTAACCATGTTGATTGAGGGATAAATATTGACTAGTTCACCTGTGCAGGCAGCCATCAAGGTTCCGGCAGTGGTAACAGCTTTACCTCAGTTAAACATTAAACAGGTCTAAACATTGAATTTAGCACTGGGACATGAGCACATGGCGTCGTGTCACTGCTCATTAATTCATGAGTCATCTTATCAATTAAAAGATTACGTTTGGCTTTAGAGGAGTTTTTTAACTCTGATGAACTCTCCTTTTGCTAAAGGCAGTGACTCACAATGCAGCACAAATCAGCAGCCTCACCCCACGGTAACACACAGTGTGCATGAGCCCAGGTTGGTGAGAATGAGTGGTCAGTTCCATCCAACTGGGAAAGAGACATGAGGGTCCAGCCTTGATACACTATGTCCATACATGTGTGCTCTTCAGGCAAGCCTACTGGGCATTCACAGCAGCAAAACCAGCAATCTCTCCACTCCCAGGCCCAGGGCACCGACTCTGAATTGAACAAAACAAGGTTTACGGCAAGATGAGATGCATTACGCACCATTGGTGAGTCACTGTAAAAGGAAAATGCATAGATGTTCAACATAAATCGGTTAGCATCCTGCAAAATAGCACAGTTGTTTATTAAATTAGAAGTTATTGTTTCCAGAGTGTCCTAATTGTCATGAATTGTTTACGATCTTGAAAGATATAAGGATTTAGAGAACCATGTTGTGAAGATAGAAATTTGACTGCACCCTTGGGATGGGCATTTGCTGGACTACAATATGCCTCCTGTGAAGGATGGTGCAGGAGACACATGAGATTGGTACCAGCAGCTCATTCTAAGCAGTTCGATGTGTTGTTGGCACTCCTCATTGGATGCAAGAGATTAGAAAATTTAAAGGTAGTGTCGGATCCGGTTATTTTCAAATCCGCAGGTTCTTTCAGGAGTCCAGGAATGAGTTGAAAACAACTTGGTGCTTCACAAAGTTCTATTGGAAAAGTTTAAAACAAAGCAACAGTCACAGAGCACATGACTTTACCACTGGTAGATGAGCTGAGACAAAAGGAACTAAAGATGAACTAGGACCGGTGGGGGTGGTGATGGTTGGGGGGGGGCGGGGGAGGTGGGGGGGTGCAGGGGAAGGGAGCAAGAGGAGGATTAACAAAAAATGACACCTTTTATACCTGAGATAAGAGGTACTCCTTAGCTAACAATAGTCCAATCAGGAAACCTGTTAGATACCAGTGGCCAAACCAACCAATGAGAACACACATAGTCACCTGATGGACAAACCAATAAGCTAGGAAATGGCCATTCCTTGTGCGGCCACTTGAGATGTATTAAACATTATACATGTTAAAAAACTAATTAAAATGGTTGAATCCAACAGTAGCCAGCACTTCCTCAAGAGGAAGGCATTCTTCCTGTAGGCAGAAAGGAAGATGATAGAAGAAATGAATAAACAAACACGGATTTTGTATTTAATGTCAACTTTGGCCCCATAGAACAATCCAGTGAAGTACTCCAGAGAGGCAGTTACTTCTGTAATATAGGAGCCTCAAGAGCTCAGTTGCACACAGTATGTTCCCACAAACAATGCTGATAAAGAGATGATAATCTGTTGGTTGAAAATAAATGTTGGCCAGGACACTGGGAAAATTCTGCCTACGAGGACATAAGGTCCTTTGTGACCAAGTGTGAGGAAAACTTAGCTAAATGTCTCAATCAAAAAACAGCACCTTTAACAGTGACGCACTACCTCGGAATTCCACGGGAGAATTAACCTGGAATTTGGGGTCGGAGCTCTGACGTGGAAGCCCTGTGGAGGGGCCCTCAAAGTTCCTGTGAAGCCAGACTGGAGACAGTAGTCCAGGCAGTGAACAAAAGGAGGCAACTCCTGCTTCTCCCCAGGGATAGTGGGGGAAGCAAAAGGGTAACAAAACATTCTCCAATTCTGCCTCAGTGGAGAGATCATTGAGCTAATAGGTGGGATTTTATCTCTCAAAGGCAGGGCTGTAACGCTGAGACAAATTCAATGACCTTGTGAAGGCAAAGAACCTGCTTTTACTTTGTCCTCTTGTTCTGTTATTACTCACAATAATTCTCCCTTATTTCCCACACGTTCCGCTTATTCACTCCCTACTTCCACCACCATTGCACCACCCCCCAAAACACCTTAGACATTAAACACCAACTGTTTGAGTATAGCAGTCAGTGACCTCACGAGCATGTTACTAACACACTTCCAGAAGAAAGCTGGGCACAACATTTTATTTATTTATTCATTACTCATGAGGTGGATGTGATTGGCAAAGCCAGCATTTATTGTATTAATTGCCCCTGGCTTGCTCGCTCAGCCATTTTCGAGTCAACCACATTGCAATAGGTCTGGAATCATATATAAGATAAGATCTTTATTAGTCACATGTACATCGAAATACACAGTGAAATGCACCTTTTGCGCAGAATGTTCTGGGGGCAGCCCGCAAGTGTCGCCACACTTCCAGCGCCAACATAGCATGCCCACAACTTCCTAACCTGTATGTCTTTGGAATGCAGGAGGAAACTGGAGCACCTCGATGAAACCCACGTAGACACGGGAAGAACATACAAGCTCCTTGTAGACAGCGGCTGGAATTGAACCGGAGTCGCTGGTGCTGTAATAGCGTTACACTAACCACTATACTACCGTGCAGGCCACACCAAGTAAAGATTGCAGATTTCTTTCCCTTAAGAGCGTTAGTAAACCAGGTGGGTTTTCACAAAAATTATCCCGAAAGACTAGTTTTATTTTTGGAACTCCAGATTATTAACTGACTTTAAATGCCACAGGGATATGTGCCAAATGTGGGCAAATGGGATTAGCTTGGATGGGAATCTTGGTCAGCGTGGACCAGTTGGACTGAATGGCCTGTTTCCCTGCTGTATGACTATATGACTCGATGACTCCACAGCTGCCAGGGTAGGATTTGAACTCAGGTCTCTGGTAATTCAAACACTGCACCAGCATCACACTTTCTGTAGAGGAATAACTAGAGTGGGCTAGGCCTAGTGATAGAGGAAACAAGGCTAAGACCATTGGCAAAGAATGTGTTGTTGCAATGAGGAATGGATCAAATGATACTCTTTTGGATGAGCAAGAGATCCTGGTGGTCAGTGGTGCTCTCAGTAGTGGGAGAGGTTGATCCCGCAAAGATATGTAGGACGACTATAGACGGATCATGGATGCACTATAAAAACTCCTGTCGATTGACCTTGGCAGCTGAAACATTACTTGAGCATGCTTGCTGCTTGATAATGATTCACGAGGTTCTTGTGGATTCCTGATAGGAGCCACAAGACTTGGCCTAATAGCCAACCTGTATCCTGACGGTCTCATTGGAATAAAGGAAGCACGCAAGGCTAGTGCTGATGGAATAAATCATGACTGCTGCCAGGAAACTGGCACAGACCTGCACTGCCTGTGGTCACCAACAAGCGGGGTATTGAGTGAATGAGTAAACTGCTGATGGAGACCATATGTTTCGAGTTACTGTTCCTCCTTGGGGAAACCTGCAAAACTGAGCCCTTCATACTGATGTGGTGATCATGAAAGCACATCAGTGAATGTACCTTCTTAGGTGTCTGAGAAGCTTCGGCTTGTCAGTGAGGATTCTCTCAAACTTCTACGGATGTGCTATAGAAAGTATCCTGTGGGGTTGCATCTCAGCCTGGTATGGCAACTGCTCTGCTCTAGACTGACAGAACCTGCAGAGAGCGGTAAACACTGTCCAGTCCATCACAGGCTCAGGACTTCCTTCCATCCAATCCATCTTCACGGTGTGCTGCTTCAGGAAGGCTAATAGTATTGGCAAGGATGCCTGTCCCCTGGCTGTTCCCGTTTCTCTCTCTTGTACCTTCTGGGAGAAGATACAGGAGCTTGAAAGCCCAAACGTCCAGACTCAAGAACAGCTTCTTCCCCACTGCTATCAGGCTTCTGAACCAATCACGTCTTTCACATCCCCTTCCCGGTGGTGCTGCCAAGTTCTCAGCCTCTTAGTTCTACTGCTCCTGGTTATTCCCTTATTGTCACTTCAACATTTCTTCTTTGCGTTACTTCAGATCGCACTACACTCTTTGCACCATTTTGCTGTTTTGCACTTGTCGCTGTATTTATAATTGTGTTTTTATTACCATGTGTTCTGTTAACTCTGTGAGCTTCACACGAGCAAGGAATTTCATTGCACCCTGGTGTATATAGTAATAAGCTAATCTGAACTAGTCTGAATCTTTGTGTTGCTACGTCCATGGGAAGGTAATGTAAGTGTTCCTCCTGGATCAGGGAGCCTTGATTATACTGATGCAGCAGTGAACCAGAGGGCAGAACACCTTGATGTCTTGTATCAAAAGCTGGTGCATCATTTGCTTCCTAATCATCTGCCTTCAGTGACTGGTGTGCAATTATACCTACATCCCTTTGAACATCTATTCTCTCAACTTTTAACAAATTGCTTTTCTGTTTTGGGCACAAAAACAGATGAACTCATATTTTTCCACCTTATATTCCATCTGAGATGTTCTTGCCCACTCACTCTACTTGTCTAAATCCCCTTAAAGTCTCTTTACATCCTCCTCCACCAAGTTTCATATCATCAGCAAACTTGGAAAGATGGCATTTCACCCTCTCAACCATTTCACTGATATCGACTGTGAATGGCTGTGGCTCAAGTACTGATCCTTGTGGTACTCCACAAGTCACAAGCTGCCAGTGTGATAGCCATCAATTTATTCCAAGCAACAAACAATCTGCTAGAAGAACTTGGCAGCATCTGTGGGAGGAAAGATGAAGGCTTTTGACCTAATGGAGGGTTTCGACCTGAAATGTCGTCAATTCCTTATTACCCACAGATGCTGCTCGACCCGCTGAGTTCCTCCAGCAGATTGTTTGTTGCTCCAGATCCCAGCATCTGCGGTCTCTTGTGTCATCAATTTATTCCAACTATTTGCTTTCTGTCCGATACCAATTCTCAATCCATGTTGGTGCATTACCCCCAATTCTATGTGTTCAAACCCTGTTAACCAATTTCCTGTGTGGGACCTGTTGTCAAAAATCTTCTGGCAATCCAAATACAGTACACCACATCCAGTGGTTCCCCCTTACTAATCTACTGGTCACACCTTCAAAGTGCTCCAGCAGATTAATCAAGCATGATTTTCCCTTCATAAATCCATGGTGACTCTGCTCAATCATTTCTATTCTTTCTAAGGTGTTCTGTAATTTCATCCTTCATTATAGACTCCAGCATTTTCCCTACCACTGACGTTAGGCTAACAAGTTGGTAGTTCCATGTTTTCCCTCTCCCTCCTTAAAAAGTGGGGTCATATTTGCTACCCTCCAATCCACAGGAATAATTCCAGTGTCTTACAGAACCTAAGAAGATAACAACCAAAGCAGCCAGTATCTCTTTCAAGCTTTCCATCTCACCAACTTCTTTAGTACTAATTTTGACTAATAGTTATTTTCTTCAGTTTCTTTCTTTCACTAGACCCTTGAATCTCTAATATATATGCAGGTTTTGTGTGTCTCCTTCTATGAAGAACAGGTGCAGAGTAGTTGTTTAATTCCTCTGTCATATCCTTATAAATTCTCCTGTCTCTATCTGTAAGGGGCCCCCACATACCCTTACTAGCCTTCGCTTTTCTACTGACTTATAAAAGGCATCAGCCATCATTAAGGACCCTCACCATCTGGGACATGCCCCCTTCTTGTTACTACCATCAGGGATGAGGTACAGGAGCCTGAAGACCTACACTCAATGATTCAGAAACAGCTTCTTCCCTTCTGCCATCAGATTTCTGAACGGTCCATGAATGCACGAATACTACCTTTTTCATGGACTGTTCAGAAATCTGATGGTGAGGGTCTTTAATGATGGATGATGCCTTCTTGAAGATGTCCTCGATGGTGGGGAGGGTTGTGCCTGTGATGGAGCTGGTTGAGTCTATAACCCTCTGCAGCGTCTTGCGATCCTGCGCATTGGAGCCTCCATACCAGGCTGTGATGCAACCAGTCAGAATGCTCTCCACCGTACATCTATAGAAATTTGGTGACATACCAAATCTCTGAGGAAAACTGGCATGTTGTCTGTGAAGTATGATGGCTTTGATGTCAGGCTTGACAGGATCGTCTCTTTCACTTTAGATACCAGTCCCCAGATGTGTGAGTGGAGGCTGGAGTAACTTTGTCATCTCCGAAATTGGTGCCGAGGCTGAGAATAGCTCACTCAGTGCACACTAAAGATCAAGCTGAATGTGTTCTTACTCTGCATGATCCACACCCACTCACAGCCACAACTTCCCGACTGTACCCCAAGTGGATTTCAATTTAATTAAGCTAAAATAATATCAATATATAGCACAGCCCAATCCCCTCAGGTACTTTTTCCCTGAAAATAATGTATTAATGCTCTATACATAAATATGTACCAGATCCAAGCAAAACACCCAAGTGCAGAGTTCCAATGTCCCCAAGCGCGAGCCATTTACTCTCATTATACAGGCAACCTGATCCAAGTATAACACTTCACTACAAAATCCCGATTCAGGGGTGAAATGTTTACCAACTGTTTTGAATGGTCAGCACACTAAAGATGGTGAAGCTACTTCCAAATTTTATCCTGAATTAGCAGAATCATTTAGAGATTAGAGAGTAAAAAAGCTACTGCAGGAAATCTGGAATCATGTTGGAAATGCACATGTAGCTCATGAGAAAGACAGGCAAATGGAGGTACATTGCAGGGAAGGAAAAGGCCTAATTTATATAATCTCTTGAAAGGCTTGAATCCCACCATCAAGTGAAATAAGGGATCAGATTTGGTGTGGCTGATGAGAGGGATTGTCCTTCAGTCAGGGAAACACCTGTGGTTTTATCCCATCTACCTGAAGGTGCATTTGGGTCTTTATTAATTGCTTCATCTGAAAGATGACTCTTCCAACAGCGCAATGCTTTCGCCTTACTGTACTCTGAAGCTGGATGTTGCTCGGTATGTGTTTGTGACCCAGAACATTATGATCCTCATGGACAGTCCCAATAGGGCAGACCTGAATACCACTCTGCTCTCTGCCACTTTAACAGTGACACCACTGGAGGTGGCCAGCTTAATGAATAACTTGGTGGATAATTTTTTCTTCAGGAAGGGCAAACTGGAAGAAGAATGCTCTCTTTGTGAGGTGTGCTTTGCCTGGTCAAGCATCTCAATGACTCCCTTTATAGTGTAAGTGGACATACCCGGACCCTCCAACCCACTCTAACATGGAACCAGCATTCTATGGTCAACAGTGCATACTCCCCAAGCCCAGAAGTTATTCTTGTGGCCAAGGAGGTCTCCATCAAAATAAAAACCCCAAACCCCATTCACATGGAGCCTTTAAAATAGCAAAAGCATCCCAAGGCTATGAAACAAAATTTTAACACTGAGCCATATTTGTAGGTGTTATTGTTGATGATCAAAGCCCTGGTCAAAGAGATACGATTCAAGAAATGTTTAGAAGGTGAATAGAGAGGTAGAGGCAGAGGGTTTATGGACATAAGTCCAGAATCTGGTGCCTTGGCAACAGAAGGCACAGCCACAAATGCAAAGTGATTTATCTCAGGATAACCAAATGACGTAACAGAAGGAGCACTGACAATAGGGAGGTGGAGAAACCAAGGATGGGAAGTTTTATCTCGAGGTGTTTTCTGAATGGGAACCCATGTACTTCAAATAACAGAGTGATTATACAGACTGGTGTGAGTTAGAACAGGGACAGCAGAGCTTTGGAAGAGAGAATGAGGGGATCCAGCTGGGAGCATGTGCAACGATCAGGTCTAAAGATAACAGAGGCACAGATGAGGGCTTCTTCAGTGGATGAGTGGAGGCAGAGTTGAGCTTACGCAATGTAACAAAGCGGGTATATGCTGTCAAAATGCAGCTCAAGGCCAAAATCAAAATCAAAGTCGAGTTCATTGTCATATGCACAAGTACGTGTGTGCACAGGTGCAATGAAAAACAAGTCGCAGCAGCATCACAGGCACGTAGCATCAGATAAGCTGCATTCACATGAAAAACATAAATTAAACATAAACTAGAACGTAGAACATAGAACAGTACAGCACAGAACGGGCCCTTCAGCCCACGATGTTGTGCCGACCTATATAAACACCTACTCCTTGATCAATCCAACCCTTCCCTCCTGCACAGTCCATAACCCTGCATTTTACTTACTCCCATGTGCCTATCTAAGAGTCTTTTAAATGTCCCTATTGTATCAGCCTCTACCACCACCCCCGGTATTCCATTCCAGGCACCCACCACTCTCTGTGTAAAGAAACTACCTCTGACACCTCCCCTGAACTTTCCTCCTCTGAACTTAAACTGATGTCCTCTGGTATTGGCCATTGCCACCCTGGGGAAAAGGTGCTGGCTGTCCACTCTATCTATGCCCCTCATAATCTTATTCATCTCTCATCCTGCATCACTCCAAAGAGAAAAGCCCTAGCTCACTCAACCTTTCCTCATAAAACGTGTTCTCTAATCCAGGCAGAATCCTGGTAAATCTCCTCTGCGCCCTCTCTAAAGCTTCCACATCCTTCCTATAATGAGGTGACCAGAACTAAACACAATACTCTGTGTGGTCTAACCAGAGTTTTATAGAGCTGTGACATTACCTCATGGCTCTTGAACTCAATCCCCCGACTAATGAGGGCCAACACACCATACGCCTTCTTAACCACCCTATCAACTTGTGCAGCAACTTTGAGGGATCTATGGACTTGGACCCCAAGATCCCTTTGTTTCTCCACACTGCTAAGAAACCTGCCATTAACCTTGTACTCTGCCTTCAAGTTCGTTCTTCCATTAGAACAAAAGAAGACAAAGTCCATTGTAGTGCAAAGTGATCAAAGTAGTCGTAGTGTTGCTATACTGAGGTAGTGATTAGGCTTGTGCAGGTTAGTTCAAGAAGCGACAGCCCAGTACAGGCCTTTCGGCCCACAATGTTGTGCTGACGTTTAACCCTTCCCTCCCTCATAGCTCCCCATTTCTCTATCATTCATGCATCTAATAGAACATAGACTGTTCTTGAACAATAGGACTGTGAACAGTCTGCTTCATTTTCAGACACTTGATAAGGAGAGGATCAGAGTCAATGACTGGTGAATGAAGATTGTGTGAAGCATCAAAGGCAATGGATTATACCTTCCTAATGTTTGGTTGGAGGAAATTTATACTTGTCCAGTACTGACTGTCATAGAGTTTGACAATTTAAAAAGAGTAGAGATGTTCAAGGAGTGGTGGTGAGGTTGAGTGGGTGCCTCAAGTGCACATGTGGGAGCCGATGCTGAGCTTTCAGATGATGAAGTTGAAGGGTAGCATGTAGAAGAGAAATGTCAGGAAACAAAGCATGGATCCTTGGGAAGCAGAAGAGATAGTGGCAAAAGTGCAGGAAGATGATACATTGGAGCTGATATCCCGGTCGTAAATGGATAGAAAAGAACAGAACATGGCAACTGATACCCACTCATCCAGAGGAGTTGGAGACGTATTGCCAGAGGATCCCCAAACGTGCCAAAGATGCTTACCTGCCTCTGAAGATGCTCTTTGCTCTGAGGAGTTCAACCTCAAGTTTGTCTTGTCCCTCCAGCTAGTTGAAGGTTTCACCCCAAGAGCCATTCCAGGTGAGTGCAGGTGAATACTTGATGAGTGCTAGTTAGGTGGATAGAGTGGATGTTTCCATTAATAGAGTCTAGAATCTGAGGGCACAGCCTCAGAATAAAGGGACATCCCTTAAGAACAGATGAGGAGGAATTTCTTCAGCCAGAAGAATTTGTGGAAATTGTTACCACGGAGGGCTGTGGAGGCCAAGTCATTGGGCGCAGTTAAGGCAGAGATTGATAAGTTCTTGATTAGCAAGGAGGTTAAGGGTTACAGAGGGAAGGCTAGAGAATGGGGATGAGAAAAAAAAATCAGCCATGTTTGAATGGTGGGGCAGAATCAATGGGCCAAATGGCCTAATTCTGCTCCTATATCATATGGTTTTATGGTCTTATTGGTCAAAGGACACAACAAAAATTTTCTTTTCATGTCTCATCCATGAAAATAAATGGCCAGGAAGCTTCCAGCAATCCCTCAAAGTGAGTGGGTAAGATGAAACTGGCACTAAGAGAAGGAAGTGGAAAAAATTAAAATGAATAAAATTAAACCTTTCCTTTTGTGTCAGTTTCTGTGGCCTGGTTAAATGCCACCCTGTTTTCTCTTTTTCATGGTGTGGTTGAATTGTTAAATAAAGGGGAGTGTAGTTAAAGCATTGACACAAGCCAAATCTGCACTTCTATAGAACCTCCGACTCATGTATAACCCTGATCCAACCATAACACTTCCAGATGATGTTTAATGTTGGATAGCAGCTCAATCCATTCACTGTCTTCTAATTAATGAACACGTTGCAGCTAGCCCATGCATAGCACAGACCTTGAACATGAGGCAAAACTTATCAATAGCTACTTAGCTTCTGGAACCACACAGCTTTTCCATTTTACAGTTACCAGTGTGTGTTGATAACTTTAGGTATATGGTTCCAATTTCTTTATCACATATTTTTTGGGATCTCAGTGTTGCTGGTAAGACCTAATTTAAGGCTCACCCTTAATTGCCGCTGAGAAGGAAGTGGCAAGCTACTCTTGTGAAACGTTGTAGTCCTCCTGGTGAAGGCAATACTGTTGGGCAGGGGGCTCCAGGATTTAGACCCAGTGATGATGAAGGGCTGGCAAGATGTTTCATGTCAGGATGGTGTGTGACTTGAAGGAGAACCTGCAAGTGGTGGAGTTCCCAGCTGCTTGCAGCCCTTTTCCTTCTTGGTTGTAGAGTTCATGTGTTTTGGAGGAGCCATTGAAGTAGTCTTTGCAAGTAACTACAGGACTTTTTATAGCTAGTATACACTGCAGCTTCTGCACGCTGGTGGTGGAAGGAATAAATGATTGGAGTGCTGGATGGGGCTCCACTCAAATGGGCTGCTTTGTCTTGGAAGGTGTTGAGCTCCTTGTGTGTTGTTGGAGCTGTATTCATCCCGATGAGTCCCTTGCTTTAGAATACCCAATCTCTGACCTGCTATTGTAGCTACAGTGTGGCTGATTCAAGTTGAGTCTCTGGTCAGTAGTGATCACCAATATATTGATGGTGGGGACATAGCAATGGTAATGCCATTGAATATCAAGAATGGTAGTTAAACTCTCTCTTGCTGGAGACAGTCATTGCCTTGCATTTTTGTGGTATGAGTTTTACTTGTCACTTATCAGCCCACGCTTGAAATTACAACATGAGATTCTTGCGGAAAGTTGAATTTCAGTCAAAGGTTAAACATTGGGCACCAGTTGTCCTCATCGTCAGACATTCAGTTCCATTCCATATAATATCATTTCAAGAGTTGCTTGATGGGATTTGAGCTCCCAGTAATCTGGAGCCTCTCTGATGAAGGGACATAACTCTGCCTCATGGAGATGATCCTGTAGTTTTGACCTTCAGGATAATCCATGGTTCCTGGGCAGATTTTTCTAAAAGTGCAGCGTAAATTACTGTTTTTTTGAGGAGGCAACATGGCAGTTTGGCAGGGTTATCTGGGACCTGGTTTTTCAGTCAGCCAAGCTCCAATTACTTTGGTGGAAAAATGACAGTGGAATCAGAACCTCAGCTCAGGATGTATAACCTTTACAGCGTGACAGGTACAGTGTGAGAGGTACAGCCTGAGAGGTAAAGCATGAGAGGTACAGCATGAGAGGTACAGTGTGAGAGGTACAGCCTGAGAGGTAAAGCATGAGAGGTACAATGTGAGAGGTACAGTGTGAGAGGTACAGCATGAAAGGTACATCTTGAGAGGTACAGTGTGAGAGGTACAGTGTGATAGATGCAGTATGAAAGGTACAACATGAAAGGTATAGTGTGAGAGGTACAGCATGAAAGGTACAGATTTGCAGGTACAGTGTGAGAGGTACAGTGTGAGAGGTTGAGTTTGGGATCTTTACTACACTATGCCACTGAATTCAGAACACTGAATCTGGTGTCTAATCTCCTCACTTTCACTTATGAAAGGATGGATTTGCAATATCTAATGTAAAACTAATAGATAAAATGATCAGAGACCAGCTATTATCAATGTGTTCTAGGCCTTCAATAATCTCCACAAAACTTCAGTTGTAACTATCTCACCTCTGAGTCTGAAAGTTCAATTTTTTATTTAGTTAGGTGGCATTAGTGACAAAGATTTGATACATGTGACAGATGATAGACAGTGGATAGATACATGGATGGGAGAGGTAAGTAAAGTGTCACAGCTACAGAGAAAGTGCAGTGCAATAAGGTGTGGGGTCACAACAAGGTAGATCGTGAGGTCATAGTCCATTTCATTGTATAAGGGAACTGTTCAATAGTCTTATCACAGTGGGGTAGATGCTGTCCTTAAGTCTGGTGGTACGTGCCCTCAGGATCCTGTATCTTCTCCCTGATGGAAGTGGAGAGAAGAGAGAATGTCCTGGGTGGGTGGGGTCTTTGACGATGCTGGCTGCTTCACCAAGACAACGAGAGGTAAAGACAGAGTCCAAGGAGGGGAGGCTGGTGTCCGTAATGCGCTGGGCTGTGTCCACAACTCTCTGCAGTTTCTTGTGGTCTTGGGCAGAGCAGTTGCCATACCAAGTTGTGATACATCCAGATAGGATGCTTTCTATGGTGCATCTGTAAAAGTTGGTAAGAGTCAAAGTGGACAAACCAAATTTCTTTAGCCTCCTGAGGAAGTAGAGGTGCTGGTGAGCTTTCTTGGCTGTGGCTTCTACGTGATTTGACCAGGACAGACTGTTGGTGATGTTCACTCCCGGGAACTTGAAGCTGTCAACCCTCTCAACCTCAGCACCATTGATGTAGACAGGTGCATGTACACTGCCCCCTTTCCTGAAGTCAATGACCAGCTCTTTTGTTTTTGTTCGAGAGGTCAGTTCAAGAGTCTTATAAGAGCATGATAGAAGCTGTCCTTGAGCCTGGTGGTACGTGCTTTTAGGCTTTAATATCTTCTGCCCAATGAAAGGGGTGAGAAGAAAGAATGACCGGAGTGGGAGGGGTCTTTGATTATGTTGGCTACTTTCCCGAGGCAGCAAGAAATGTAGACAGAGTCCACGGAGGGGAGGCTGGTTTTGGTGATGGACTGAGCTGTGTCCACAACTCTCAGCAGTTTCTTACTGTCTTGGGCAGATCAGTTTCCATACCAAGCTGTGATGCATCTGGGTAGGATGCTTTCTCTGAAAATTGATGACGGTCAATGGGGACATGCTGACTTTCCTTAGCCTTCTGAGGAAGTAGAGGTGCTGTGCACTTTCTTGGCCATAGCGTCTACATGGTTGGTCCAAGACAAACTACTGGTGAACCCAAAGGTGAATGGCACACATTACGGCATGTGGTGTGTGTGGGTGGTGGAGGGAATGAATGGTTAAGAAGGTAGAAGGGGGTCAATCAAAGGAGTTGCTTTGTCTGAATGGTGTTAGGCTTCTTGAGTGTTGTTGCTGTTGTTGTGAGTTCAAATTCCACAGCAGAGAACTGAGAACAAAATCTGGACTTTGATGCAGGACTGGGGATGGGAACATGTGCAAGAGTTTAAATCTGACTGTCTTTGGAGGGCATACTCAGATGATACATATTCAAGGGTACACATGCACCTATGGGACTCAAATATGCTCATTTTTAGCCATAAGGTCAGCTGACTCCTTGCAACACAGAACGACCTGACCCATTCCACGCTGGACTCACTGCTGGGTGAGGGTGCTGAACTACATTAGAATGTTGATTGGAGGTAAGTGGTTATAATTTTCTTCATGCTCCGAATTAACAGATAGCACCAAAGGGTGTTTTTAGATCATTAGGAGGGGCGGGTTTGCTATGCCCCTGCTGGGTGGCCCTGACTGAAGAAGTAATGCACTGTCAGAGGTGCCATCCTGTGGACAAGAGAAAGCAGATGGTCAGCACAAGATTTAACCCTCAACCAACATCACTACCTAATACTTATCCACATCACTGTCCTTGGGATCTTGTTGTGTACTACTTGCCCAGGCCAATTGCAGTAAAGCTCTGATAATCCAGTATCCACTTGCTCAGAAATCCCAATGGTTTGGCAACTGACTCGCTCCTTAGTAGATGACGTCTTCATTAACCCCAGAACTGCAAAGTTAGAATCAAGTTCGAGCTGGGTTAGGGTCAGGAACATGGGTCAGCTGATGGCTGGAGCCAGAGTCCAGAGTGTGGGCCAGGGTGTGGAGTGCTGATATATTTTTACTTGTTTGACGAGCTAAAACATACAAGCTGAAATTTACAAGCTGAAACTTGCTTGGTTCTGTTTCCCACGTTCCCTTTAAACTCACTGGGACTCATCTTTTCAATCCCTTTATACTTACCGGGTTCACTGGAAAACATATACTATTGTGTCACATGTAAAAAAAAATGGAATAAAAGTGAGTAGCATCCAATAGCCTGGAAAATTTGTCTCTCTGGCACCACCAAAATCCCAAGGGTGCCGGATTATCAGAATTTCACTGTAGTACTTTACAACAGGGAACACACTTCATAAAGTACTTCAATGGTTGCAAAGCACCTTTAGGCCAAGGTGAGATTGCAAAAGGTGTCACATAAATGTAAGCCTTTCTTCCAATACAGGGCCAACTCAAGCCAACACCTATGGACTGATCATATCTTTAGGTGCCTTTAACTTTTGCAAAACCAGTGCTGGAAGCAACTCCAAAGCAAGCTTAGATTTGTTAAGGCCTTTCGCCAGGGAAACCCAGTACAAAAACAGCAGTTAGCCTAATATAAAAGCAGCTTTCAAAGAACCTCAAAGAAAATTTTATGAACTATATATTTTGAAATGCAGCCTGAAACTATAGTAGTCCCAGGACTCACCAGGAAAAAAGGAGATTGATTTAGCTGGTATATAATATTTAGCCCACACACACATTTAGAATGGCCAAGAATGATATACATTTTATATACGCAGAGCCAAGAATAAAGAGAGTTGAAACGTGATACAGCCATCAATTAAATTGTTTGAAAATCAATGTGATTTGTCATATCTATTTCAGACAAATTTGCCCTCTGTCCCATGCTTCTCCTGTGCACCATATCTGTTAAAGACAAAATTGAAACTAAGGCCTTGTCCCAGGCAGCAACCCACTGAGCCTCAATTTCACAGTTTTCAAGACGGTATGAAAAATCACCAAGAACTTGCTCACAGGCCTCAGGATCTCCCTGACAACCACAGGCCAAGCGTACCGTAATTCAATTTACACACCAAACTCACAATTCTTCTGCAAGATTTGTCAAGACCTCCAATCCTTGGGAACTATTGTCAGACTCATGAACCTTTGACCAGCAAGAGAAAATAGGTGCTGATGTGAATCAGAGAGAGCATGTTGGGACTGTTTTCCTGTCCAATCTATGGTACATTTAACATTCACCCTATATGATCCTATCTCCATTCTGATTGAGAATAAAAAAACATTAAGCCTCTGTCACTGCTTGTGTTGAAAGCTGACTGCCAGGCCAAAATATTGAGGTAAATTGCTCCTTTCAGCCAGAAAAACTGCTTTGTGTGGAAATCCAGTGGCATTGCATCAGGCTTACTGGGAGACATAATGTCATGGGAAACATAAGCAGTGCTGACCCAGGACATGCACTCTAGGTTCATATTGGCATGCTTTACAGATTTACAAACTGTGGCATATACAGTCTATGAGGTGCTGATTTAGTAATGTTATAACCTAAACCCTAATACTTTTGAACTGCATTGAATGAATTAAAAAGAAGTTTGCTAAAATGAGGTGAAGTAGTACATAGTACATACGCAGAGCAAATGGGTTCATCCAACAATAGTCTATCGGTGTTAACTAGTTGCCTTTTCCACACGCAAAAAAATAGAACAAGTAGAAGACAATAAAATAGCACATGGGAACCTCTTTTCTCTAATGATTTAAATTTGATTAAATTTAAATTTGGTACCAGCTTTGCAGTAAAATGCCAATTGAGTCACGGTTTTTAACTTCAGCTTCAGTATTAAGCAATGCATAGTCTATTATAACTTTGCACTGACACCTCACCCGATCCCTTCATTTAGTTTGTTGAGTGACCTTTTCTGCACTGTTATTTTCTGCTCCAGACTCATTCGTCTGCATATCTCATTTATTTAAATTTCAGTTTTAGATTTTTTTTCCCTTTCTCTTTCAACCGTGGAATTCCAGGCTGCCTTTAATAAGCTTAGTCATGGGTGTATGATATGCCTTTGTGACAGATTAGGAGACATCAATGCAGCTCCTCGAAATCCTGGAAAGAATGCCCATAACCTTTTATTTGACTCTGTCATTCCCACTGCATTAGCACTGTGCACAGCTTAATAGAAATAGCTTCTTCTCATTGGTAGTACAACTCTGTCCAATTAAAAACTTAAGAGGCAGAAGCAAGGGCAGGCCATTTGGCCCTTCATCTGTTCTGTTATTCAGTAACATGCCAAATCTTTTACCTCAGAGAAATATTCCTCTACAGCCCAATATCCCTTCATTCCCTTAAGATCCAAAAATCTATCTGTCATTGAACTGAACATACACAGCCCTCTTGCGTAAGACCATGACTCCCATTCCTAGACACCTCAGCAACTATTGTTCATTTTCTGACATATGCAATTTCACAAAAAGGTTTTCTTTGACTGCATTAGCATTTTCAATGAGCTGTATATAAATGTGTCGTCATTTACAATGTATCTGATCATGTTCCTTGTCTGAGAAGAAACTTGAATAAAAGAGACAGGCATTTTCAAATTCACATGCTACACTGCTCAGTCTGCGTGTTCCTCACCAGAAACACACAGAGGTGTATAGACTACACTGCAGTAAGGATAGGATGACAAAGAATTGAACATATCAAGCAACTGTATACTCACATGGAAGGGTGAGTCCCCAAAACTCAGTGTCAGTCACAGTAACTTCAATGTGCAGTTCGAAGCAACAGAAATCAAATTCAGACTCGGGAACAAAAGAAATAATGGGGTAGACTTAGTGGAAGTCCTGTAAGTGGGAAAGTGAAAGATGCCACTCATACCCCGGGAACCTTGAATTTTATGATCGAGCAATTCAGGCTAAACAATACTTCATTAAAGATTAATAAAATTCTGATAATCCAACATGCTCAGGACTTTGGTGGTGCCAGTTTAGAAAATTTGCCGGACTATCGAATATTGTTTTTATTAATACCTTATGCTTTTAATTCACTTTTTTAATGTTATGCAACATGATAATTAACTGTCCAGTGCAACCAAGTAAGTTGAAAGGGAGCACCGGAACTGGAGCCCCAGTAAAATGAACCAGAATCAGGTTTATTATCACTGTCGTATGTCGTGAAATTTGTTGTTTTGCAGTAGCAATACAGTGCAAGACGTAAAAATTACTGCAAGTTACAAAAATAAATAAATAATGCAAACCAAGGAATAATGAAGTAGTGTTCATGGGTTCATGGACCTTCCAGAAATCTACTGGCAGAGGGCAAGAAGCTGTTCCTGAAATGATGAGTGTGGGTCTTCAGGCTCCTGTACCTCCTCCCTTGATGGCAGTAACGCAAAGAGGGCGTGTCTCGGATGGCAAGGGTCCTTAATGACGGATGCTGCTTTCTTGAGGCACCACCTCATGAAAATGTCCTCGATGGTGGGGAGGGTTGTGCCCATGATGGAGCTGGCTGAGTCTACGATCCTCTGCAGCCTCTTTTGATCCTGTGCATTGGAGGAGAGACCAGCAACCAAGGCCCTGGCGAGTGGAAAAGAAACGCAGGAACCAGGGACCTCATGAGTGGGAAAGCAACCCAGGTGTCGGGACCCTGGTGAGTGGGAAGGGAGCACAAGAAGCAGAGCACTGTTCAGAAGAGAATGTGGCAAACACCACCTGGTGAGCCGTATGCCAAATCATCAAGACTTCCGAATAGTCAGACTGCAGATTATTGGAGTTTTACTGTATTTCGTGAGTGGTAGTTCAGATGAATAGTAATGTGTTTTAAATATACAGTATAAGCCTATTTTGAGGTGCTTCTGAAATGTCTTAGTGTTTTAATATTGTTGCTGGAATGGAACAGCATTGTAAAGATTGTCAAGATTAAGATTAAGATTGTAAAATAAACATCCCGTGTATTAACTTTGCAATAAAATCATGTAAGGTCGAGATATGAATAAAAAATAAATAAGAGAATGCGCTGAATCAGGATTATGTTTAAAACTTGAAGAACGTGAAGGTCAGGAGACTAATTTATACTGTGGGACTGTGATGTTACATTGGAAACTGACAGATAGCCTGGGACAGAAGGTGCACACAGTTTAGTGCAAACGTGGCTGGCAGACAGACACTCAGCAGTCGGTACCATTGCTGTCTGAATTGTGCACCTCCACAGAATGGACCATAGAAGCTTTGAGGTCAGTTTTTAAAATGCCTGGCCTCACAGAGGAACTCATTTCCAAAATTAATCTGCAGTTCAGATTGGCACAGTTTGAAACATTTCTTCACTGTGACAGAGTCTGACATAATCCAATGCCCTACCCAAGTGAGTACTTGCCAGTACAGTGAAGGAGACAATGAAACATTAGTTATTGGACAAGAGATCCAAGCAATCCATAAGTCATTGACTGGCATTGTTTCTATAGGACGGTAGAGTAGCAGTTAGCGTAACGCTATTACAGCGCCAGCGATCGGGGTTCAATTCCCGTTGCTGTCTGGAGGGAGTTTGTATGTTCTCCCTGTGTCTGCATGGGTTTCCTCCCACATTCCAAAGACGTACAGGTTAGAAAGTTGTGGGCATGTATGTTGGCGCCGGAAGAGTGACGACACTTGCGAGCTGCCCCCAGCACATTATCAGTAATGCAAAAAGATACATTTCACTGTGTGTTTCGATGTACATGTGACTAATAAATAAATATCTTAAATACCTTATCTATTGCATCAGTTGTACAAGATATAGGTGAGACCGCACTTGGAGTATTGTGTACAGTTTTGGTTGCCCTGTTATAGGAAAGACATCATCAAACTGGAAAGAGTACAGAGAAGATTTACGAGGATGCTGCCAAGACTCAAGGGCCTGAGTTATAGGGAGAGGTTGGGCAGGCTAGGACTTTATTCCTTGGAATGTAGGAGACTGAGGGGTGAACTTATCGAGGTGTATAAAATCATAAGGGGCATAGATATGGTGAATGCACATCGTCTTTTTCCCAGGGAAGGGGAACTAAACACCAGAGGGCATAGGTTTAAAGTGAGAGGTGAAAGATTTACAAGGGACTTGAGGGACAACTTCTTCACACAGAGGGTGGTGCATATATGGAAAGATCTGCCGGAGGAAGTGGTTGAGGCAGATACAATAACAACACTTAAAAGACATTTGGATAAGTACATGGATAGGTGGGGTTTAGAGGGATATGGGCCAAACCCAGGTAAATATATGGGACTAGTACCATGATTGGCATGGACGAGTTGGGCCGAAGGGCCTGTTGTATTACTCTATGATACTATGACCACCCTGCATTCAACCACAGGATATACTCTGATGAAAATGTTGGGTTGCAGTTGCAAATGCAGACATTTGGTGCAACACAACTTGGAAAGGGGTGAAGGAAAAGAAGATGAACCGGAATAAGTGGCACAGTCATAAAGCTGGGAGTGATGTTTCAGGCGGAGTCTCTGTGAGAATACTCTGACTACAGGCTGTGGAGAATAGTCAAGATGGAAGCGTGGAGAGATGAGTCAAGAACTGCATGGTGAGAATAGTGAGAGATGTGGAAAGGTTCATGCTGATCAATTGGTTCATGCATGCAATATTCACAATTAAAATGATTAAGAACATGACCTAGAGGATGAACTGGGACACAGGTGCAGGACTGGTTCTATGATGCAGCCATTCATCAATGTAGCACATGGGTCAGCAGGCACTGCAGACACAAAACCAAGTAGATGATACACAGCCAAGGGGAGTAGGTGATCTATCAGAACTGAGGATGTTTGAAGTGGACTGAGAAAGACAACCTTGGAGTCTTAGGGGTTAAGGAAAACTGGACAAGTCCATCCACACCTTGGCTTGCCTCCCATGCCAAATGGAACTAAAGTCTCTGTTACCCCAGTTGATAACCCTTATTATCAACAAAACAGCTTCTCTGTGCTATAACTAATAAACCAAAGTGTTCAAAACAAATAAAAAGTACATATATCTTATTTAATTCCTCCATGCTTTTGCTCCAAGGTTGGCCACACCATCGCCCTGAGGACTAAACTTTAATTACTGGAGAATCCAGAATAATCCTGAAGAATTGGCAATCATTTGATTTTGTGCCTGAAAATCATACATCATTGGGGTGCAGGACTTAACTCCACATAAAAGAAAGAATGAATAAATTAATGAAGTAATTTCATTTTCTTATCACCTTTCACAATGTCAGGATGTCCTGAAGTGTTTTACAGCCAATGAAGTAGCCCAGCACCAATCCCCAACAGCCCACCCCAACCCTCCTTTCCTTCCCTTTCCTTGAACCCTCATCCAACCACTTGGATTCTCTCACCAGTTACTCCTAATTTTTTCTACAGCCCTGGGCTTCCCTGATTTGTTTCACCCATCCCCCCCTCTCTTCCCCACCCCCAAAGATAGGCGAAGGGATGCCCTGCCTCACACAAGGCCGATTAAGTTGTGTCTGGGAACTTATAAGCAACAGGGCCATGACCAAAATGGTTGATGGTGCACTGTGCAGCAACTGCATAACTTGTAGAAGAAGTTCTCATCCAACATACCTGATCCAGGAAGTTAGAGTATGATGGACAGAAGAAAATTAACCCCTGGCTACAGGTACTGATATCGCTGTTGTGTATCTGTGAGCCAGTACTGGCAGTGTCTTGGGACCAGTCAAGGATTAGTTTTTTGATCGGGCACCAGCAAGTCCATATGTGTTAGAAGGAAAACATTCAGCGGGGACAGCAAGGTCAGCTGGCCTAACGCAACCTATATGTAGATAGTATCATGGTTGCTTTGCAGACTTGACTTCAAGTTGCATTAGAAAACATTATTTGATATCTAGTGACACAAGGAGACATTAGCACAGGTTACCAAAAGCTTAATTGAAGAGGAGAGGTGAATAAAAAGGTGGAGAAGTTTCAGAAAATAATTCCAGAGTTTGGGACCTCAGCAGGCAAAGGAACGCAAGTTGTTAGGGCAATAGAAACCAGAGATTCACAGGCGGCTCTGATTGGAGGAGCACAGATCTCAGGGTGTTGCCAAGTGAGTGGAGAAAGTACAGATCATGATGGAAGTATTTGAAAAGACAGTCTTAATTTTCAGGCTTTGCTGCAGAGGTCAGTGAGATGGAGGTTTATGAGAGACCAAGAACTGAAGTAACATAGAAGATGTGAACTAGAGTTTTGGACAAGCTAAAGTTTCCAGGTGATGGGGAGTGAGAGAATGGCTAGAGGAGTATTGGGATAATCATGCCTGGAGATAACTGAAACTTTTGAACTGAGGCAGGTTAGAAACAGAGGCGGAAACCAAGGCCCTTGGAAAAAGTGTAGACATGAGGTCAGAAATGGCACAGAGGCGCAACTGGGCAGCACAGATGTGCAGCCAGTACAGCCACTGCCTCACAGTGCCAGAGACCCAGGTTCAATCCTGGGTGTGCAGCGTTTGGATGTTAACCCTGTGACCACATGAATTTCCTCCAGGTGCTCCAGTTTCACACACATCCCAAAGGCGTGTTAGTTGGTATGATAATTGGACGCTGCAAATTGCCCCTAGTTTGTAAGCCAGTGGCAGAATCTGGAAGAAGTTGAAGAAAATGGAGGGGAAAATAAATATTATGCATCCCCAAATGCCCCTGAACTGAGCAGGAAGTTAAGAGTCATTATGTTCATGAGTCCAGAGTCAAATACAGCCCAGACCAGGTCAGGACAGTAGATTTCCTTCCTTGAAGGGCATTAATGAACCAAATAGGCTTTTATGATGATTTGGTAGTTTCACAGTCACCATTTTTGAGGCTCGCATTTTAAAAAATACAGACTAGTTTCATTATTTGAAATAAATGTAATCATTGTCATGGTGGGATCTGAACTTATATCTCTGGATTAGTAGTTCAGAACATTGGCTATTAACTCACTTACTTCAAGTTCAAGTTTATTGTCATGGACGTACATGCCTAGGGTATAAATGCCATGAAAATGAGCTTTTTGCAGCAGCAGCACAGTATATTGCAAACATGACAAATATAAATTACATAATCTTAAACTAACATAAACTATACATAACTTACATGACACAATAAAAAATATATAACAACTTTAGGGCAAGTTGAGGGAAATACAGTTTGAGGTAGAGTCAGTTTAAGAACCTGATAGTGGGGGAGAAGCTGTTGTTGAACCTTGAGGTGTGAGTCTTCAGGCTCCTGTACCCCCTGCCTGATGGCAGCAATGAAAAGAAGGCATGGTCCAGATGATCGGGGTACTTAATGATGGATGTTGCCTTCCTGAGACATCACCTCTTGTAGATGATGGTGGGGGAGAGCTGTACCCATGATAGAACTGGCTGAGTCCACCACTCTCTGTAGCCTCTTGCATTCCTGTGCATTGGAGATCCCACACCAGGCCGTGATGGAACCAGTCAGAATGCTTTCCACTGTACATCTACTGCAGTTTGTCAGAGTTTGCAATGAACTGCCAAATCTCCATAAACTTCTAAGAAAGTAGACGCTGGCAGGCCTTCTTCATAGTTGCAACTCTGTGCTGGGCCCAGGATAGGCCCTCCCAGATGTTGATACAGGAACTTGAAGCTGCTCACCCTTTCCACCAGAGACCCTTCAATGAGGACTGGTGCTACTTCACCTGACTTCCCTTCCTAAAGTCCACAATCAGTCCTTGGTTTTGTAAAGGTTGTTGTTATGACACCACTCAATTAGCTGACTTATCTCACTCCTGTACGCCTCCTCATCACCATCCACGATTCTGCCAGCAATGGTGGAGTCATCGGCAAATTTGTAGATGGTGTTAGAGCTATGCTTAGCCACACAGTCGTAGATATAGAAAGAGTAGAGCACTGGGCGATGGTTAAACACTATGCTATGAAACCCTACCATTATTGATTGGGAAGGTTCCCTTCAATCTACATTTTAAACAAGTATGACCCAGAATTTTGCATACATTGCTTTAAACTGAGATAGATATTATAAATTCACACCAGAAATTGAAATTTGCAAAACTGGACTAAAACCTAAAATCTTCTGTGTTCTTTCAGAGCAGGAACACACCACAATTTATGGTAAATTTTCATTCCTTATTGTAGAAAGATACTAATCCGATAACCTATTGCTGAACTGTAGGTGCAATGCCTACATGATACTCCTACTGAAGTTGTCTCCTACACATCATCTCCACGCTGCCCGCACATGATTAAATCTAAAAACTTTATCCAAGGGAGGAGTAATATTCAGTTATCCAGAAAAATATTTTCAAGTTACAGAATTGAGCTGATGTTTCTTCTTGTGAAATAGTCAGGGAGAAATGTAAGTAAGCTTGCAGGTATCAGGAATGACCATTCCGCCTGATAAAATGACCAAATATGGTCAGGCACCAAGCTGAAACAAGCCTGTAATGAAGGAATTGTAACTTGCAAAGAAGCGTTTTGGTCAGTCCCCAGCTTGTTATTTTTAAGCTGATACAGGAGTAACCACAAGCTGCCGCATTAACATGAGATGTGAAAGGGGGAGTGTGTGAGACTAACACCAAGGCAATAATCCTATAGAGCATGGGGGATCTTGGTGAAAAAGCACAGAGGCAGGGGTGGGATTTTTTTGGAACATATCCCAGCTTGGCTCAGTTGTTTGTGTGCCCCTGAGTCAGTTTGTTCAAGTCCATTTCAGCACACCATTGAGACTATAAATTTTAATTTGGACTCAGAAACTGAAGGTTTTGTGTTGAAATATGCAGTTGAAACTGGTGAAGGGTGGGGTGATATTGATAGTAATGTGGAGGACCACACTAGAACACAGTAAAACCCAAACAAGCTCACAGTGTGGGAGGATAGTGAGGAAATTAAATTAAATATAAATGGTTCATTTGGTACATGAATAAGGAGGGGAATTATTCCGTGGATGGTAAATAAAATGGAATAGAGGAGCAAAGAGATCTGGAGAACAGAGATGTAAATTGTTTAAAGAACTAAAAGTAACACATCAGTATGGCAATAAAGCTTGCAAAGTGCTAGGGTGCATTCCAAAGGGCGGAAGTTCACAAAAGTAGGGAAAAAATGTTAAATTAGTGTAGAAATATGCTTGATTATATGACACAGGATGCACTTTACACAGCTCTGGTCTCTGTTTTACAAAAAAAAAGTTGAACCTCTGGAAAAAGTATGGAAAAGATTGTTGAAAGAATGCAGCCATCAGCAAGATTTAGCAGGCTAGGGTGATTTTCCTGTCATAGAGACAAAGAGATCCAATAGTATTTTCTTTTAGTATTCTTTAATATTTTCTGAAAGTATTCAAGAGTGTAGAAAGAGAGGAACTGGTCTGGAGTTTAGCCAGGAGCTGAGTTCTGTGCAGAGGTGAGGAAGGGATAGGGGTTAGCAAGAGTGAGGAGAGAGACTATTTGAAATCAGGAAAGCCACAAGGACAGGGGTCCCAGGTGTCCAAGAAGGATGTTTTTAACAGTAAGGCTCCTTTAACTTTTTTCCGTCTGTAGTCAGCAAGGTTCAGGTAAACTTTTCAATCTCAGTCTGGTAGCCTATTGGGCAGGGAGCCTGCTTCCCAAGGTCATATCCTCTGAAAACAGGGTGACATAGTGTGAAGGTGAGTGAGGGTGATTATGGGCTTCTTGATCCTGTCATCCTGGTAGGAGAGCAGACAGACAGCCAGTTGGGGTTGGGGTGATTATTTGTAGTTTCTGGGTAAAAAGCCTCCTATTCCTGCTGGAGGTGCACTCACCTTGTGAATCCAGACCTTATAATCTGATTCCTGTTCTGGCTTGCTCAAAGCCTGACACCTGGAAACCTTCCCCTGTGGTTCAAAATAAATTCATTGTTGGATGGCGTTGTTACATTGGTTAAATGACCACTTCACATGAGCAGTTAGGTCACCCACTGCTCACGCTTGCTCTATCAAAAGCTGAGAGGGTGTTTGTTCAATTCCTGTTTCTTTTTGCACTTTAAAGCTGACCTACTGGTTCCACCTGAGGGCATACCCTGGGACGGTTAATATAAGATAGGAATCAGCAGATTAAGTAAAGAATTTAGTTATAGAGTCATACAGCACAGGAACAGCTATAAGGACAGTTTGGACAAACTTGAGTTGTTCTCCTTAGAGTGTCAGAGGCTGAGAGGAGACCTGATAGAGGTTTTTAACATTATGAGAGGCACAGATAGGGTAGACAGTCTGAACCTGTTCCCCAGGGTAGAAATGTCAAACACCAGAGGACATGCTTTTAAGGTTAGTGGGGAGAAGTTTAAAAGTGATGTGAGATGCAAGTTTTTTATGCAAAGAGTGGTCGATGCCTGGAATGGTTCACCGGGGTAGTAGAGGTATCAGGCAGTTTGGTAGAGTTTAAGATACTTTTAGATAGACACATGAATAGACACCTGCTGCAACTTGCCTCCCGCCACAACAGGTCTACAGCGGATGTAATCTCACTGGCTCTTCACTCGGCTTTGGAGCACCTAGACAACAGCAAAACATACATCAGGCTGCTGTTTATCAAATACAGCTTGTCGTTCTACACCATCATCCCCTCAGTACTAATCAACAAGCTTCAAAACCTGGGCCTCTGTACCTCCCCTTGCAAATGAATCCTTGACTTCCTTATCAGGAGACCACAGTCAGTGCGGATCGGTGGTAACATCTCCTCCTCGCTGACAATGAACACAGGCGCACCTCAAGGATGCGTGCTTAGCTCACTGCTCTACTCTCGCTACACTCATGACTGTGTGGCTAGGCACAGCTCAAACACCATCTACAAATTTGCCAATAATGACACCACTGTTGTTGGCAGAATCTAAGATGGTGACGAGGAGGTGTACAGGAGTGAGATGGATCGGCTGGTCGAGTGGTGTAGCAAAAACAACCTTGCACTCAACATCAGCAAGACCAAGGAATTGATTGTGGACTTCAGGAAGGGGATGTCTAGAGAACGCACCAGTCCTCATTGAGGGGTCAGCGGTGGAAAGTGTGAGCAGCTTCAAGTTCCTGGGTACTAACATCTCAGAGGGTCTATCCTGGGCCCAACACATTGATGCAATCACAGAGAAGGCATGCCAGCAGCTCTACTTCATTAGGAGTTTGAGGAGATTTGGTATGTCACCAAAATCTCTTGCAAATTTCTACAGATGTACGGTGGAGAGCATCCTGACTGGTTCCATCACCGCCTGGTATGGAGGCTCCAATGTGCAGGACCGAAAGAGGCTGCAGAGGGTTGTAGACTCAGCCAGCTCCATCACGGGCACAATCCTCCCCACCATGGAGGACATCTTCAAAAGGCAGGGCCTCAAGAAAGTGGCATCCATTATAAGGACCCTCACCACCTGGGACATGCCCTCTCCACGTTACTACCATCAGGGAGAAGGTACAGGAACCTGAAGACCCACACTCAATGTTTCAAGAATAGCTCCTTCCCCTCTGTCAGCAGATTTCTGAATGGTCCATGAACCCATGAACTCTACCTCATTATTCCTCTTTTGCACCATTTATTTATTTATTTTTTGGTAACTTGCAGTAATTTTTACATCTTGCACTGTACTGCTGCTGCAAGACAACAAATTTCATGACATATGTCAATGATAATAAACCTGATTCTGATTCTGGTATGAAAGGAATGGAGGGATATGGATGATAAACAGGAGGAGGACAGTTAGAACATGGAGCACAGAACATTACAGCACAGTACAGGCCCTTAGGCCCACAATGTTGTGCTGATATTTTATCCTTCTCTGTTATCTATCTAACCCTTCCCTCCCAAATGTTAACAATTCCCTCCCACATAGCCCTCCATTATTCATGTGGCTCTCTAAGAGTCTCTTAAATGTCTCTAATGTATCTGTTCCCACAACCTCTGCAGGCAGTGCGTTCCATGCACTCACTGGTCTCTGTGTAAAAGAAACCCACCTCTAACATCCCCCTTATACCTTCCTCCAATCACCTTAAAATTATGCCCCCTCATGTTAGCCATTGTCACCTTAGGAAAATAGTATAAATCGGCATCAATATCGGCATAACATTGTGGGCTGAATGGCCTATCCAATGCTCTACTGTTCTATATTCTATGTTGCTGAAGAAAAATATCCATGCTGACCATCAAGTACCGATCTATACTAGTCCATTGCCTCCCATGCACTGGCAATTCAGGTGCTCATCCAGGTGCTTCTTACATGTTGTGAGAGCACCTGCCTCCACCACCTTCTCGGGCAGCCCGTTCCAGATTCCAACCACCCTCTGGTGAAAAAACTCCCCCTCAGATCTCCTCCAAACACCTTACTCCTCTGCTTAAACCTATGCCCTCTGGTCTTAGACACCTATGCAATAGGGAAAAGTTTCTTACTATCTGCCCTATCTACACCTCTCTAATTTTTCATACCCCTTTCAAGTCCCTCTCAGACTCCTCTGCTGCGAGGAAAACAAACCCAGCTTGTCCAATCACTCCTCATAAATGAAACGTTCCATCCCAGGCAACATCCTGGTGAATCCCCTCTGCACTCTCTACACTCTAGTTACATCCTTCCTATTTTAGGGGGGATTTCTTTGCATTGGGATTGCTGAGCTCGTGGAAAAAACTAATACATGCGACCCCCACATTACAGGGAGGGCTTGTGTTCCTGGTAAACGGTCTGTATCGTAATTTTCTGTAATGCAAAACTGCATCAGCTGCGCATGCATCAAGAAATGCAAGTCTAAAAACAAAATTGTGTTGATTTATTTACTTTTTTTCACATAAATTCTGTAAGAGTGAATTTTTGGGCATGATTTGTGAATTCTGTAAGGATGAATTTCTGTAACCCGAATGGCCATAACGTGGGGGTTGCATGTACTGATGCATTTAAGAAGAGTCTTCATGCATACCAAAGAAAGATAGATATGGATATCGTAACTAGAGTGGGAGAAGATATGTGTACTGCAGAAATCCTAGTGTAGACCCTTTGGGGTAAATGACTAGTTCTTGCAAACTCTGTGCAATTTTACGCATTATTAGGATTAAACATGCCCAAAAATTTGAGATACAGAATAAAATTCACTCAAAGAAGAGTAGCGACTCTTGCAAATTTCTACAGGTGTATGGTGAAGAGCATTCCGACTGGTTACATCACCGCCTGGTATGGAGGCTTCAATGTGCAGAATTGAAAGAGGCTGCAGAGGGTTGTAGACTCCGCCAGCTCCATCATGGTCACCACCCTCTCCATCATTGAGGACACCTTCAAGAGGTGATACCTCAAGAAGGCAGCATCCATCATTAAGGACCCTCACTACTCGGGACATGCCCTCTTCACATTACTACCATCGAGGAGGAGGCACAGGAGCCACACTCAATGTTTCAGGAACAGCTCCTTCCCCTCCGCCACCAGATTTCTGAATGGTGCAGGAATCCATGAACACTACCTCATCGTTCCTCTTTTGCACTATTTATTTATTTTTATAACTTATAGTAATTTTTATATCTTTATGTCTTGCACTGTCCTGCTGCTGCAAAGCAACAAATTTCATAACGTATGTCAGCGATAATAAATCTGATTCTGATTCTGAGTCATATTGACTGCCATCAATGATTGAGTCTCCTCAGCTATCCAAGGTGGAGAATGCCAAAGACTGACATGCCTTTGAATGAAGAAATTTCTCCTCATTTCAGTCCTTAATGGCCCATCCATTATTTTGAGACTATGACCTCTGATTCTAGATTCGTCAGTTTGGGGAAACATCCTCCCTGCATCTACCCTGGAGAGCCCTTAAAGTATTTTATATGTTTCAATATAGTAATCTCTCATTCTTCTAGGCTACTCAATCTCTCTTGATATGAGAGAGCTGCCTTCCCAGGAACCAATTTAGTGAATCTCTGCTTAACTCCCTCTGTGACAAAGTATATCCTTTTTTCGGTGAGTTAACCAAACTGTGCACTATACTCATTGTGGAAGAGACACTGTATGTATGCTCCAATAAAATAAGGTGAGAGAAAAGGTTCGTGGAGAGACCTTGCAATACTGGGGCCAGCCCAATTAGCCTGACTGATTTCTTCCCTTAAGTAAGAGCTCCATTTGAGGAAGTGAAGGGTTAAGAATTGCAACCATACCTATAACTGGTAAACAAAAAAAATATATATATATGCATTTATATTTCTCTAGCAAGGACTAGCAAGCTGCTGACCCACTAGTTAAGTTGGAATGTTAAGTACGTTAACTGCCTTTGTTTCGGGTAATGGACCATTCCGTTATGTCAGACTGTGGCGATACTGAGTGTAGTTAACATCGAGGTGGAGGCTTGGTCTAAACAATGAAGGGTGACACCTGCCTTTGAATGCCTTGATTATAACTCAATTATACTAAGACAAGAGGTGTGATAGCTGTCTCGAGATCTCTATAGCTTGACTGAAACTCGCAGCGCCGTATGCATGGGATGTGCATGACAATTCCCGTGTAAATGTCTGTCTGCCCTTTGTGCGGGGAGAACTCGGGAAGCGACTCTTAGTGAGTGCTGAAGAGAATTCTCCTAGTGGTGCACTGCTAATAAAGGTATTTGTTCAAATCGACCTCGTGGCACTGTGTTACTTACAGCGGACAGAAGGGGAAAATTAATTTCGGGACGACAATTTGGTGAGCCAGCCAGGAGTCCAAGATGAGGTTTCGGAAGCGGTGTGAGCAACCGACAGGGATAACGGCCACCTGAGACGGAAGGGCCCACATGGTACGATTCACCTTGATCCCTCTCAGGGAGTTGGACACCTGATCGATCCCTTCGCTTATCGAAAATCCTCTGACGGACTCCTCGCGAACCTGTCCGAGTGCCACAGGTAAGGAGGGGTTCGAGTCCCCATTTAAGTTAAGTTCTGTTCGGGGTTCGAGTCCCCAGTTAAGTTAAGTTCTGTTTGGGGTTCGAGTCCCCAGTTTCGGTTTCGGGGTTTTAAGTTTGTGAATTTCAAGGTTTTGAGCTCTAAGTTCTGAGCTCTAAGATCTTATAGGTAATCGCAGCGATTCGTACTGTCCGATCAGGAAGAATACAAAATGGGACAAACTCTCGATAAGTCTGGGTCCAATACCCCACTATCTAAGTTATGTAAAGATGATCCGAAGAACGAGAGTAACTTCCGTGAATTATCAGCATGCCTCAATAAGAAATTGGGAAATGAAATATGGCCACTGGGGGGATCTTGGGACGTAGGTAAATGCCTAAAGGCAGATAAGGCAATTTGGGAGTGGAATACAGGGGAAAAATGGAAAATATTAATGTCCACTTGGAGAAAAACGGCCAAAGACCTAACAAATAAATCTAAGCAGGCTAGCTGGGAACATAATGCCTGCAGAAGGGGAATTAGTGTGTGTGATGAACAGGGAAATCCTAAGAGTTGGGAAGTCCTGAAGTCTCAATGCAGAGACCACAATGCTGAAAGGAGCAGAGGGAGAGAGAAGAGGTAAATGAGGTGTATAAGGAGAAACGCAGAAATAAAAATAAAAGAAGTAAGGATAAAGTGGAGGTACCTCCTAACATGTCTGGCGTGCCCCTGTTGTTCCAAAGTAATGATACGGACAAAGAGGAGGAGGATTGGATGGTCCGACCCACAGCCCCTACCTACCCCCCGGTTTTCATTGCTGCCCCCATATAATGCGGCTAGCCCGCAAGCCGTCCCGCCCTTACCACCAACGACTGCTAGCCAAGTCCCGCCCCCGGGACAAGTCCATGGCCCTATTGCATCCCGAACCAGGATGCAGCTTAGACGAAGGGAAAGTCCACAGACGGGTGGCTCTAAGGCCACAGACAAGTGACGAAACGTTTTGGCTGGGGACAGTCCTTCAATAGATTCTCAGACAGACACCGACTCTGATTCTACCACTGATTATGGCGACCCTACAGATCCCAGCCCACCACTCATGTTGAATGGGGTTAAGGGAGCCAAGGTTAAGAAACAATTCCCCAACGGGACTGTTCCCAATCCCGATCCAGCCCAAGCCAGTGCTAATCCTACAATCCAAATTTACACCCCTTGGAAGCGTCAGGAGATGTGCTTAATCATGAGTCAGGCGCCCAACCGTAAAACCAACCCGAAAGATTTCATAGGTTATGTGATCGGAACAATCACAGGCCGCCCCCCAAGACCTTTTCAGTCTTTGTTGCATGGCCCTTACAACTAATGAAGTGGCATGGTGGAAAGAACACCTGGGGAACTATGCCGACTGGACAGCCTTTCAGGAGGCCATCCGGCCTCAGGACCAGGTGGCCACTATTAGAACTGCCCTTCACAAAACCCTTCAACAGCCTATTGACATTACTAAGGTTTTAGAATGCCGACCGAAACAGGGTGAGGACGGCCCAGACTTTTGGGACTGTTTCTGTTCACTTTATGGTACCTATGCGGGGGACGATGCCTACAACAGAGGCAATGCCTCCCTCCAGTTTAACGCCCTCCTATTACAATGCATCCCTGAGGGAGTGGCGTCAGCCATCCACACTAATAACATGAACTGGCCTGACCACACACTACAAGCCATGAGGAGGGCGCTAGTCCACTTCTGGAGTAATGGGCTCGATTCGAAAGCCACAAAGGTCAAACAGGAAATGATCCAGAGACCCCCTCGTCCCCAACCTCCCTACTCCGACAATACGGGCTATCAAATGGAGCGGCAATTTTGCGTTCCAGAAGGGGTTGACCGGTCCGGTAAAGGATACCCACTGTACCCCAATGACTTAAGAGCCCCAGTGTACGGGCCCCCTTGTGGGCCACCACCACCACCCTCTCGTAATTACCTAGGACCCAGGGGATCCCAACAACCCTCACCGGCGAGCACGAGGCCGACAGGATGCTACCTTTGTGGGGCACCTGGCCAATGGCGGAGGAACTGCCCCCACTACCGTCATCAGCAGACGAGACCCCCCCGGTAGACAACAAACTTTTTCAACCAACAACCCATTTTCTGCCTGACTAGCCATGGAGAGTAGCCTTTCCATGTACCCTGCCCTCACCGATAACCCAGACGATGAACCCATCATCAATTTCTTAGTTGAAGGAAAGCCGATTCCCTTTATGATAGACACGGGAGCAAATACTTCGACCCTCGAAGCCCCTTGTATTGCCCAGCATGATTTTAAACTGTCCACTGCTTCAGTTCCATTGAGCGGGCTGGAGGGACAGGAAAGATCCTACCCCTTAACCGAACCCTTACAAGTTAAATTTGAAGATCGGGAATGCTTGATCCAGTTTGCGGTAACCACAAACCTGGGGGTTAACCTAGCCGGGAGGGACCTGCTCTGCTCCCTCCGACTCAAAATACAATGCCTGGATGAAGGTATTACCATTACTGGTCCTAAAACCCATAGGGTCCTCTGGATTCACCAGCCTCCTCAGTGGTGGACGGTGAACTTCACGAACAGCGATTTTGACCCACCCTTGAAAACCACTGACCTGCATGTGACACTAGCTTATGACCCCACCGGGGCCTCAAGAGAGCTAGAAGGGTTGTATGCTCCTCTCCTGGGTAGCATGGTGACTGTCACTATTTTAGGGGAAGTAGTGGGAAAGGAGGGGGCAGCACTTCTAGTCCAAGTGCCTAATGAATTGTGGAATCAGTCAGGCTTGATGTCCCCTCACATTACCCTGTCAGTTAACGAGGGACATAAACCAAAGGAACTGGGATTCCTAGCCCACCGGCTTGAGGTACAGCCTTTTTGGGGTTCCTGACACTCTGCCAGAGGGGACCCTGACCCTTTCTCGGTGATGGGCTGTTTACACCATCACCAGCCCCATCGACTCCCTTCGGATGAGCCCACCCCCGATTTATGGGCCGCGTCGAAGTCCGAGGTAGGGTACACCCCAGTGACCCCAGTCCAGATCTGTGTAAGACCAGGAGCACAACTGCCTTCCGTCCCACAGTATCCCCTTCGGAGAGAGGTAGTTGACGGAATAACCCAGTTAATAGATTCGTTCTGCAAACAGGGCATCCTGGTTCCTTGCCAATCACCTTGTAATACCCCCATTTTACCCATCCCCAAACCCGGACGGACAGAGTGGCACCTTGTACAAGACCTACATAAAGTCAACGAGATAGTAGAGCCACTACATCCCGTGGTCACGAATCCAGCTACGATTCTCAGCAGTATCCCTGCCAACTCTTGCATTTTTACCATTGTGGACTTGCAGCATGCATTTTTCGCAATTCCCGTCTCTCCCGACTCGCAGTACCTGTTTGCTTTCACCTTCCAAGGTCAGCAATACACTTGGACGCACCTCCTGCAAGGTTTTATACACTTCCTGACTATTTTTTCCCCAAGTTTAAAATAAATAACTCCAAGGGCTGCACCTTTCTGATAAATCCACCATTGTCCAGTATGTAGATGACCTTTTACTAGCAAGCCCCTCGGAGCCCGCCAACATCGCGGACATGAATAGACTACTTAACGCGCTCCACTCTTGGGGATACATAATACCTCCACAGAAAGTAAAGTGAACCTAGCGCCAGGTGAAATCTCTGGGCACCATCTTAAGTGCTACCAAGCGGCGGCTCACCCCCAAACGTATTGCACCCATCATTGCCACCCCACCGCCCGCTACCCCAAAGGGTATGCGCGCCTTCTTAGGTTTAGTAAATTTCTGCAGGCAGTGGCTACCTAATGTGGCGCTCCTTACTAAGCACCTCACACCCCTGGCCTCAAACCAGTCTGTGGGACCCTTTGAACTTACGAAGGAACAAAGGGAGGCCTTTGATAGCCTCAAACAGGCCCTTGCCAGCACCCCGGCCCTGGGACGCCCTTTGTACGATCGCCCATTTCAGCACTTCATGAACGTCCTAAAGGACTGTGCTACAGCCGTCCTTACTCAAACCCATGGGGATAGGAAAAAACCGATGGCATACCACTCCACTCGGCTGGACCCAGTTGCGAGGGGACTTCCACCATGCTCACAGATGCTTCCAGCCATTTATTCCCTAGTAACAGCAGCCTCCAATATAACCCTGCAACAGGCAGTGGTGGTTTATTCCTCCCATACCGTAACAGCACTCTTAACCTCTCACCAGACGCAACACCTTACCCAGGCCCGCTTAAACAGATACAAGGTAGAACTCCTGAATAACCCACTCCTCACTTTTGCCTACTGTACGACCATTAATCCTGCCACCTTCCTAGAGGCCCCACCTGGGGATCTTGCAGACCCACCTCATGACTGTCTAATGCGTAACCACTTTTTAACTGCACTCCTTCTGGACCTTTCAGATAAGGCCATCCAGTCAGCCAACTCAAACCTGTACGTCGACGGTAGTTCCTACATTTCTGAGCAGGGCACCCGCCTTTGTGGCTATGCCGTGGTAAATGACTCCCAGAGTGTGGAATCTGCATCTCTGCAGCCCCCAGTCTCTTCCCAAAAAGCAGAACTCTTTGCCCTGACCCAAGCTTGCATTTTAGCCAAGGACAAAGTAGCTAACATCTCCACTGACTCCCGCTATGCTTTTGGAGTTGCCCATGATTTTGGCCAACTCTGGGCACACAGGGGATTTCTGACCTCTACAGGTAGCCCCATACAGAATGCGGCTTACGTAAAGAACCTCCTCCAAGCCATCTCCTCCCAAACAAATTGGCCATCATTAAATGCTCCGCTCACCTTTCAGATGCCTCCCCAGTGACCCAGGGCAATAACAGGGCAGATACAGAAGCGAAATTGGCAGCACGCCAGGGGTCTAAAATCGTTTCCACTGTGGAAAAACAAGCAGTTGTTTGCAAGCCAAAGATAGCAACGCCGGGCACCCCAGACATGGTCACTGTGCAGCACTTACAGGGGGATGCCCTGACTCAGAAAAACAAATGTGGAAGGCACACGGGCGTACGCACTCTGCGCCACACGGCCTCTGGATTACTCCAGTCGGTCAAGTATGTGTACCTGATTCTTTGTTACCAATGCTTATTGACTGCCTACATTCTGACACCCACCTTGGCAAGGAGGGAATGAGTAACATTTTATTACGTACCTGGTGGCACCCCAGATTGGAGGAAGCAGCACAAGACAAAATACGGTCGTGTTTGATATGCCAACAAACCAACACTGGGAAAGGGGTGAAGTGCACCCCAGGCAAAACCCCCTTGCCAGGTGGTCCTTTTGAATGTATACAACTCGACTTTATTGAATTACCGCGTGTACATTGTTACAAGTACTGTCTCGTTATTGTTGATGTATTTAGTAGATGGATTGAAGCTTTTCCAACCATCAACAATAAGGCCTCAACAGTGGTAAAGTTATTGCTTACAGAGGTTATACCAAGGTTTAGGGTACCCCGATGGATAAGTTCTGACAATGGCCCCCACTTCATAGGGAAAATAAATAAGGAATTGTGCGAGACACTGCATATCGAACAGCAGTTCCACTGCACCTACCACCCCCAACCAACGGGTGTAGTAGAGAGAGCTAACAACACCCTTAAGAATAAACTAACCAAATTAGTGTCAGAGACAGGTCTAAACTGGTTGAAGGTTCTCCCCTTAGCATTATACCACATGAGAATCACCCCCCACTCAGCCACCGGGGTATCGGCTGCCGAAATCGTCTATGGGCGTCCGGGAAGAACCCCATGGGACGCCGACACCCAACCCCCCACACAGGTTGACCTTAATATCATGGGGGATGAACTACAAAGGTATTTCAGACAACTTACGTCCTCTTTAAAGTTTCTTCATTCACAGGTGGAGAGTGCCTTTAAACCACCTGAAGGGCAGAACACGGAATTGCCTGACCTGGAAATCGGAGACTCGGTATTGATACAGGATTGGGAGTGCCCTAAACTGGGACCTCGGTGGAAAGGCCCCTTCCAGATACTACTCCAAACACCAACGCCGTGAAAGTAAAAGGCCAGGAACGCTGGATTCATCTGAGCGACTGTAAACGATGGCCACCGGAGGAAAGATAATACTTCTTAAATTTGGACTCCTTACCATTACCAGTACTCTTGTGTGGGTGTTAGAGGATAATTTGTTTTACAAAATACATATGCAGCTACATGGGAATTGCACCGTTTGTTACCCCTTGGCAGAGTCAGTGGAAGGCCTTTTTGTAGCCACACCAAGCTGGAGCCCCAGGGTCCTCTTGAAGTATGAACTTTCAAAAACAAAGTGTGTTGGGCAGACAGGAACTTACAGGAGGGGGCTGCCGGGTAAATGCTTGCAAGGAACAGTAACAGGACCTAGTAATACAACCCACCGCCAGTCCTTCTTCCACTGCTTCACCGGCACAGGGTAGGGTTGTGGGCTAGCGATTGTACAGCATACGATATTACAGCATAAGGCATTATACGATTGTACAGCATACAGCATGTGCCACCACTACCTGTACAGAGAGGAATTGTGGGTTTAAGAAGGGATGGTTTAGCTGTGAGTGCGCTGCCACTAGGTGTGTTACATTACTTGCAGGAGAGTGATAGGCTTGTGGGGAAGGGAACGGGACCCATGTGAGATTGTCTAATGTCTCTTTAGAATGGCTAACCAGGGAGAATTACCTGAGGGAGCATGGGAGAGATGTTGCTGGGACCTCTTGGTATTCTCAAATGCCCAGTCCACGGCAATTGGGTAATGTAACCTGCTACCAGGCTAAGGAAGGGTATGTGTTCCTCTTTAATGGCACTTACACCACAGCCAACCCCTCTCTGCCAGCCTGGTTTGCAATGGGAACGATCGGGCCAGTCACGGTCCCCTGCCCCCAGAAGGCTCATGTCCGACAAAGACTTGTGGTGTGGTCAGTTAGTGAGGAGTTCTGTGAGGATTGGAGGGATCATATGTCATTGGGATCTCCTTTGGCATCATTAAGCTATGGATTCCTGAGTATTCTTTCTCTGGGGGGTTCGGCAGGAACTATAGCCGCAAAAAACCGGAACTACCTTATTTGT
Source organism: Pristis pectinata (assembly GCF_009764475.1). Classification (NCBI taxonomy): domain Eukaryota; kingdom Metazoa; phylum Chordata; class Chondrichthyes; order Rhinopristiformes; family Pristidae; genus Pristis; species Pristis pectinata. The sequence continues at coordinate 22,870,156 of NC_067406.1, forward strand.
AGACTGGCTACACTGGGAAACAGTACTATGGAGGGCCTGAAGGCAGTGAACCGGGAACTGGCGGAGCTTCGACTTTATGTCCAGCAGACCCGGTATGCTGTGGACTACCAGTTGGCTCAGCAAGGAGGAGTATGTACCATAGTTGGGGACAAATGTATCACCAACGTGAGAGACGAGTCCTACAACATCTCCCATGCCATTCAGGACATTCAGAAGCAAGTAGATAGCTTTAGGCAGGGATTTACAGGAGGGACAAGTTGGTTGGGGTGGCTACTAGGAGGGTCGTGGGCATCATACCTACCGCATGGAGCTGTGGGACTAATTGTGATTATAATAGTATGCTGTGTGGTGCTGGCCTGTCTAAATACTTGTTGCAAGGTCCTTATTAATAAGCTCTCGGCCCCGTTCTCAGCGTCGTTCTAGTTTATCATGAAATGATAAAAAGAAGGGAATGAGGAAGTGAAGGGTTAAGAATTGCAACCATACCTATAACTGGTAAACAAAATATATATATATATGCATTTATATTTCTCTAGCAAGGACTAGCAAGCTGCTGACCCACTAGTTAAGTTGGAATGTTAAGTATTGTTTCGGGTAATGGACCATTCCGTTATGTCAGACTGTGGCGATACTGGGTGTAATTAACATCGAGGTGGAGGCTTGGTCTAAACAATGAAGGGTGATACCTGCCTTTGAATGCCTTGATTATAACTGAATTATACTAAGACAAGAGGTGTGATAGCTGTCTCGGGATATCTATAGCTTGACCGAAACTCGCGGCGCTGTATGCATGGGATGTGCGTGACAATTCCTGTATAAATGTCTGTCTGCCCTTTGTGCGGGGAGAACTCGGGAAGCGACTCTTAGTGAGTACTGAAGAGAATTCTCCTAGCGGTGCACTGCTAATAAAGGTATTGGTTCGAATCGACCTCGTGGCACTGTGTTACTTACAGCGGACAAAAGGGGAAAATTAATTTCGGGACGACACATTCATTGAAAGGAAACTTGTGGTGGGGTCCCCTGAAAGGTCAACATAGGGAATGGAGTTTAATCTCCATGGGACTGCTGGTATCCCAGGGAAAAAAGGTCTTTAGGCCATTTGATCTTCTTCAAATCATTGATGAAAATATTAAAGCTAGTAATTAAATCTGTCTGATGGCAACCTAGATTTAATGTACCAAAGAAATGGAAAGGTCTATTCACCTTCAGTGGGTATGTTGCTGAGGCTCCAACTACCCTGTCTATGTCTATGGGAAGGGTAGTTGGAGCCCCAGTACTATGTTTAACCGGTGTTTGTAACCCTGACAAAGAATCATGATGCACACCAGATTGTTCAGAAGTACGATGTTCCAGTTCACAAGTACTGGAGCCGAAATAGGGATGTAGAACTGGTTCCAATTGTTAGCCGTGAACTTTCCACTTCCACCCAGTTTTGTATAGTGCACTTTCAAGAGTGACTTCCACAAGCTTTGCTTCTTATTGCACAAGTAACCATGCAACAGGACACTTCAGTGTTTGTGGAAAGGTGTCTAATTGCTGGAGTCTCCCAGTGGAAAAAAGATGTCAGCTCCCAAATGAAAGCCAGCACCATGAGTGCATGAACTCAGCATTTACAGTAGGCTAAGTGGAATCTGCCAAGTGGTCAGTGAGAGAAGACAGTTGACTCCAGTCCATGAACTGGATTTAATGCCAACTCTCCATGTGGACAGAAAACTGCTATTCCTGCAGGCTGTGCCAAATGGCAATCAGCTCCTTGTTCCTTACTGCAGCTTAATCAACCTGAAGGTATATCCATGGAGTTGCCTTCTAAATGTCACAAAGTCTTTAAATAATAAACAACCTTTTGCTTTGTATCCCTTGTCATGCATAATTATTTGTAATTCAGTGATATGTTTGTTGGAAAATAAAGATGTTTATCACCTCACACTGTCACTCTCTATACCCTTTGAACAGCTATATGCTGGGCTAAAGAGTATTAAATTTCTATTATTGCAACAATATATTCACCATAAGCTTTACAGTAAATACGATTTTTTGGCACAAAGTAAACTCCAGCCTCCTCGCCTGCACCTGGGGAACTTATCCTGACATGCCAGCAACCATTTAGCATGACAAGGAACCAGAGGAAAATGTACCTCAACATGTCAGGCAATGAGTAAGAGGCCAGTACAGGATCACTTTGTACAAGAGTTCTCTCAGCATTACTGCTGGTGTAAGCTGAATCCGTAATTAAGTCTATGCAGCAAGACGTTTCCCAATATTAAAAGTCACACCACACTGAGAACATCAATAAACTGAAGTAAAACTTTATATTTTCAGTATCACATTATATTTTTCAGCTTCTAATTGATACACAGGGGTCAGGTGCGATTGCCTTTGACTGTTTTAGTGAGACAGTGGGACAATAGAACCTATTTTGGGGGCATGTTGCTCTATTTTGTAAGGGATTACTGCCTGCTACCCAGAGGAAACTATTATAGTCACAGGTAGAGCATGCAAACTCCTCACAGACAGTACCAGAGGTCAGGGTCAAACAAAAGTCACTGGAGCAATGAGGTAACAGCTCTACTAGCTGTGCCACTGTGCTGCCATGGGAGATTTCCTTCCCTGAAGAAAATGAATGAGGCTAATTATCACATGAGATCAGAAATAGACAATAAAATCAAAGTGGCCAATCGAAGTTAAGTGCTGATAAATAAACTCTTCTGCTCCTGCTCCAGAGCCCCCTACCTCCAGATTACAAGCACCCCACAGAGCCCTCTCAATATTCCTCGCTGGTGGACTGCAGCAGCCCAATTCAGAAGCTCATTTAAATGGGGTGAAGTTTTCAGGCCATGGGGTTGCTGTGCTGTAAGATGTGCTAACCAGCGTAGTCCTAGTCAGTGTGCCACATGTCCAAATGGACTTCATGTTAAGAACACAAGAGCATAAGAAACAGGGCCATTTAGCCTGTCGAGTTTACCCTACCATTTGACAAGATCATGGCTAATCTTCGACCCCAACACCCTACCCTCGTTCCCTTGAGATTCTTCTAATATCCAGAAATCTATTGATCTCTGTTTCTCAATCCATGAGTGAGCCTCCACAGTTCTTCAAAGAAGAGAATTCCAAAGATTTACCATCTTCACAGTGAAGGGGTTTCTCTTCAGTCATAGTCATGGAGTCATACAGCACAGAAACAGGCCCTTTAGCCCACCATGTCCATGTTGGCCATCAAGTACCCATCAATAACTCTCCCATTTCCCCCAGCACTTGCCCTTCTATGCCATGGTACTCCAAGTGCTCATCTAAATATTGAAGGAGTAACTGGCTCCACCTCTCCATCAGGCAATGAATTACAGTCCTAAATGGTCTACGATTTATTTTGAGCCTGACTGTACAAATCAGGGGAAGCATCCACCCAATATCAAGCCATCTAAGAACTTTGTTTGATTCAGTCAGTGCCAGCTGGCTTCAGAATTTTACGATAACCAACGTGCCTGTCACAAGATCATAAGATCACAAGACAAAGGAGCAGAAGTAGGCCATTCAGCCCATCGAGTCTGCTCCACTACCTCACCATGAGCTAAACTATTCCCATCTAGCCCCAATTTCCGGCCTTTTTCCCATATCCCTTGATACCTTGACTAATTAGATACCTATCAATCTCCGCCTTAAACACCCCCAATGATTGGGCCTCCACAGCTGTATGTGGCAACGAATTCCGTAAATCCACGACCCTCTAGCTAAAGAAATTTCTCCCCATTTCTGTCCTAAATGGGACCCTCTAATTCTAAGACTGTGCCCTCTAGTCCTGGACTCACCCAACAAGGGAAACAACTTAGCCACATCTACTCTGTCCAGTCCCTTCAACATTTGAAATGTTTCTGAGATCCCCTCTCATAGATTTTCTATGAGGTCCCCTGTCATATGATTTATAATGAGCTTCTTGCTAGCTATCTTGTACATGCTGGCTTATTTGCTCTAAGGAGATACAGGGAAGCCTGAACCAGTATTCCCAACTCCTAATATGTTATTTATTTGAACCAAATTTTTCCTGGAAAATAGCTAACTTTGATTTACTGGGCTTTTGCATTTTACAGAACATCAAGAGAATGAACTCCAACCCACATAATTGCATTGCAGTAATAAACCAAATGGCTGCATTGCATTGAGAAGTGATTACAAGATACTTTTGGAAATAATGCTGATGTCTAATTTCCAGTCACTCACCAGTTTTACCACACTGATGCCCACAGCTACGTCGATTACAACTCCTCCCACCCTGTCTCTTGCAAGGACACTAGCCCTTTTCTCAATTTCTCTGCCTCGGCCACATCAGCTCCCATGATGAGGCTTTCCACTCCAGGACATCCGAGACGTCCAACTTCTTTTCTAACCGGGGGCTTCCCCCCATCTGTGGCTGAGAGAGCTCGCACCCGTATCTTTGCCATTTCCCACACCTCTGCTCTCACCCCCACCCTTCCCAGACCCAGCAAGGATAGGGTCCTCCTTGTCCTCACATTTCATCCCACCAGCCTATGTATCCAACACATCATTCTCCGCTTCTTCCGCCATCTCCAACGGGACCCCACTACCAAGCATATCTTCCCCTCCCCACCCCTTTCTGCCTTTCGCAGGGACCACTCTCTCCGCGACTCCCCCCATCCATCCCGCTCCCACCCTGGGAACTTTCCACTGCCCCCTCCATAGGTGCAACACCTGCCCCTACAACACCTCCATCACCTGCACTCCGCCCATAACCGCGATCTTCATCTCCCCGTTGTCAGTCACTTGATCTCCCCCTCCCACTCTATCATAGCTATGTCAGTCCTCGGCCTCCTCCACTGCCAGGAGAATTCCCAGTGCAAACTGGAGGAACAGCACCCCATTTTCCATCTTGGAACCTTGCAGCCTAACAGCATGAACATTGAATTCTCCCACATTAAGTAATCCCCACACCCCTTCCCCACAAACCCACCCCCAGCCATACCTCTTCTTTTCTTCCCTTTCCTAGTCTAGCTCTCTTTTTCTACCCCGCTTTTTTCCTTCTTACCTTTGATCCATCCCCCGGTGGATCTGCTCTCCCCTCCTCCCCTGGCACCTGCCTATCACTATCTCTTACCTGCATCTACCTATCGCTACCCTGTGCCCACCCCGCCTCCCCTCTTTGTACACCAATCACTGCTCTGCTTTTCCCTCCAATATATTGGGCTTCCCCATTTCCTACCTTCAGTCCTGAAGAAGGGTCCTGACCCGAAACGTTGACCGCCTGCTTTTTTCCACGGATGCTGCTTGGCCTGCTGAGTTCCTCAAACATCATCATGTTTTTCATCTGGACTCCAGCATCTGCAGTCCTTTGTTTGTCCAGTATTGCTCCTCACTGAATTGTTTCATTCAACCACTTTGGCTGAGTCTAAGAGAACCAAGCTTCAGTGCCTATTGATACATTGGAGGGAAGTTTGGCAAAGGTAACTGAAGCTATAAGAGAATGTTGAATGTTGGAAGGGGGAGAACGGGAGGAAGAGACTTCTGGCATGTGAGATTTGGAAAACTGTTGTGTCCTACTTCACCTCTGCTAGAATAGTGGGGCATGGAACTGGAGACTGCAGGATTTGATTGAGACTTGTGAATCAGGAGGTGGATAATCATTAGGATAATCATCAGATCATTAGCAGGTACTGTACAAAGTACAAAATAGACCAACATTGGAATCAACATGAATTGCAGCCCTTCCACTTTAAATGTACAATTGAAAATAGTGAAGACTCTCTCAGTAAAAAACATATCCCTCACATCTGTTCTGAACTTACCCCCCTCTCACCTTAAATGCATGGACTGCTCAATAATGGGAAAAAGATGTTGCTTGTCCACCCTATCTATGCCCCTCATAATTTTATACACTTCTAACAGATCACCCCTCAGCCTCTGCCGCTCCAGAGAAAAGGGCCCAAGTTTGTCCAGCCTCTCCTGATAGCACATGCCCTCTAATACAGGCAGCATCCTAGTAAACCTCCTCTGCACCCTGTCTAAAGCCTCAACATCCTTCCTATAGTTAAATCCTGTGTGAGCAGAAGTTCACCAACTCTCAAGGCACAGTTACACATTCAAAAATATTTCTTTTTCGTGCAGCTGTGATTTAGCCAGATTCACACATTTAGCCAGATTGCAACAAGAAAAAAGTCCATTTACAACGGCTTGATGCAGGGTCTCGACCCAAAATGTCGACTATCCCTTTGCCTCCATAGATGCTGCCTGACCTGTTGAGTTCCTTTGTTCCATTTACAAGGTGCTGGTCTGAAGCTTACCAACAAAAAATATCTGCTCTGAGCTTGAGTGATGCCCCAAATGACTTGTTGTCACAGTTCTCTTCATCCAGTTTTGGAGTCCTGGAACTTGCTTGATCTAACAGCAACCCCCTTGTTTTCTATCATGCAAAAGAGGCATTCAGCCAATCTCGGGCAGTAGCTCCAAACCAAGTGGTAATGATTTATGGCAGTTGACATTTTCTGCTTATTAGAGACAGTAGGAAAAAGAAGTTGTTCATTTTGTAGGAATTGGCAGCTATCAATGTAAAATTGCAGACATTTGAATTAAGTTTGATGAGATGTTTTGGTGCTTTTGCTGATGCTGCTCCTTCCCTGTTAGCCAATATTCTGGGCCTGTGGTACACCCAGCCTTTCCACTCCCCACTCTTATCCTGCCCACCCTCTCAGACTGGGCTTGGGTAGTGAGGGGCTTCAGATAGGAGTTGCATCTCAAAATGTTTGCCGTGGGAAGTTATGTTGCAGTTATATAAGACGTGGGTGAGGACATACTTGGGAGTATTGTGTACAGTTTTGATCACTCTGTTATAGGAAAGATGTTATTAAACTAGAAAGAGTGCAGAATAGATTTACCAGGATGTTGCCTAGACTTGGGGGCTTGAGTTACAAGGAGAGGTTGCGTAGAGTAGGACTTTATTCCATGGAATGCAGGAAATTGAGGGTGACCTGACAGAGGTATATAAGATCATGAGGGGCATAGACAGGGTGAAGGCACATAGTCTTTTTCCCAGGGAAGGGGTGCTAAAAACAAGAGGGCATAAGTTAAAGATCAGCGGCGAGATATTTAAAAGGGACATCAGGGGCAGCTTCCTCACACAAAGGGTAATGCATATTTGGCATGAGCTCTCCCTGATGTCCCTTTTAAATAGTGGTTGAGGCGGGCACATTAGCAACATTTAAAAGCCATATAGATAAGTACATGGATAGGAGAGGTTTAGAGGGCTATGGGCCAAATGTGGGCAGATGGGACCAGCTCGCCGGGCAACACCGTCGGCATGGACAAGTTGGGCTGAAGGGCCTGTTTCCGTGCTGTATGACTTTATGACTCTATGGAAGCATTCTAGAGCACCTGCAGTACATGGGAGGAACTCCATTGTTGCTGATCTCTCCATACTATTAGGGGCTGTCATCTCCTCACAAAAGAATGTGAAGTGTAAGATTTACCTTTAGTCCAACATTCTATAGAGCTCAGTTGTCAACAGGCAGTTCATAATTAGTGTGATGACAAGTAAATGCATCAGGCAATTACACTTCTGCAAGACTCTTGTAGAAGGAATGCATGTAAGGATGTGAATAATAGAATACTTTCAGGTAGATAGGGACTGTGCAAAAATGCACCAAGATTGTCCACGGGCATAGATGTAGGTAATTCATGGGTTTAACAGAGTCTAAAGGAGAAATTACTTCTGTAAATGGCTGTTTTGTTTGCTCCGTTATCTCTTTATGAGGTGTAGCTGATTCCACTCAGCTTAGTTGAGCTGGTAAGATCATTAAATATTTACCAGAAGCAAATATCTTGATGTGGTGTTGTTGAATTGTTATCAAGTTTCAAGGTCCCTGAATAAATCTTGTTGTTCTCCTATATCTGGTCATTGTAAAGATACCTATTTACTTTGCCGTAACCTTCTTTAGTCGCACTTCAAAGCCAGAAGCTATAAAGGAAAAATGCTTCTTTAAAAACTTCACATTTTGCAAACGCACAACATAAAAGAGAAGTGGAGCCAATGTTTCAGGTCAAGGACTCTTCATCAGAACTTTTCATCAGATATCATCAAAATGGACAAATGGCAGAAAAGTAGCAAATGCAGTTCAGTGTTTTAGTTAAGAAGGGCAGCAGGAATAAGACAGGGAACTACAGGCCAGTGAGCTTCACATCAGTGGTGGGAAAGTTATAAAAAAACAATACAGCACAATACAGGCATTTTGGCCCACCATAACAGAAGGATTCTTTGCACTCAGAAAGGCAAGGAACTATTAGGGATAGTCAGCATGGTTTTGTGTATGGGAAATCATGGCTCATGAATTTGACTGAGTTTTTTGAAAAGGTGATCAAGAAGATAGATGAGGGTAGGGTAGTAGATGTTGTCTACATGGACTTCAGCAAGGCCTTTGTCAAGGTCCCACATGGTAGGTTGGTCCGGAAGGTTAGATCACACAGGATCACATTGAGCTAGCCAATTGGATAGAAAATTGGCTTCATGGAAGGAGACAGAGGGTGGTGGTGGAGGGTTGTTTTCCAGATTGGAGGCCTGTGACCAGTGGTGTGCCACAGGGATCGGAGCTGGATCCTCTGTCGTTTATTATATTTATTAACGATTTAGATTGGAATGAAGGTGGCATGATTAGTATGTCTGCAGGTGACACCAAAATTGATGGTGAGGTGGACAGTGAAGAAGGTTGTGGGAAACTGGGCGAAGGAATGGCAGGCAGACAGACAAGTGCAAAGTGATGCATTTTGGGAAGTTAAACCAAGGCAGGGCGTACGCAGTGAATGGCAGGGCCCTGAGGAGTGTTGTTGAACGGCGAGACCCTGGGTACCAGTACATAGTACCTTGAATGTGGCAACACAGGTAGACAGGGTGGTGAGGAAGGTGTTCCACACGCTTGCTGTCATTGGTCGAGGCACTAAGTACAAGAGTTGGTACATCATGTTGGAGTTTTACAAAATGTTTGTTAGCTCACACTTGGAGTGCTGTGTGCAGTTCTGGTTGCCACACTACAGGAAAGATGTGATTAAGCTAGGGAGGGTGCAGAAAAGATAGCAAGGCTGCTGCCTGAATTGGAGGGCTTGAGCTACAAGGAGAGGTTGGATAGGCGGGTCTGTTTTCTCTAGAGTAAAGGTGATGGAGAGGTGACATAATCGAAATATATAAAATTATGAGGGGCATAGATAGGGTAGATAGCAAGAGTCTGTTTCCCATGGTAGGGGTGTCTAAAACGAGAAAGCCAAAGTTTGATGTGAGAGGGAGAAGGTTTAAAGGGGACCTGAGGGGTAAATTTTTCACACAAAGATTTATATTGTCAAATTGGAGAATTTCAATAATGAGAAGGAAAATGCTGAATGAGGACAAGGGAAGAGAAGAAATACTGCTGGAACTTTGAAGTAAAAAATGCTGCAGTTGCTGGAAATCTGGAATACAAAGAACACTGCAAATATCCAACAGTTCAGACAGCATCTGTGGAAAGAAAAATAGTAAGTTGATATGACAGGTTGATGTCCTGTTATCAAAACTGGCCATTTCTGACACTAACTGGAAAGGTTGGTGATCTGATTTTTTTAAATTCAAAGTTGAGTGCTGAGTGCTGAAAAGAGGAGTTTCTCAAGCTTACACTGGGCTTCAGTGTAAGATGCCAAAGACAAAGAGATCAGAGTGAGAGTGGAGTGGAGAATTAAAACAACAGGGAACTGAAAGCTCAAAGAAAAGACGAACTGTTGGAGGAACTCAGTGGGCCAGGCAGCATCTGTGGAGGCAGAGGAATGTTTGACGTTTCAGGCCTGATACAGGGTCTCAACTTGAAATGTCGACCATCCCTCTGCTTCCACAGTTGTTGCCTAAATGGCTGAGTTCCTCTGGCAGTTTGTTTTTTGCTCCAGATTACAGCATCTGTTGTCTTTCGTGTTTCCAACTGAAAGCTCAAGGTCACGCTTGTGGAATGAATGAAGGTGTTATATGAAGCAAAAATCCAATTTTTGCTGGATTTTTTTTATCCTCATTCATTTCCCTCCATGTATACCTCTATTGGACAGATTAGTTGCAATCTTCTCTCAGCCTCCTCTCAGCCTCAGCCAACACTATCAACTTTTATTGCCTTGAAGTCTTTGATTTTTACCCTATTACTGACATTTCCTTTGTTCTTTCCACAGAAACCACTTCCCCCACACCCATTCACTTATCAGCATCCTAAAACATCTTTGATTTCTAACATTTCCCAGTTCTGATCAAAGTTCAACAACCGGAAACATTAATACTGTTTCTCTCTCCACAAATGTTGCCTGACCGGCTGAGGATTTCTGGAATTTTCTGAGGTTTTTTTTGGAGATTTTCAGTTATGGAGAAAGATTGGAACAGAGGGGACACAAGGTTAACTGAGGTGTGCAAAATTCTGATCGGGTGAAAAGAAGGCATCTATTCCCCCTTAGCAGTAAGGTCAATTACCGGGGGGGGGGGGGGGGGGGAAATAGAGTTGAGATAATTAACAGAACATTCAGAGGAGAACTGAGAAACATTGGTTCATTCAAAGAGCAGTGAACTCTCTGCCTGAAACAGTGGTCAACACTCATTACATTTTAAACATACCCAAATGAGCACTTGAAGAGCTCTGTGAGGAGGAATTGGTCTAAATAGCTCTTTCTTCAGTCTAAATAGCTCTTTTTTGACAAGCATGGACACACTGGGGCAAAAGCTCCCTTCTTTGATTCCAACACCTTGGACAATCAGGCTACTGACTGCATGCTAGCAATGTATCACGGCTTGGTATGACAACTGCTCTGCCCAGGACCGCAAGAAACTGCAGAGAGTTGTGGACACAGCCCAGCGCATCACGGAAACCAGCCTCCCCTCCATGGACTCTGTCTATACCTCTTGCTGCCTTAGTGAAGCAGCCAGCATAATCAAAGACCCCACACACCTGGATCATTCTCACTTCTCTTCTCTCCCATCAGGCAGAAAATACAGGAGCCTGAGGGCACATACCACCAGGCTCAAGGACAGCTTCTGTCCCACTGTGATAAGACTGTTGAACGGTTCCCTTATATGATGAGATTGACTCTTGACCTCACAATCTACCTTGTTGTGACCTTGCACCTTATTGTCTGCCTGCACTGCACTTCCCTGTAGCCTTGACACTTTACTCTGTACTCTGTTATTGTTTTTACCCTGTACTACCTCAATGCACTCTGTACTAACTAAATGTAACTGCACTGTATAATGAATTGACCTGTACAATCGGTATGCAAGACAAGTTTTTCACCGTACCTCGGTACAAGTGACAATAATAAACCAATACTTTCACTGTCACCTCCCATGCTCTAGCAAATTACCAGATGTATTGAATGATGGTTCATCCTGCTGGAAGTTGAGTTCAGGATGTCTACTACCATTAACACTATTACTAATACATAATCAGTAATATACCCAGAGATCTCATTTACATTCAAGTTGCCAACTCTCTATACTTGTCCTGGCATCTTCAGGAACAGAAGCTTAATCTTTAATACATTTGTGTCGAGGAGCAATAGAAATGTATAGAGATATTTAAAGAAATAGACTGTTTTGTTTTAATTTTATTTGAATGTTTTTATTTATTGGTTATTTGATGAGCAGATGAAAATGAACCATAATCAGAACCCTTACTCTCCATTCAGTCCAGTGTGATAGGGTGCACTGAAGTCTGGTCCAGGGTTGGGAATGCGTGATGCGTGCCTTTTGAATAAAGGATGAAATAACAGCTTTGTCCTTCACATGTGAGGAATTTTCTTTCCACTCACGTGGGTGAAACGTGGACATTTGTAGAACTTCCACTGCAGCCTTAATAAAAAATAAATTAAATTTAAAAAAAACAGGACTTTTTGGACCAGTGAGGTGAAGTTATTCTTGTGCAATGCTGATGAAACTGATGAACTGCCTTCCAGGCTTAAGCAATTTAAAAGCAAATCCCAGCCTTGAGACCGAGAGCAGATGGCTTGCACTTTGAGAGAAAGTTTCAGTGGGTAAACAATAACCAAAGGACAAGGTGAAGCAGGGGGCTTGGAGAATGTTTAGGGCCATGTGTGAACTGTCACCTTTACTCTTTTGACCTGTTCCCCCTCCACTCCCCCTCCCCGCCTGTTGGCTGGAAGGAGCAGGTGTCGAATCGCCTTCCTTTTGTCAGTGTAAACAGTAAATGATTATCTTTGTGAAAAGGAATCCCTGCAAGGGCGGAGAGTTAAAAGCTTTAGTGGGGATTTTCTGATTGACGTGCTTCTTTCAGAAAATTTGGCAGAGATCTGTTGTGCGTGATCACCACACATCTTACGTAACATGCACTTTCCCCAGGGTAGGGGAATTGTGGTGTCGAAGTGTTCATTTCAGACAGACTGAACCTTTACTTAACTAGTATATCAGTGCTAGAAATATCATGAAGGCTGTTTCATGTGGAAGTGTAGCACATGGTCACTGCATCAAACCAATACAAACCAAGGGTCCAAGGCAGCTAAGTCACAGTAATGCTGAGGATAGTTACAGAAAGAAGACAGTAATGTTAGAGTAAATATATTTCAGACACTCTCATGCATCTTTAAAGAAATACTTAAAGACTTAGAACTGTAGAATCAACGAATGAGGCAGCGCAGAAGGAAGCTGTTTGCAGGCTCTTTAAAAGAACAATTTGATTAGTCCCGCTTCCCTGCCCTAACTCTGGAACCCTGCAATTATAAAGCCAACGGGTACTTATTCAATTACTTTTGGAAAGTTACCATCCAATCTCCTCCACCATCCTTTCAGACAGTGCAGTCCAGAAAAGACAGTGCAAGTTCATTGCATTTGCAATGAAGCAACACACAAAAAGCTGGAGGAACGCAGTGGGTCAGGCAGCATCTATGGAGGGGAATGGAGAGTTGACATTTCGGGTCGAGACCCTTCATCAGAACTGGAAAGAAAGAGGGAAGATAGCCAGTATAAAAGGGTGGGGGAAGGGGTGGAGCAAGAGCTGGTGGGTGATAGGTGGATCCATGTGATGGGGGGTGGTGATAGGCAAGTGAGGGTGGGAGGAAAGTGAGAATAATATAAGAAGCTGGGAGGTGATAGGGCTGATGAAGATAGGGTGATGGGGGCCAGATTTCCAGCATCTGCAATCTCTTGTGTCTGCGAGAGACAATGTGTGTATCAGTGCCATCCATTCTTTTTGCCGATAGAACCATTACTGACTTCATTGAACTTCTTAATCAGAATCCATTAAACATCTGCACCACTCCAACTCATCCCATCTGAGATGTTTGGAAAAGAGGATGGTGAAATGAAAGATGTCAGATAGCTTGGTTCTGTTTTATCTGCACACTCACATCTGCATTTTACTTTCGTCAATGCTATGACTCTACAAATATAGAGAGAGGTTCCTCTTCCCAAGGGACAGCAGATCAGATGGCATTGTGAAGAAATGAGGATTGCTGTTTAATTTTCTGCAGCAAATAATTGGAAACCCATCTCTTAAAGAAAATTTCCCAGGGTGACTAGTACGCAGCACTCTGGCTGAACCCATCATGATATTACCATGGTCTTTCCAGCTGGAAAATGGGCAGCGATCTATCTTGCCAAGTCCCCACCCATCTTACATCATGCTGGTGTTAGAAGTGTTGGCTTCAAACACACGAGTTTTGTTTAAATATTAAGTTGATGTTGCATGAAAGTTCTCCATGCACCACTTACCTGGCAATGGCTGTGGAGTCATTGGTTCATGGAGTTATCAGATCATAGAATCATACAGGCATACAGCATGGAAGCAGGCCATTTGGCCCATCTCATCCATACCAACCAGTGAGCACTCATCCATATGATTCCAATCTTCCAGCACTTGGCCTGTAGCTTTTATACCGAGGTGATTCAAGTGCTCGCCTAGACACTTTCAAAATGCCGTCAGTGACTCTGCTTCCACCATTCTCTCTGGCAGTGCATTCCAGGGCACTCATCACCCTCTGTGTGATAAAGGTCCCCCACAAAAATCCCTCTGAATCTCTTACCCCTCACCCTAAATCTACGCCCTCTAGTTTTATTCACCTGCGACATGGGAGGTAGAAGTACCTTCATGGGATTTGGCTGGGCAGGCAGACATGCAGCTTCACCATCAGCTGCAAAGGCACTCAAGGATGACCAAGAGAGGTGGGGCCGATGTGGCAGTGTATCTGCTAACCAGAGTGGTCAGCAAAAGGCTTTCCACCTTCTTGCAGTCATGTCACCATGGGCAAGTGTCACTGAGGGCAACCCTACCTACAAACAAATTGTAGAGCTACACTTCCTCTTCTGGAGTGATCAGCCAGGGGATCAGGTGACAGGGTTACGCCCTCTATTGTCTGGAGGCCCACAGCAGCAGCACACGATTCATTTCTTTCTATTATTTTTAGTTCCTCCCCTTTCAGCTTTCATAAATAGGTTGAGTCTTTTCAAAGACTTTCAGGGCTGCTGCAAAATTGTGCTTCAGTTTTTTCCTGCCCCTTTAAATTCCACTTTCTGCGATTTCTAGCTCTGGTGTCCAGTGGGCTCCCACATCCAAATCTGTTGGTGGATAATTCTGACAATGAGACGAGATTGGAAGATTCCGTTAAAATATTATGCATTGACTCTACCGTAAGTTAGATCAATGTCAGGAAGCACTCTCCCCTTCCCATGCCACTACTAATGACATGTTCAGGGAATTTGCATTCAGTCTGCACAAAGTTCATGTCACTCAGCCCTTTCTCCACACATGGGCTTGGCTTCTGCATTGTGGTTCATGGGAGTAACAAAGTTGCAGTGGATGCCACAGTGAACTCACATTGAGATGCGACATTGCATTAAAGAAAGCCAGCCCTTGAAGCTACACTGAGGAAGAATGTCAGGCAAGCACTTAAGCAAATGTCTGAAATTCTTCTCTCCAAGATTTTAGTGACGGTTAAATTAACATCCTGCTAAAATGGCAGATGGAGGGTTTTCAGACAGTTGTACATCCCATGGTGCAATTTCAGGGCAGGCTCATGTTTATTTTTCTGACTGTAAAGTATGAAACATTAAATTCAGCTATAAAAATCATCAAATTCAAACTGTAAAACATGAAAGGACATTATTATTCTACACTTTTGCCACTCTTTTCCAATTATAGTAATGAACACATGGCATGAAAGGAACAAATAGCAGTTCCTTGTGGTGTCACCAGTGGTTCAGCGGGTAGTAGGATGCTGATCTTGAGTCAACAGGTTAATGCCCCATTCATTTAATTCAAACACAAAAATCTAGTCTGACATTCCAATGCACCACTGAAGGGCACTCCATGATAGTGTTTCAGATGAGATGTTAAGGCAAGGATCTCTCTGTACAAGTGTGCACAGCATTCTTTCTGAAGACGAGTAAGGGAGTTTTCCCTGGTGCCTTAGCCCTTATTTACGCTCAAACAAAATGCATAAATCAGATTTTCTGGTCATGAACACATTCCTGTTTGTGGGAGTTTGCTGTGTGCAAATCGACTGCTGCGTTTTGTTCATTACAACAGAAACAACCTCAACGTTGTTCCTAATCCTGTATCCCAGAAGTTCTTCCCAATCCCGGCCTAGCCTGAGTGTGCTACTTTTACTCACCCCTGTCATTTCAAAGCTCTGATGATTTTACAGGTGATTTTCATGGCATGAAATGTTAATGTTGCTGAAGCAACTCTGGTGCCTCAAAATAGTTACTACTTATTAAACGAGAAAGACCAGTGCAACCACTAACATCAGAGTGACAGCTGCATACAAGCTTCCACATGTAAAGCATTGTTCAGTTATTTCATTGCACCTTCATCCTGCCTGCTCTCAAGGGTTTGGGTTCTCCAACATCATCAGCAATCCTTGGAAATCGGCCTCAGATTGTATTCTATAGATCCCATGTTTACTTTTATTTTCTCGAAGGAGCAAAAATTAATCTGGTCAGCATGTAAATAAGGTTGTGAAGGTTTCCGTTGGTTGATATGTCCAGCAAAATCCTCAGTCCACAGCTTCAGTGTGCGGTTATGATGCAAATATGCAAAACAGCAGGCACTGTGTTGCTCCACCTACCTTATATTTACATCTTCAGTATCTTCACTACAGCATAAAGCGCTTCCAAATCAATCTAGCACTTCTGAAGAGTAGTGAATATTGTAACATAAGCAACATGGAATCTCATTTGTGCACAGAAAGATGTCACAAACACAATGGGACAATTGCCAAGATAATTTATTTATGTTTCTTGGGAATAAATGGTGGGCAAGGTACTGGAGAACTCCCTCACTATTCTTCAAAGGTTGCCTTTTTATATCAGCTTGAGGGAGCAGACTAAAACAAAAACAAAAACAAAATGCCAGAAACATTCAGCAGGCCAGGCAGTATCCATGGAAAGAGGAACAGCCAACAGTTCAGCTCCGGTTCCCTTCATCAGCCTGACAAAGGTCCTGGATATTGGCCGTTTCTCTCTCCACAGATGCTGTCTGAGCTGTTGAATGTTTCCAGTATTTTATGTTCTTGTTTTAGAAATAAAAACAGTTAGTTATGAGGAGACTAATTGGAATGTTTCTTCAGGAACTACGCTTCTCTCTTTCTCCACATAATCTCATATTCTGCTTTTCCCTCAGCGGACAATAAACTTCCCCAGGCAACAAAATAGAACAATGTAAAGAAAGGAGACATAAGAGAACTGCAGATGCTGGAATCTGGAGCAACAAGCAATCTGCTGGAATAACTCAGTGGGTTGAGGAGCATCTGTGGGGGGGGGGAGGAACTGCTGATGTTTCGAATCAAAAATCTGCTTGAGAACGAAGAGTGGAGAAGGAAGATGGCCAATGTAAAGAGGGGAAGGGGAGGGGTGAATGATTGGTGGACTGAGAAGAGGTGAAAGATGATGGGCAGATCCAGCCAGGTAGGGTAGGCAGAGGGTATTGGTATTGGTTTATTATTGTCACTTGTACCGAGATACAGTGAAAAACTTGTCTTGCGTACTGATCATACAGGTCAATTCATTACACGGTGTAGTTACATTGAGTTACAAGTGCAGTTACATTGGGTGGAGCTGGGGGACAGAGGCAGGTGGATGATAGATGGAGGCACAGGGCAGATGGAGCCAAGTGGGGGAAGGAAAGAGTGAAACAGGAGACAGCTAGGAGGGTGAATAAGCAGGAAGACAAAGGCTACCAGTGCTGGAACCTGATAAGTAAGGAAGGTGATAATGGGAACCATCAGGGAGAGGTGAAGGGAAGGTGGAACCAGAACCAGATGGAGGGTGAAGGGAGGAGGGGAAGGGGGGAGGAGGATGTAAAGAAGAGTCGTGTTTGATTAGATTGAATATTGAACTTGGGTAAATGAGATTGACTTTTCAAGCTGCTGAAATCAGCCATTATTGATTCATCCACTGTATAGTTGATGAGGCTGCGCAGTTAGAGTTGCCAACCCTCCAAAACTGTCCCAATGTTTTTGGGAACTATAAATTAATCTCCAGGAGCCTGGTCATAAAATACAGGAGTAAAATCATAAGGACAATAAAAAAATATTGTATTTTCCTCATTGACTTTTGAAACGTTTTATTTACTTGTTGCAAAAGGAGGAGTTAAAGTGGGCTCTTTGTCTCAACAGATGGATACAGATGACCCCCACATTACGTGGGGGTTGTGTTCCTGATAAACGGTCCGTATCGCAATTTTACATAACGTGAACCCATGTGCATACATCAAGAAATGCAAGTTGAAAAAAATAAACTTTGTGTTTATTTACTTGTTTTCACAGAAATTTCGTAAGAGCGAATTTTTATTCCATGTCCCAGATTTTTTGGTAGTGGTTTGTGAATTCCATATGGGTGAATTACCATTACCCAAACTGCTGTAACACAGAGGTCACCTGTAATGAAACCTCCAGATATCAGTCACAGGTGGCAACTTTAAATACAGCAACATGTTGGTTGCAGCTATATAGGTCCCTGGTCAGACCCCACCTGGAGTACTGTGCTCAGTTCTGGTCACCTCACTACAGGAAGGATGTGGAAGCCATAGAAAGGGTGCAGAGGAGATTTACAAGGATGCTGCCTGGAATGCGGAGCATGCCTTATGAAAGTAGGTTGAGGGAACTTGGCCTTTACTCCTCGGAGCGACGGAGGATGAGGGGGGACCTGATAGAGGTACATAAGATGATGAGAGGTATTGATCGGGTAGATAGTCAGAGGCTTTTCCCCAGGGCTGAAATGGTGGCCACAAGAGGACATAGGTTTAAGGTGCTGGGGAGTAGGTATAGAGGAGATGTCAGGGGTAAGTTTTTTACTCAGGGTGGTGAGTGCGTGGAATGGGCTGCCGGAAACAGTGGTGGAGGCGGATACAATAGGCTCTTTCAAGAGACTGTTAGATAGGTACATGGAGCTGAGAAAAACAGAGGGCTATGGGTAAGCCTAGTAATTTCTAGGGTAGGGACATGTTCGGCACAGCTTTGTGGGCCGAAGGGCCTGAATTGTGCTGTAGTTTTTCTATGTTTCTATGGATGTGGGTGTCAATCGCAGCAGCAAGAAGAAAGAAATCAGGGAAACAAGTGGTTAAACAAGGAAGTTCTCAGCTCATCTTAGAGTGCCTTGTGACCAATTCCATACTGAAAGGAACATGGTAGGGGCTCAATAAAATGGAGCCATCACCCTTAATGTCCTGGAGCCCTAGATATCTGTTAACGATCATTTTAACTGCTCACTGCAATCAAGTGGCAGAAGTGCCTAGTAGAAGGTAACATCAACCGAATAGGTCAAAGTGATCCCAATCCATTATAACAGGAGCTGGAGCGGGGAAACTGCTCTTCCAACTTTCCTGTACAGTGGACGAAAAAATAAAGCGGTTCACCAGGGTAAGTGAAATCTTTTCTGTGTGGGACCAGGAGGAGCAGAATCCTTCTGTGTGCTGTGTTCAATCTGACTTCCATCCCTGCCCAATGACCAGCTGTTACTTTCTGTCCAGTGGCAGGCAGGTGAGAAAGCCTGGGATTTCAAATTCCTTGGGATTTAAAGTCAAATGGAAAAGAAAATGGAATGGGGTGTCTGGTTCATTTACTTCCCTCTGCCAAGATTGAATCTTCCACTATATTACAGACTATTTTATAATGAGATGCATTTTCACAGCTCAGTTCATGGTCTTCAATGGGAAAGCCTGCATGAGCTATAATGTGATTTTGAGTGCCTTGGGTTTCTGGTTGCTGTTTCAATGGCCAGGGTCAAAACTGTGAAGGGAGGTCTGTGAAATAAAAGACTGTGAAAATCATTCACAGCAGGGCAACATCAAACCCTTTACTCCACTCAGCCTCTGTCTTCATACCCATTAACCTCCGGACTACCTATTTTTTTTCTTGTGGGACAGCTACATAATTATGGCATTGGAGTGTCTGCTGTAATAGAGTCATAATTAGAAGGAGCTAATGGAGAAAGTATGTATGTCCACTCATTAAAGCCACATTCGTTCTCAAGTAAGTTGGCAATAACATAAATTTTACAGCCCTAGCTGTTAAATTATGCAGTGCTTTTGGTTCAAGGGGTTACGTTAGTACTAACTGGGTCACAGGAGCAGGTGTGAGTATATCTTACATCAAATTCATCCATCAATAGGTTCAAATCTTTTCCATTGCCATGTACTACACTCCACACATATTGTACTAGTATCTGTAAAATCTTAGGCTGTTTGTGAAAGGCTGTGCTAGGCAGGCAAATTAAATCAGTGTAAATTAGTTGGTTAATAATTTTGACAATTGACAACTTAATTACTAATTTATGTGACATCCAGTTAAGCCAAAGAGATCCAAACAGATTGCTGGTATATATATCTTTGTTCCTCGCAGTACTGAAGTGATCAAATTATCTTATTTAACTGCTTAAAACTTGTTCTTTCCAATAGATTTCTTATAATTCCAGGAAATTCAAGCAAATGAGAGTGAAGGTTAATTGAGTGTTGCCACATTGATGAAAAATATCTATAAATTAAGCAATGGTCTTATGGAATAAGGTGAGAAAGAAGGATATGTATTGATTTTTAAGTTGGTATTGGTTTGGTTTATTATTATCATCACATATACCGAAATACAGTGAAAAGCTTTTGTTTGCGTGCCATCTGGATAGATCATTCCATACGCAAGTACATCGAGGTAGTACAGAGGAAAACAACATGCAGAATATCATGTTATAGTTACAGAGAAAGTGCATTGTAGGTAGACAAGTAAAGTGCAAAGGCCACAATAAGGTGGATTGGGAGATCAAGAGTTCACCTTTTACTGTATGAGAGGTCCGTTCAAGAGTCTGATAAAAGTGGTTTAGAAGCTGTCCTTGAGCCTGGTGGTACGTGCTCTCAAGATTCTGTATCTCCTGCCCAACAGGAGAAAAGAGAATGAGTGGTGTGGGTGGGGTCCTTGATTATGTTGGCTGCTTTCCTGAGGAATAACAACATAAAAATGCAATCAGCAGTAGGTCATACTGTGCCATTGATCTTGGCCTTGGTTACACTTTGCTGCTTGTTCCGTGGCACTTGACTCCCCTACAGTTCAAAAATATATCTCAACCTTGGTATATTCAATGACTTAGCCTCCACAGCTATGACATGATTATGATTCACACTCTCTCTACCCATCTATTCTCTCAGTGCTGTTTATTCACAACTATCTTAGGATTTATTCCACCAGTGATGTGATAAGGCATGCCTTCTGGTGATCAACCACGTTACTCTACTCACCTGCAGCCTCTGTCTCAGTGATCCACCTCCTGATATCTGTTGGTGATTGGCCAGGTCACCCTTCCCTCACTGCAGAGCCTTCATGGCTGAGGGTTCTGATATGTAAGGTAAAACCCAGTTGGATGATATCAGCTGATATTGCAGCTTAAACCTATGCCCTCTTGTACTGGATAATCTTACCATGGGAAAAAAGATTTTAACTATCTATTGTATCTATGCCTCTTATAATTTGATATACCTCTATTAGGTCAGAATTAGAATCAAAATTAGGTTTATTATCACTGACTTATATGTCGTGAAACGTTGTTTTGCAGCAGCAGCAGTACAGTGCAAGACATAAATTTACTATAAATTACAAAACAAATAAATAGTGCAAAAAAAAAGGAATAATGAAGTCATGTGCATGGTTTATGGACCGTTCAGGAACATGATGGCGGAGGGAAAAAAGCTGTTCCTAAATCATTGAATGCAGATCTTCAGGCTCCTGTACCTCCTCCTTGATGGTAGTAACGAGAAGAGGGCATGTCCTGGATCACGACGGTCCTTAGTGATGGACACTGCCTTCTTGAGGCACCTCTAGGCCCTCAGCCTCCTTCGACTCAGAAAAAACAAGCCCAGTCTCTCCCCATAACTAAAGTCTTCCAATCCAGGCAACATCCTGATGAATCTCCACTGCACTGTCTCCAGCACAACCACATCCTTCCTATAGTGTGGCAATCAGAAGTACACACAATACTCCAAGTTCAGTATAATCAGTGTTTTGTTTTGTTGCAACCTGAACTCCCAAACTTTTATATTCTGTGCCTCAACCTGTGAAGGCAAGCATCCTATATGCCTTCTTCACCACTCTATCTACCTGTGTTGCCACTTCCATAGAACTATGTACTTGAACCCCCAAGTCCCTCTGTTCATCAAAATTCCTTCAGGCCCTACCATTTACTGTTTCTGTCCTACCCATATCTGACACCTCGCACTTGTTGGGATTAAGTTCCAATGCTCTGCTTATCTTTCCATCTGATCTATATCCTGCTGTAACCTAAGACAACCTTCCTCACAACACCACGGACATTTATGTCATCCACAAGCTCACTAATCGTACCTCCTACATGGTCATGGGGAGAGAACAAATCAACAGTAGCACCTTCACTTAATCCGTAGTCCCGAGGTAACCAGCAGGAGGAAGGTTGGAGGA